>NC_141018.1:41053766-41641687 GCF_052327205.1 Somniosus microcephalus
AGAGAGATCCCCACACTCTCTCCCCCCTCTCTCTCCCCCTCCTCCCCCCCTCCCTCTCCGCCACTCTCTCTCCCCCCTCTCTCTCCCCCCCCTCCCCCTCTCCCTCTCCCCCTCCCCCCTCTCTCTCTCCCCCTCCCCTCTCTCTCTCCCCCCCTCCCCCTCCCCTCTCTCTCCCCCCTCCCCCTCTCTCTCCCCTCTCCCCTTCTCTCTCTCCCCCCTCTCCCTCTCACCCTCCCCCTCTCTCTCCCCCCTCCCCTCTCTCCCCCTCCCCCTCTCTCTCTCCCCCCTCTCTCTCTCCCCCCTCTCTCTCTGCCCCCCCCTCTCTCCCCCTCTCTCCCCCCTCTCTCCCCCTCTTCCAGTCGCTCGCTCTCTTCCCCCCGGTCGCTCGCCCTCTTCCCCCCGGTCGCTCGCTCTCTTCCCCCCGGTCGCTCGCTCTCTTCCCCCCGGTCGCTCGCTCTCTTCCCCCCGGTCGCTCGCTCTCTTCCCCCCGGTCGCTCGCTCTCTTCCCCCCGGTCGCTCGCTCTCTTCCCCCCCGGTCGCTCGCTCTCTTCCCCCCCGGTCGCTCGCTCTCTTCCCCCCCGGTCGCTCGCTCTCTTCCCCCCCGGTCGCTCGCTCTCTTCCCCCCCGGTCGCTCGCTCTCTTCCCCCCCGGTCGCTCGCTCTCTTCCCCCCCGGTCGCTCGCTCTCTTCCCCCCCGGTCGCTCGCTCTCTTCCCCCCCGGTCGCTCGCTCTCTTCCCCCCCGGTCGCTCGCTCTCTTCCCCCCCGGTCGCTCGCTCTCTTCCCCCCCGGTCGCTCGCTCTCTTCCCCCCCGGTCGCTCGCTCTCTTCCCCCCGGTCGCTCGCTCTCTTCCCCCCGGTCGCTCGCTCTCTTCCCCCCGGTCGCTCGCTCTCTTCCCCCCCGGTCGCTCGCTCTCTTCCCCCCGGTCGCTCGCTCTCTTCCCCCCCGGTCGCTCGCTCTCTTCCCCCCGGTCGCTCGCTCTCTTCCCCCCCGGTCGCTCGCTCTCTTCCCCCCCGGTCGCTCGCTCTCTTCCCCCCCGGTCGCTCGCTCTCTTCCCCCCGGTCGCTCGCTCTCTTCCCCCCGGTCGCTCGCTCTCTTTCCCCCCCCCCCCGTCGCTCGCTCTCTTCCCCCCCCCCAGTCGCTCGCTCTCTTCCCCCCCCCAGTCGCTCGCTCTCTTCCCCCCCAGTCGCTCGCTCTCTTCCCCCCCCCAGTCGCTCGCTCTCTTCCCCCCCCGTCGCTCGCTCTCTTTCCCCCCCCCAGTCGCTCGCTCTCTTTTCCCCCCCCCCAGTCGCTCGCTCTCTTCCCCCCCCCCCCCCCAGTCGCTCGCTCTCTTCCCCCCAGTCGCACTCTCTCTCTCTCTCTCTCTTCCAACAACGGCATGCCCTCAAAAAACCCTCGGCACCGCCGGGCACCCCCAGCTAGTAGAAATATATAATGTTGGTTGAATCAAAAAGAAGTCTCACACATTTACACAAGTATTTCATTCTTAAAAGGGTTTAGATTTTATTATGTAGCTGAATTTATGCTGCATCAATACCATTATGGAGTGAATTTTTTAGTGTGCATACATATATCTACTATATAATAAAAGCTGTGTACAGTTGCAACATTCTAATGCTGTTGTGCCTGTAGATAAAACTGTCAGAGTAACGTTATGTGACATGAATTTAAGTGGCATCTAACCTCCCTCCTCCACCACTGACTGATCTTAAGCCCCTCCTATGAAATCTTGGTGCAAAACCTTACTTCGTCCACTGGACGGCACTGCAGCACTCCTTTCCTTGGGGAATGGGCATACATACTGGTAAAGCTAAATAAATGTAAATTCTCTCATGTTCTTTAAAGTGCAAATAACATTAGAAAACCATGTACCACACTCTACAGGCTAAAAAAATAGACCAAGATACCCCCCACCGCCCCCAAGAATAGATGACTGAAAAGAATAATGTCGCCCGACAGCTTTTGTGAACCACTGAGATGATGTACTAATGAAATCAAAAGCGGGAAAGCACCAAGTAGCGTCTCAATTAACTACGGTGAACGTGATCCATTGGGCCAAAGTGTAACTGGACTGTTTCACAGAAAGAAAAGTTTCAATGCCTGACTCAATTGGTCGACAGCAACCGAAAATCATAAGCAGTTGTGCATTGCGGTTGAAATGCGGTTGTTCCCCCTGCCAAATCAAAGAATCATACAGCACAGGAGGAGGCCAGTCACCCCATTGTGCTATTCAATTAATCCCATTCCCCTGCGCTTTCCCCCTAGCCCTAAAAATTTCTCCCCTTCAAGTATTTATCCAATTTTATCCAACATTTTGAATGTTACAATTGAACTTTGAAAGCAACAACTTGTTGCGTAATTTTTTCCTCATGCCGCCTCAGAGGTCAGTGAGGAGGGGTTGTAAGAATTTAATTTTCATGTTGGCTGTTAAAAAAGCGTATGGGATCCTGGGCTTTATAAACAGGCATAGAGTACAAAGGCAAGGAAGTTATGCTAAACCTTAGAAATCACTGGTTAGGCCCCAGCTGGAGTATTGTGTCCAGTTCTGGGAACCACACTTTAGGAAGAATGTCAAGGCCTTAAAGAAGGTGCAGAGGAGATTTACTAAAATGATTCCAGGGATGAGGGACTTCAGTTACATGGGGAGACTAGAGAAACTGGGGTTGTTGTCCTTTGAGCAGAGAAGGTTAAGGGGAGATTTGATAGAGGTGTTCAAAATCATGAAGGGTTTTGATAGAGTAGATAGGGAGAAACTGTTTTCATTGGCAGGCGGGTTGGTAACCAAAGGACACAGATTTAAGGTGATTGGCAGAAGAACCAGGGGCAGATGAGGAGAATTTGCTTTACACAGTGAGTTGTTATGATCTGGAATGCGCTGCCTTAAATTTGCAGGGCTATGGGGAAAAAGCAGGAAAGTGGGGCTAATTGGAGATAGCTCTCTAAAAGAGCCAGCCCAGGCATGACGAGCTGAATGGCCTCCTTCTGTGCTGTCTGATTCTATGATCCCTAGTTGCCCTGAGAATGTTGTGGCGGGCGGCCTTCTTGAACCGCTATAGCAGCTTGCTAGGTCACTTCAGAGTGCAGTTAAGTGGCAACTGTTGTGTATGTACCTTTAAGGGAAGAACTGGTTTTAGACTGCAGTACCGGCAGTGACCACCCCTGTATAAAAGGCCCTAGCAGGCTTCTGTATTTCAGTCTGACGTTACCCTCCGTTCAGTAAAGTACCTGTTAAACTGTTCTCCCGAAGTCCGTGTATTATTGAGGCGCGGACTTTACAGTGGCGACGAGTAAGTTCGAACTCACCTGCAGTGTTGCATCATCTCACGGGGATCTCACCCTGAGAGGAGTTTTCTTGGAGGTCGAAGTCTGAGCAACGGGCGTCGATCGCGGGCAAACGCCCAAGGATTCATCGGTGTTCGGAGAATTGCGGGAGAGGCTGTGGAGAGCTGAGCTTGGCTCCCCAGTTAAGGTGTTCCAGCAAATCGTGCTGGTAGCAGGTAGTGCGCTGACCCTTCCGGACTGCGGCGGGCTCGAGCTCGATCGAGCGGCTCTACAAAACGGGCCACGCAGCGTCGCTGGGATAAAAAAAAATAAAAAAGAGAGGGTGGAGCGCACAGGGCGCGGTCGGTGCTCAAGAACCGGGCAGCGGAGAGAAAATAAACGGGGAAGGAAAGTGAAACGCGCCGAAGCCGCGGGTCGCCGCCATTACCCTGTAGAACGCTAGGAGCAGCGTGGCAGCAAGAGGAAGAAGGAAAAGCGCGGGAGGCGCCATTTTATTCCATTGGGGAAGAAGGAAAAGCGCGGGAGGCGCCATTTTAAATCACCCAAGATGCCGAAAAGTGGCAGTGTCACTGCTTTCGACAACGAGGTAGAAGACTGGACCACGTATGTGGAAAGAATTGAAGTGTACTGCAAGGCAAATGAGGTGGCCGATGGAAAGAGGGCGTCGGTATTATTGAATTTGATGGGCGCGAGTACGTACGGCCTATTGCGGAATTTAATTACCCCAGCTAAACCAATGGAGAAAAGTTTTGAAGAGATTGTTAATATCTTACAGGAACACCTAAACCCTACACCGCTGCTGATAGCAGAAAGATTCAAGTTCCATAAAAGAAACCAGCACAAAGATGAGAGCAATGCTGACTATCTTACGGAACTACGCAAGTTATCGAAGCACTGCCAGTTCAGAGCAGGACTGGCAGACACCTTACGGGATAAGTTTGTCTGCGGGCTCCAGAGTGAAGGAACCCAGAAACGACTACTTTCGAAAAAGGACCTGACGCTAGAACAGGCTTTCAGTGTGGCAGTATCCTACGAAGCAGCAGCACGGGGAGCTGCGGAAATACAACAGAAACCACAAGAATACAGCGCTAACAAAATGGCGTATGGAGCAGAGAAGTGCTATCGCTGCGGCAGAACAACCCATGAGCAGAAGGACTGCTGGTTTAAGGACAAAGTATGCAGGCAATGCGGAAAAATGGGACATATAGCAAGAGTCTGCAGGTCGGGAAAGAAAACCAACACTACAAGAACTACTAAGGAAAAGTACAAGAAAGTAAAGAAATTGACAGACAGTAGTTCGGAAGATCAGGAGAGTGATAAGGACTCCGGGAACAGGAGACTAAGTTGTCTAAAGTTACACAACGTGATCGCAAAGGAGGATCACCGAACCATTTGGGTCACCCTCATGATAGCAGGGTCCTCAGTAAAGATGGAATTGGACACAGGATCAGCCCTAACTGTCATGAATCAACGAGACTATGAGCGGCTATTCTCACACATACCCTTAAAGGACACGTCCATTGTATTGAAGACATACACGGGGCAAAAGGTCTACCCCAGAGGAAAAATAAGGGTGCCAGTTAAATATAACGGCAAGGAAACACAGAAACTATATACGTATATACTACCAGATGGAGGACCATCATTATTGGGACGTGAATGGATCCGAAAAATACAATTGGATTGGCATTCCATTCAGGCGCTAACTGTGACTGACAAAAAGGATGATGACGTCGCACCTGGACGTCTGTCACAAATTCTAACTGACGCGGAAGAGGTGTTCCAACAAGGACTTGGGACTCTAAAAGGAGTAAAGGCAACGATAAAGATCGAAGATAACGCCAACCCAAATTTTTTTAAGGCCAGACCAGTGCCACACGCGATCCGCCCAGCCGTTGAAGCTGAACTGGAGAGTCTGGAGCGTTCGGGTGTGCTGTCCAAGGTGGACTGGAGCGAGTGGGCCACACCCATCATTCCTGTAATGAAGAAAGCATTGAGCAGCACGCCTGGGGAGCCGAAGAAAGTTCGCATCTGTGAGGACTTCAAGGTGACTGTAAACCCAGTCCTGCACACAGTACAATATCCACTTCCACGGATAGAAGATATTTTCGCCTCACTATCTGGAGGGAAACGTTTTACAAAGATTGATCTGGCCCAAGCGTATCTACAAATGGAGGTGGAAGAAGCATCTAGGAAATACCTCACGATAAACACTCACAAAGGCCTTTACCAGTACAATCGACTGGTATTCGGGGTAGCATCAGCCCCGGCTATTTGGCAGAGGGCGATGGAACAAGTCCTGCAAGGGATCCCGGGGACCCAGTGTTATTTGGACAACATCCTGGTTACGGGCGAAAATGACAGTGAACACCTTGCCAACCTGGAGCAGGTGCTCACGAGATTACAGGAATATGGGCTACGAGCCAACCGCCCCAAATGCGAGTTCTTCAGGAGACAAATCTCGTATTGTGGCCACATGGTTGATGAGGAAGGGTTGCATAAGTCGCCGGACAAGATTGAGGCTGTAGTCAAGGCTCCAGCACCGGAAAATGTGTCGCAACTGAGGTCGTTCCTCGGGTTGGTGAACTACTACCATAAGTTCTTGCCGAATTTATCTACAATTCTGCACCCACTGAATGCCCTGCTGCAAACTGGAGTAACATGGAAATGGAGTGATGAGTGTAAGCGTGCCTTTCAGGAATGTAAATGCCTAATCACTTCAAAAGAAGTATTGGCCCACTACAACCCAACACTACCGATTCGGTTGGCATGTGATGCGTCACCTTACGGCATTGGAGCGGTACTGTCACACAAATTCCTTGACGGTTCAGAGAGGCCAATAGCCTTTGCGTCACGCTTGTTAACCTCAGCCGAGCGTAACTACGCCCAGTTTGACAGGGAGGCCCTCAGCCTGGTGTGGGGGGTGAAGAAGTTCAATCACTATCTGCACTGGCAGAAATTCACCCTACTGACTGATCATCAGCCCCTGGTCTCCATTTTTAACCCAAAGAAGGGCGTTCCGGTGATGATGGCGCAACGGCTGCAAAGATCGTCACTTTTTCTAGGGGTACATCAGTACGACATAGAGTACAAGGGTACGAAACAGCATGGAAACGCTGATGGGCTGTCGTGCCTACCGTTGCCTACGGTAGAAGAAGCATCTGCAGTGGACCCTGTTGAGATATTCCATGCGACCATAGTCGAATGTCTGCCTGTTACAAACTCAAGTATAGAGAAGGAAACCCGAAATGACCCGACACACTCTTGGGTCTATGATTTGACGGTGAAGGGATGGCCAGCATATGGCGACTCACTGTTGCCAGCATTCTCGACAAGGAGAGAACAGCTGTCAGTGTGCCGGGGGACCTTGATGTGTGGATCCCGAGTGGTAATTCCACCCAAGTTGAGAGATAGGGTGCTCAATGAGCTTCATGAGGGTCATCTGGGAGGGGTAAAAATGAAGAGCCTAGCCAGGGCGTTTGTGTGGTGGCCGGGAATCGATAAAGAAATCGAGGATATGACCAAGAGATGCACAGGATGCCAGAAGGTCCAAAACGCTCCACCACAGGCCCCGCTACATCCATGGGAGTGGCCCTCATCTCCATGGCAATGGGTACACATTGATTTTGCTGGTCCATTTGTGGACTCAATGTTTCTAATCGCTGTGGACGCCCATTCGAAATGGCCAGAGGTCATTAAAATGTCCTCCACCACCACGGAGAAAACTCTTGCAGTCCTAAGGACCATCTTCGCCAGGAATGGGTTGCCAGAACAGATTTGCTCCGACAATGGGCCACAGTTTGTGTCTGAGGATTTCCGGAGGTTTCTGAGGAATAATGGGGTGAAACATTACACATCTGCCCCATATCATCCAGCCACAAATGGATTGGCTGAAAGGTTTGTTCAGACCTTTAAAAAGGCCATAAAGGCAATGTATAACGACGACATACCACTACAACACAAAGTAGATAATTTCTTGTTTACTTACCGGAATGCGACACATGCAGTCACCAACTAAGCTCCAGCCATAATGTTCTTCAACCGAAGGCTAAGATGTCGCCTGGATTTGCTCAAACCAAACATAAGACGAGATGTTGAGGATAAGCAATTCCAGCATATCAACGAGAGGCCAACCAGGAGCTTTAAGATAGGGCAACCAGTCTTGGCCCGTGACTACCGAACAAAAAAATGGCAGCCAGGAACGATATGCACACAGCAGGGACCACTAATGTACACAGTGGACGTTGGAGAGAGCATCGTGAGATGCCATGCTGACCAGATTCTGGAGTCTCAGGAACAAGCCAAACCTATACCGCGAGCATGTGCACCTGGTAATGAGCCCGAAGTACAGATTGCGTCTACCTCAGAAGCAGTGGTATTGGAAGCTGACGAACCAACCAATGACAATGAGCCAGAATCGACTCCACCGCAAGAACAGGATACTCGGGAAAGGCGCTATCCAGTCAGGATTAGGAAGCCTCCTCAAAGACTGAACTTATAAATGATTATTTCAGTTGATGTATATAGTACCCAGAAAATTGTAATTGTAATTAGCTATTATTTAGTTGTTAATTGAATGTTATGTACTGTTTATCTAAAAGGGGAGGAATTGTTGTGTATGTACCTTTAAGGGAAGAACTGGTTTTAGACTGCAGTACCGGCAGTGACCACCCCTGTATAAAAGGCCCTAGCAGGCTTCTGTATTTCAGTCTGAAGTTGCCCTCCTGTTCAGACCTCATTCTCAGCATTGCTGGCTGTGCAGCTGCCTCAGCAAGCAGAAGGAGAAGGAGAAGCCAGACCAGGAGAAGGAGGAGAGTGGAAAGTGGTGGTCTCCTGACCAGGAAGAGGAGGACAACGAAAGACCACCACCACCACCTCCACCATCATCATCATAACAACTGGGGTGCCCTGAGAGAGAGGACAGAGAAGGAGAAGGGAGGCCAGCAACAACACCAACCAGGGGAGAGGCCTTTTCTATCACTGCCTCCCCAAATTGGCCTCCACCTCAGGAGAAGGAGAGAGGGGAGAGAAACAACCAACAACCACCAACTGTTTGGAAGGAGGGAAGGATAACATCTTTTGAACATCTACAGGTGGGTGTTATCTGGTGCACTCTCCTAAAGACTTTGTTTTGCAGGTGGGGGGAGAAAAGAAGAAACAAGGCCGGATCATCAAGGGGTGTCTGTGTGTGTGTGTGGCTCTTGTTAAAAACTAGGCCACACACACCACTATTAAACATCCCTTCTATTGCCTGACCTGGGACAGCTGGAGCTGCCTAGGTGAAGTCAAATTCAACTAAACATCGTTAAGACCTGGTGTGGGACTGAGCCTGGGGCATCTCCAGCTTTCCCAGGTGAAGACATCTTTCTCCCCCCGCCAGAAGACCATCAAAGACTTTAAATTTCCATCGGAGAGTGCACCCCTGCCGACACCCACCCACCCACCATCCTGAGTGGTGACCCCGCCCTTGCGGCCTCCCTCCTTCCCACCCCCTCTCTCTCTCTCTTTGTTCTCTCTCTGCCTCTTTCTCTGAGGCACCTCAATTTACTCTATTTATTAATTGCCTATTGAGCAGAGGGGAGAAGGCCCCTCTCCCAGTTTCAATCAATAAGGGGAGAGGTGTGCCTTAAATCTAAACAGCTCCCTCTGCTCAAATAGAAGACATACAAATAACTGAGGCCATTAACACCTTCAGGTCTGTGACTTGGGGTGAGTGTAGCCCTTTTTAGAAAACACCCCAAAATGGCGACTGCATCTTCGCCGGTGGCGGGGCCAGCCAGGACTTATGCGGGAGTGGCAGCCACAGCCATTGCTGCTCCCGCTGCTTCTGCTGCCCCGTCACCTTTTAGATTAATCACAAAAAAGCTTGGGGTGAAGAGCTACACTCACCCCACTATGACCATTGAGGCCTGCGTAAAAGCCATGGCTGGGGTTGTCGGCCCCTCAGCCATCGTCGCGGCCTCAAAAATGTACGGGAAGGCTGTGTTCTTCCTGGGGTTGGAGCGGGCTGTGTCCCTGGCCGTCGCCAAGGGGCTCACCGTGGGCGGGACCTTCCTGCCGGTGGATCCTCTCGAGGTCATCTTGAACGTCCCGCCCTATGTTCCTGGTGAGCTCCTCCTCCCACATTTGCGCCAACTTGGGGAGGTGAGGTCGGCGATCACGCCCATCCCGCTCGGCTTCCGGGAGGCCAGCCTTCGCCACGTCTTCTCCTTCCGGCGCCAGTTGTTTATCCAGCTGGCGCGGGAGGAGGACACCGACGGGGCGTTCGTCGTCCTCCACGAGGGGACCGCCTATCGCGTCTTTTGGACGTCGGACGGTGTGCGGTGCCACGCCTGCAAGGAGGTGAGGCACATCAGGAAAAACTGCCCCGCCTCCAAGGCCGCCGGATCATCTCGTGTGGCCGAGGCTGGCGCCACCGCCGCTCCTCCCCCCGGATCTGCCCGCGCGTCGCGAACATCTGATGCGCGGTCGACGTCGGGGGCCGATGCCAGCAAGGTCTCCGGCGGGGGGGAGGGAGCGCGTCCGGCCGGAAAGAAGGCCGGGCAAAAAACTATACACCTTAGGGCGGGTCCCCCCGTGGAGGGCCAGCCCTTGCCCCTTGTGCCCCTTACACCCGCGCTCCTCGCGGAGTTGATCGGGGCAGATGAGGGCGGGAGGGGCCTCGTACCCGAGTCTGTGGCTGCGACCGCCGTAGCGGAAACGCCCATACCTGCGGCCGGGCTCGGGCCCAAGGAACCCGACAAACCTGCTCCGCCGGAGGGAACAGAGGAGGAGGCCTCTGCAGACATGGAGGTCTCCCTCGCTCCCTCTGTGCTAAAAAGAAGGCGCGACCCCCTGGAAGAGGAGGAGGACCGGGAGGAGGAAGGTCCCTCCGAGCAGAGGGGGGAGTCGTCCGCCGCGGGTACTGCGCCCCCCCCCCCCACCCTGCTGTCGTCATCACCGGCGATCGGCAGGGGTCGCCTGTCCCTCGGGAGGCTGAGGCAGATGTGTCTGTCCGGCGCGTGCCTCCCGAGGATGGGGACGAGGCCCTGCCCGTGGGGGGGGGTCGCGGAACAACCCGCGGCGGTTATTGACATTTTATCAGTACCGTTACCCCTCGCCGGGTCGGGCGGCCTGGGGTCTGGGTCGGGCGAGCTCGATGAAACTGAGCTCGCCCAATGCGACCCGGACATTTCACAGGGGCTGCTCGACCTGGTCGAGATTTTAGTTCAAAACACCCCATCCGCTGGGTCGGAGGCTGGTGGCGGGGAGGAGGAAGGCCCCCGGCTGCGTCTCTGGTGCCGGACGTACTGGAGGAGCTGGGAATTGTTCTCTCCCTGGTTTCTCCGGTCGTTCTGGCGTCTGAGGCAGAGGGGGACTCTGAACCGCCGCCGTCTTCTGGCCTGGCGCCCCTAGAGAAGCCCAGGGAGGAGTCCTCTGCCACCGATCCTGGGGGTGGGATCCGGGTGGAGGCGGGACCGGCTGGTGCGGCCGAGCCGTTCGCTGCGCACTGCGCGACGGACGGGTCGGCCGCTGGTGGTGACCCCCTGGAGGAGGATGGGGACTTGGTGATGGGCACGGAGGACGATTTGGATTCCATCGCCGACGAGGCGCTGGATGACCTCGTGTCCCTCGCCGAGTCTCCCCTCATTCCCGTAAGGGAACTCCGGGACTTTATGGCCACGTGCCTGGGTCGGCACAATAAGATCCAGCTGGCCCTCGACAGGTGGTCGAAGCTGGCGCTGCTCATCGTGTCCGTCTGCGCCGCCGTTAAAATCATGGACGAGGGCGTGAACCCACTCGAGCTGCGTCGGCTCAGAACGTTCCTCACTGGGCTGCTGAGGAAGTGGCGGCCAACCAGCGACTGCGCTCCCTCCCCCCGTTAAGATGTAGGTAGAGGTTGCACTATGCTTCTGACATGAAGATAACCATAACCATAGCCAGCCTCAACATCAACGGCAGCAGGGAGGCGCGCTGCAGATTCAATAACTTCTCGGTCCTTCGGGACGGGAAGTATGCGGTGTGCTTCCTGCAAGAAACCCACACCGTTCCGGGAGACAAAGCCACGTGGCTCCTGGAGTGGCAAGGAGGGGTCAGCATGAGTCACCTCTCCAACAATTCCAGCGGGGTGGCCATCTTGCTGGCCCCGCATTTTCAGCCGGAGATCTTGGGGGTCAAGGAGCACGTGCCGGGCCGCTTGCTCCAGGCCACTGTTCGCCTGGGGGGCGTGCCGCTCCATCTAGTGAACGTGTACGCCCCTCAGACCAGTGCGCAGCAAGTGCGCTTCTTCGAAGACGTGTCCGCTCTTTTGGGCTCCGTCGACGTGGGCGAGTGCGTCATCCTCGGGGGGGATTTTAACTGAACCCTCGAGGCGAGGGACAGTTCGGGTCCCCCGCGAAGCCCGGCGGCGATGGAGAAGTTGAGGGACCTGGTCGGGTCCTTCGACTTGGTGGACGTCTGGCGAAATCTCCACCCCGACTCCAGCGCCTTCACTAGCGTGAGGTCTGGGGGAGGAAGGTCCAGAATCGACCGCCTCTACATTTCCCGGGCGTACGTCTCCTGCGTTCCAGCGGCTTCCATGTGGCCAGGGCCGTGCACGGACCACCACCTGGTGTGGGCGGAGCTCGCTCCGCTGCGCGCGCCGGGGGGGGGGGTCCGCGTACTGGCATTTTAACAACCTGCTGCTGGAGGACGCGCGGTTCCAGGATTCGTTTCGTCGGTTCTGGGCCGACTGGAGAAGGAAGCGGGGGGGGGGCTTCCCCTCCTTGAGGCTATGGTGGGACATGGGAAAGGCTCACGTCCGTCTCTTCTGTCAGGAGTACGCGAAGGGGTCGACCAAGAGGCGGGAGGCCCGGGTCGGGCGGTTGGAGAAGGAGGTGCTCGACCTGGAGTCCCGTCTCGGTCAGGTCGTCGAGGACCCGGCCCTGCGGAAGGTGTACGAAGAGAAGAAGGGCGCGCTGAAGGACCTGCAGCTCGTCTGGTCCCGAGGCGCGTATGTGAGGTCGCAGATCCAGCTCCTGCGGGACCTGGACCGCGGCTCCCCCTTCTACTCGCTGGAAAAAAGACGGGGGGGTCCGTAAGCAGCTCTTGGGGCTGCTGGCCGACGACGGATCTCTGGTCTCGGATCCGGAGGGAATCAGCGCGGAGACCCTCGCCTATTACGGGGCTCTGTTCTCTCCGGATCCGTCCAGTGAAGGTGCGCGCAGAGTTTCGTGGGAGGACCTGCCGAAGGTCAGCCCGGAGGGCGCCGAAAAATTGGACGCTCCGCTAAACCTGGCGGACCTGACCGGCGCCCTCCGCCAGCTCTCCAGGGGAAAGTCCCCGGGGCTAGACGGGCTGACCGTGGAGTTCCACAGGGCGTTCTGGGACGTCTTGGGGGGCGACTACGCGCGGGTCCTGGGGGAAAGTTTGGCGACCGGGGAGATGCCCCTCTCTTGGCGCAGGGCGGTCATTGTCCTGCTGCCTAAGAAGGGCGATCTCCGCTTCCTTAAGAACTGGCGCCCGGTCTCCCTCCTCAGCACGGACTATAAAATCTTTGCCAGGGCCATGTCTGCTCGCCTTGGCACCGTGCTGGCCCACATGATCCACCCCGACCAGTCCTACACGGTCCCGGGCCGGACCATCCACGATAACATCCATCTGGTCCGGGACCTGGTCCACCACTCCCAGAGGGCTGGTCTGTCGGTCGCCTTCCTTTCCCTGGATCAGGAGAAGGCATTCGACAGGGTGGATCACGAGTATCTCTTCGGGACTCTGCGCGCATTCGGGTTCAGGACGCATTTCGTCGCCCGGATCCGACTTCTGTGTCTGATTAAAGTTAACGGGTCCTTGACGGCGCCCCTTTGCTTCGGGAGGGGGGTGCGTCAGGGATGCCCCATGTCCGGTCAGTTATACGCCGTTTGCGTGGAGCCTTTCCTGCGCCTCTTGCGGAAGAGGTTGACGGGACTGGCTCTGCAAGGGCCGGGCGTGGAGGTGGTCCTCTCGGCTTACGCCAGTGACATGCTCCTCACGGTCACGGATCCCGTGACTTGCGGAGGATGCGGGAATGCCAGCAGATTTACTCGGACGCATCCTCCGCCAAGATCAACTGGGAGAAATGTTCCGGACTCCTGGTGGGTCAGTGGCGGGTGGACTCCCTGCCAGAGGAGTTCAGGCCCTTCGCCTGGAGCACCACGCACCTCCTCTATTTGGGAGTCTACCTTAGCCATGCCGAGGACACCTGGCCGGCGAACTGGCAAGAGCTGGAGGCCAAAGTCACCGCTCGCCTAGGACGCTGGACAGGACTGCTCCGAGTGTTGTCCTACAGGGGTCGAGCGCTGGTCATAAACCAGCTGGTGGCCGCCATGTTGTGGTACCGGTTGGTCACTTTGATCCCTCCCCCTGCGTTTGTCGCCAAGATGCAGAAGAAGTTCATCGACTTCTTCTGGGACAAAAGGAAGCACTGGGTCTCTGCCGCGGTTCTGAGTCTCCCGCTTAGGGAGGGCGGTCAGGCGCTGGTGTGCCTTCGCACCCAGGCTGCGACTTTCAGTCTTCAGACGCTGCAGAGATACCTGTACGTCGAGAATCCTCCGAGATGGTGTGCGCTGGCGACGTATTTCTTCCGCCAGCTGCACGGCCTCAATTACGACACGCAGCTCCTGTTTGTGAAAGTGGGTGGCAGGCGTGCCGGCCTGTGGGAGCTGCCTGTCTTCTACCAGGAACTGCTATGGGTTGGAACTACGTCACTTCCAGGCGGAGCTCTCCCCCGTCAGGAGCGGCGGCTCTCCTTCGGGAGCCGCTGCTCAGGAATCCGCACCTCCACGACTGCAGGTTCGGGCGGCTGGCGGGGGCAGGGCTGTGCCTGGCAAGGTGACCAGAGTCGGGGACCTGCTCGATGGCGGAGGAGCGGGCTGGATGGCGCCGGAGGAGCTGGCACGGCGCCTGTCCTGGGCCAACATCCGGCTCGCGGTCGAAGCCATCGAGTCGGTGAAAGTGGCACTGGGCCCCGGCTCCACTAGGTGTATCGAGGCGGCTCAAGCACGTGGGGCGATCCCGTCCGAGCTTACCCCCGTTCGGACGGAATTCCTCATCGGCGCCCGGCCCCGAAACTCCCCTCGGGAACTGGCGCCTCACAACTTGAGCCGTCTCGAGGAAATACCCTCCGTGCCTTTTCATTCCGTGCAGAGGGGTTTCCTGTACGGGCTGCTCCTGCACACTCTCCACTTTGCCATCTTCGTCTGCTGTCCGGACACGCCTTGGCGTGGCGCCTTGCCAACCGGCGGAGGCGGAGGTCCCCAATGGAGGGCTCTCTACGCGGGAGTCCTCCCTTGTTCCATTGGGGACTTGGCCTGGAGGGTGTTGCACGGAGCGGTCCCATGCAATATGGTTTTAAATAGGTTCACGGACTCCCAGGCCGCCTGCATTTTTTGCGGCCTGGAGGAGTCCGTGTTTCACGTTTATGTCGAGTGTGGGAGGTTGCAGCCCCTCTTTCACTACTTGAAGGGGCTGCTCCTCGATTTTTGGTTGCACTTCAGTCCCACGCTCTTGATCTACGGTCACCCGGTGCGGAGGGGAGCGGGCAGCTTGGAGGACCTCCTCGTGGGACTGCTCCTGGGCCTGGCCAAGAGAGCCATCAATTGGTCCAGGCAGCGGGCGGTCGAGGGGGTCGTTCAGCCAGATTGCCTGCCTCTCTTCCGCGGCCATGTTCGCGCCCGGGTGGCCCTGGAGATGGAGCACGCGGTGTCTGCCGGCGCACTTGAGTGTTTCCGCGACCGGTGGGCGCCGCGGGGACTGGAGTGCATCATCAACTCGGCCAACACAATTTTAATTTGATTTGTTTAAGTTTCAGTTGAAGTTTGTTTAATTTACAGTCAAAATTGTTTAAGCATCAACCAAAAGAGTGCCCTCCGTTCAGTAAAGTACCTGTTAAACTGTTCTTCCGAAGTCCGTGTATTATTGAGGCGCGGACTTTACAGCAACCATGTTTGTGTGGGACTGGAGTCACATATAGGCTAGACCAGGTAACGACAACAGCTTTCCTTCCTTAAACTGCTGCTTTTATTTTTATTCAAATTTTCAAACTGCCATGGTGGGTTTTGAACTCACATTCTCTGGATTACTAGTTCAGTAACATAACCACTGCACTACCGTAACCCCTTAGCCAATCGGTGATTCGAATCTACAACGGTTAGACAAATCACATCTGCCCACTTGATAACCAGATCCCAGTCCCCTCGACTAAGCATGTTAGGTGATTGGAGCACCCACCCTTCCCCATCTCCATCCTCCTCCTCATCTCCCTTGTATTCTTTCCCTTCTCCCCTCCCACCTCCTTTCTTTCCTCCCTCTGCTCCATCCCTTCTCTCCGCCCCCACCCTTATCCTTTCCTTGTTCCCTTCCCTTCTCTCCCATGCTCTTTCTTCACTCTCCTTCCATCCTTGCCCAGTTGTCTCTCCCGCTCCCCCTTCTTCCCAATTCCTTCCCCTCCTCCTCCTTATCCCAACCGCCATTCGTTTCCATTCTTCTTCTACCTCCCCACGTCTCTCCCCCTCCCTATGCCCTTCCATCCCCCCCTCTTGTCTTCCTCTTCTCACCTTCCCTTTCTTGGTCCAATTTAATGACCACCCCATTACCCCTGCTCTAACCCTACTTGACCTGACAGCTGCGCTTGATCTTGACTCCCTATTTGCAACGCCATAGCAGATAAACTGGTATAATAAACATTTATTCAGAGTCCTTTTATTAATATTTCCTCTTTTGGCACAAAGTTCTGGGGCATTATGTGTATGTGTTTTCTAATTTTTATTTCATAAATATTAAAATAGAAAATTATTTGGTTCAATTTTACATCACTTGAGTACTCAGGAGAAATTCACTTAGTAATATTGCACAGTGCTGCCTCTAACTTGAGTTCTCCCCATCCCGGGAACCGCCCATGTATCTCAGTAAGAGACATCTTACTAAAGAAATAAAACAGATCCCATAATGGATGAGAAATGAATAGCTGAACCATATAGACCGGAAAGGTGTCAGGTTTGATTGCTGAACTATGGTAGCCAGAATGGTGGTAGATGTGCCACTATTGACCTCAGTATCTAGAGAAGGAAAATCAGCCACAGTTCCTGCTCCTGATCGCTACCCAGTGACTTGTGCTGTGATGTGAGTATTTTACTGTCAGATGAGAACAGAATTTGACTTTGCTGTGATGCGCCTGTAGTTGAATAGCTTGCTGACATTCACATATGAAGAATGGCCACTTGGGTAAGTTACTAGAAGGCGATTGACAGCCTTCGCAACACTGGAACTATACAGCAGCAAGGAATCACTGCCAGCAGAAGTGGATAGAATGGAGGGAGCGAAAATTTGCAAGTAGGGCAAAAAAATCTAGTCACTTTCTGCACTGTAGATTGGTGCAATGGGTACCAGAGCTTGCTTTTCATTTGGAAGCTTAGCTTCATAGCCAGGGCTTCGCACCAGCTCCGTTTATAGAAGAACAATTCCCATCTTTCCCAGTGTAGGACCTCTTTGTCAGCTGATTTCTGTGTGCTGGTCACAGCTTGTTGATTATAAACATGTTTGTTTCTGGAGCAAGATGATGCCTTAGACAAAATCAAAATTCCATTTGACCCACTGGGTCTATGCTGCTGCCAGCTCTTCCATTATTTACAGTCTACTCTAATCCATTTTCCTGCCCTTTCCTTTATATATGTATGTGGCTGACTCATTACTAAAATTCTCTCACCAAGGATTTGGTCAGCGTTGACAGCTCTGGGTTTCTTGTATTGCAGAAAGATGCTTGGATTTGGCTCCCTTACTCCCACAATTTGGGTAAAACATGTTTCCTCATTTAGATTCCTAGCTGATATTCACTACATTCAGCAGATTAAATTTGATTTTGCTGTCCCTCATCAGCATGAAGTAAGATTTGTGAGTGAAAAATGCAAGTTAGAACCACTTCCTGAGTTTGCACATTCTCCCCGTGTTTGCGTGGGTTTCCTCCGGGTGCTCCGGTTTCCTCCCACAGTCCAAAGATGTGCGGGTTAGGTTGATTGGCCATGATAAAAAAAAAAAATTGGCCCTTAGTGTTAGGGGGGATTAAATACGCGGGGTTACGGGGATAGGGCTTGGGTGGGATGGCTGTCGGTGTAGGGACCGGGTGCTAGGGTTTGGATGATCAGCCATGATCTCGTTGAATGGCGGAGCAGGCTCGAAGGGCCGAATGGCCTACTCCTGCTCCTATCTTCTATGTTTCCTTTGAATCTACATGCAAGCTGTCTGATATCTGTGCCACTGAAAGTTTGGTCCAAAGTGTGGAAAGATTAATAAACTTGCAGAATGGGCATATAATTGGCAAATGAATTTCAACAGTGTGAGGTATTACATTTTGGTGAGAAAAATAAGGAGGTCACATATTACTTGAAAAATAAGAATCTAAATAAGAACAAATACATAAGAAATAGGAGCAGGAATAGGCCACTTGGCCCCTCGAGCCTGTTCCGCCATTCAATAAGATCATGGCTAATCTTGGGCTCAAAGCCACTTCCCCACCCGCTCCCCATAACCTTATCTTGCAAAAATCTGCCTATCTCCACCTTAAAACGTATTTAATGACCCAGCCTCCACAGCTCTCTGGGGTAGAGAATTCCACAGATTTACGACCCTCTGAGAGAAGAAATTCCTCCTCATCTCAGTTCTAAAAGGGCGACCCTTTATTCTAAAACTGTGCCCCCGTGTTCTAGATTTCTCCACGAGGGGAAACATCCTCTCTGCATCCACCTTGTCGAGCCCCCTCAGTATCTTATATGTTTCAATAAGATCACCTTTCATTCTTCTAAATTCCAGTGAGTATAGGCCCAGCCTGCTCAACCTTTCCTCATAAGTCAACCCCCTCATCTCTGGAATTAACCTAGTGAATCGTCTCTGAACTGCCTCTAATGCAAATATATCCTTCCTTAAATAAGGAGACCAGAACTGTATGCAGTACTCAAGGCGTGGTCTCACCAGTACCCTGTACAGTTGTAGCAGGACTTCCCTGCTTTTATACTCCAACCCCTTTGAAATAAAGGCCAACATTCCATTTACCTTTTTGATTGCTAACTTTTTGTGTTTCATGCACAGGTCCCTCTGAACTGTAGCATTTTGTAATCTCTCTCCTGCCAAAGTGTATAACCTCGCACTTTCCCACATTATACTCCATCTGCCAAATGTTTGCCCACTCACTTAGCCTGTCTACTGTATATCTCTTTGCAGGTTCTTTGAGTCCTCTGCACAACTTGCTTTCCCACCCATCTTTGTATCATCTGCAAACTTGGCTACAGTACACTCGGTCCCTTCGTCCAAGTCATTAATGTAGATTGTAAATAGTTGAGGCCCCAGCACCGATCCCTGTGGCACCCCACTAGTTACCATTTGCCAACCGGAAAATGACCCATTTATCCTGACTCTCTGCTTTCTGTTAGTTAGCCAATTCTCTATCCATGCTAATATATTAACCCCAATTCCGTGAACTCTTATCTTATGCAGTAACCTTTTATGTGGGTACTTATCGAATGCCTTCTGGAAATCCAAATACACCACGTCCACTGGTTTACCTTTGTCCACCCTGCTCGTTACCTCCTCAAAGAACTCCAGCAAATTTGTTAAACATGATTTCCCTTTCATAAGACCATGCTGACTCTGCCTGACTGCATTATGATTTTCCAAATGCCCTGCTATTGCTTCCTTAATGAAGGACTCCAGCATTTTCCCAACGACACATGTTCGGCTAACTGGTCTATAGTTTCCTGCTTTCTGTCTCCCTCCTTTCTTAAATAGGGGTGTTACATTTGCGGTTTTCCAATCCGCTGGGACCTCTCCAGAGTCCAGGGAATTTTGGTATATTGCAACCAATGCATCCACTATCTCTGCAGCCACTTCTTTTAAGACCCTGGGATGCAGGCCATCTGGTCCAGGGGACTTGTCATCTTTTAGTCCCATTATATTACCGAGTACTATTTCCTTAGTGATAGTGATTGTCTTTAGTTCCCCCCTCCCTGTGGCCCCTTGATAATCCATTATTGGGATGTTGTTAGTGTCTTCTACCGTGAAGACAGATGCAAAATATTTGTTCAAAGTCTCTGCCATTTCCCTGTTCCCCATGATTAATTCCCCAGTCTCATCCTCTAAGGGACCAATGTTTACTTTAGCTACCCTCTTCCTTTACCTGTAGAAGCTCTTAGTATCTGTTTTAATGTTTCTTGCCAGTTTACTCTCATAATTTTTTTTCTCTCTATTATTTTTTTAGTCATCCTTTGCTGGTTTTTAAAAATTTCCCAATCCTCTGGTCTCCCACCAATCTTGGCAACATTGTATGTGTTCGTTTACAATTTGATACCATCCTTTACTTCCTTAGTTAGCCACGGATGGTGCTCCCTTCTCTTAAAATCTTTCTTTCTCACTGGAATATATTTTTGTTGAGAGTTATGAAATATCTCCTTAAATGTCCGCCGCTGCATTTTAACTATCTTACCCTTTAATTTATTTTTCAAGTCCACTTTAGCCAGTTCTGCCCTCATGCCATTGTAATTGCCTTTGTTTAATATCAGGACACTGGTTTGAGATACAACTTTCTCACCCTCCAACTGAATTTGAAATTCAACCATGCTATGATCACTCTTTCCTCGAGGATCCTTTACTATGAGATCATTTATTAATTCTGTCCCATTACACAGTACCAGATCCAAGATAGCCTGCTCCCTGGTTGGTTCCATTACATATTGTTCTAGGAAACCATCCCGGATGCACTCTATGAACTCCTCCTCAAGGCTACCATGGCCAATTTGATTTGTCCAATCAATATGGAGATTAAAATCACCCATGATTATTACCGTACCTTTTTTACAGGCCTCCATTATTTGTTGATTTATTCTCTGTCCAGCAGTATTGCTACTGTTCGGGGGCCTGTAGAGGAGCAAAGGGATCTGGGAGTACAAATATACAAATCACTAAAAGTAGCAACGCAGGTTAATAAGGCCATAAAAAAAGCAAACCAAGCACTAAGGGTTATTTCTAGAGGGATAGAATTGAAAAGCAGAGAAGTTATGCTAAACGTATCGAACCTTGGTTAGACCACACATGGAGCACTGTGTGCAAATCTGGTCGCCATATTATGAAAAGGATAGAGAGGCACTGGAGAGGGTGCAAAAAAGATTTACAAGGATGATACCAGAACTGAGAGATTATACCTATCAGGAAAGGATGAACAGGCTCTTGAAAAGGGGCTGAGGGGTGACCTAACAGAGGTCTTTAAAATTATGAAAGATTTTGATAGAGTAGATACAGAGAGAGAGTGTTTCTACTTGTGGGGAAGAGCAAAACTAGAGGTGATCAATATAAGATAGTCATCAAGAAATCAAATAGGAAATTCAGAAGAAACTTCTTTACCCAGAGAATGGTTAGAATGTGGAACTCGATACCGGAGGGTGTGATTGAGGCGAATAGTATAGATGCATTTAAGGGGAAGCTAGATGAGCATATGAGGGAGAAGGGAATTGAGGGTTATGCTGATAGTTAGATGAGAAAGGATGGGAGGAAGCTCGAGTGGAGCATAAATGCCGGCATGGAGTGGTTGGGCCGAATGGCCTGTTTCTGTGCTGTATATTCTATGTAATTAATTTAACTCTGTGTCAAGTGTGCTGCTGCATTGCTTCAATGGTGTGTTTGGTGCAGAATAAGTCAGGATAACGTGATTTCTGTGACACAGAATAGCATCTTTCATAAATATTTTATTCTAAAACGTTTTATGACCTGGAATGGTATGTTATTCTGTATCACTAGCAATGTGCTCACAAGTTACCAAAGAAACAACAGACCACAAAGGCTGTTTTGAATATCATCTCGAGAATTAACCAGTGTAGGAATGCCAATGCCACCTCAGACAAAAATCACTAATGAAACACAGACTTGCATTTATACAGCATCTTTCACATCCTTAGAATGTCCCAAAGTGCTTCATAGCCAATTAAATACTTTTGACGTGTTGTTACTGTTGTAATGTATGGAAACTCAGCAGCTAAGCACAATCCCACAAACAGTAATGAGATAAATGACCAGTAACCCATTTTAGTGATGTTGCTTGATGGATAAATATTGGCCAGAAAACCAGGGAGAAATTCCCTGCTCTTCTACGAATAGTTTCACAGGATCTAAGAGGAAAGATGGGGGCTCAGTTTCATTCACCCGAAAGACAGCACCTCCGGCACCCCCTACTGGAATTTTTGAGGATGTAACTGGTAAAATAGATAAGGGAGAACCAGTAGATGTGGTGTATTTGGACTTTCAGAAGGCTTTCGATAAGGTCCCGCATAAGAGATTAGCGTGTAAAGTTAAGGCACATGGGATTGGGGGGAAGGTATTGACTTGGATAGAGAACTGGTTGGCAGACAGAAAGCAAAGAGTTGGAATAAACGGGTCTTTTTCCGAGTGGCAGGCAGTGACTAGTGGGGTACCGCAACGATCGGTCCTTGGACCCCAGCTATTTCACAATACATATTAATGATCTAGACAAGGGAACTAGATGTAATATCTCCAAGTTTGCAGACAACACAAAGCTGGGTGGGCACGTGTGCTGTGAGGAGGATGCCGAGAAACTCCAGGATGATTTGGACAGGTTGGGTGATTGGGCAGAAGCATGGCAGATGCAATATAATGTGGATAAGTGCGAGGTTATCCACTTTGGTGGCAAAAACAGGAAGGCAGATTATTATCTGAATGGCAATAAATTGGGAGAAGGGTAAGTGCAACGAGACCTGGGTGTCCTTGTGCACCAGTCGCTGAAGGTAAGCATGCAGGTGCAGCAGGCGGTTAAGAAGGCAAATGGGATGTTGGCCTTCGTAGCGAGAGGGTTTGAGTACAGGAACAAGGATGTCTTGCTGCAGTTGTACAGGGCCTTGGTGAGACCACATCTTGAGTATTGTGTGCAGTTTTGGTTGCCTTATCTGAGGAAGGATGTTCTTGCCATGGAAGGAGTTCAGTGAAGATTCACCAGGCTGATACCTGGGATGGCAGGAATGACGTATGAGGAGAGATTGGGTCGATTGGGCTTATACTCGCTGGAGTTTAGAAGAATGAGAGGGGATCTCATTGAAACTTATAAAATTCTGACAGGACTGGACAGACTAGATGCAGGAAGGATGTTCCCGATGGTCGGGGAGTCCAGAACCAGGGGTCACAGTCTAAGGATAAGGGGTAAACCATTTAGGACAGAACTGAGGAGGAATTTCTTCACCCAGAGTGTGGTGAACCTGTGGAATTCTCTACCACAGAAGGCAGTAGAGGCCAATTCATTAAATATATTCAAGAAGGAGTTGGATGTATTTCTTAAGGCTAAAGGGATCAAGGGGTATGGGGAGAAAGCAGGGACCGGGTACTGAATTTGGATGATCAGCCATGATCGCATTGAATGGCGGAGCGGGCTCGAGGGGCCGAATGGCCTACTCCTGCTCCTATCTTCTATGTTTCTATGACAGTGCAGCACTCCCTCAGTACTGTACTGAAGTGTCACCCTGGATTATATGCTTGTCTCTGGAATGGGGCTTGAACACATGTTATTGTGACTTAGAGGTCAATGTGTTACTACTGAGCCATAGTGTGTCACTACCATAGTTACTATTGTTGGTGCAAAAAATAACTCCAAGGCAAGCATTGGGTTTCAGTGTGAAGGAACAGCTCAATAGTGTTTTCGGAAAATTCTAGCAACATCGCAACCATTGCTTCACAATAGTTGGCAAGTGTTAAAGTTCCCTTCACTGGAAGGTGCAGTTCAGGGGGTGTTTGTTGGGTATTTGTCTCCTGTGTCTTACACCTAGCTTTATAAAGAGTGTTCCTTCTCTGTAACTGGCTGGAATGTAACTCGTCTTTTCACATTGCTTCCACTCTGTTTGGGAAGGAATTTAGCCTCTACTAGGTTCCTCCCTCAATAATAAAGTAAGAAAATAAACTGTAGTGATTTATTATTCATATTAACAGCTGATTTTTGTAACTGCCCCACCAAAGTATATCAGTGTCTGGTTGAGACTTGTTCAGTGATTGCTTGACTGTAATGCTGTAATCTGAAGACTAGGGTTAATTGTCGATTTGTCAACTCTCACTTGTTTGGAGTCAGACTCGTGCTCTTGGGTTTAAAAATATCACTTATTTTGATGCATCTCATTTGAAAATAAACCCACCTCTGTGTGTTAAATACGTTTGTGATTTGTCTTATTGTTTTTGATCATAAGTCTCACTCCCAACATTTCCCTGCTGTCGACTGTTGTATCTAATGGTTTCTGTGATACTCGAATTCTCAGTGAAAGGGTCAACACTCACTGAGGAGTTTCCTGAAGCAGACACTGTCGGATCCACCTCCTGAATGGATACACAGTTTCGTTTTGCTTGAGGGATCATTGATAAATCACTGTACCCCATGGTTGGCCATTATTTGTTGAAGGGTGTAACCAGTTATGTCCTTGAATTTACGAGTAGTTACTAACAGTTCAGAAGGTAAGCTGATAATCAGTAGGATGGAAGTTGTGCATTTTGTGATTTCCCTGCATTTATACCCATCCATATCAGACAACCGTGCAATGACATATTTCATGGTTCATTTAGTTTAGCTTTATTCACAAGGAGGATCCAATTTTATGGACTCTTCTAACTTGTCACGCTAACCCTTCCCCATTATAAGTTTTGAAGCATATTTGGGCATGTTGCCAGACTACTCGATGCAACTTGGAAATTTATTTTAGTGCTGTTACACTTAAAATTTCTGTTGACACGAGAGTCTATTGTTTGTGAGTGTCAATATAAGAATCATTTGATACTTGAGTCCAGTATACCTTGTAAAGAACAGGAAAGCCCATTAGTGTTCAGCATTCCATCCTTTTGTGATTGAAACTTGATAGTATTTGAATCATGCTCCTTATCTCGAGATTTCCCAATTTTCCCAGCATCCAATTTCAGCATCGTCATTCAAAATACACTGATACCACTCAGCAATTGTGAGTGATTATCAAAAAATTGATTTGTTAGATTGATTATTTTCTGACTTATTAAATTATTTCCTTTTTTATCAATGTTGTTTTGTAATAGCACATTCCTCTGTGTAATGGACCACTGTTTACCAATGCAAAGCAAACTTGCCAGGCTTAAAGGCACTCTTGTCTGATGGAATGGGACTGCCAAGCAACTCATAGTAAGAAGAAAAAAGGCATTTAAGGCCATGAAGGAAAATGACACAGAATTAAGATGGATTCAATACAAGATGGCATGCCTGGAGTGTAAAAAGTGCATTAAAATGGCAATGAAAAAATTCAGTTTGAATATGGCAAGAGAAATGAAGGACAATAATACGTTTTTTAGTTATATTAAGAGAAAAAGAAACGAGGGAATGAGTGGGACCACTGAAAGTGGGATGGGCAGAGTGCGTGACAACTGATGCTACACAGCCTGCAAAAAGTGCTAAATAAGTTTTTTACATCCGTTTTTACCAAGGAGGAGACAGGAAACCTATTTGATCTGAAAAGGGAACTAGAGGGTGCTGCAGAGGGGAGTTGTGACACTATTCATGTTACTACCAGCATGGATGCTGAGCAGTTGTACAAACCTAAGGTGAATAAATCTCGAGCCAGATAAGACGCATCCAAGGATCCTTAAGGAGCGAAGGCAGGAAATTGCAGGAACTCTGGCACAAATCTTCCAGAAATCACTGAATACTGGAGATGTTGTCAATAAAATCTACTGGTTTTCTTTGAGAGTGTGACAAAGCAGCTTGATAGGGTAAGGTAGTGGATGCTGTATATTGGGATTTCAGTAAGACCTTTGATACAGTTCCTCTGGAAAGGCCAGTAATAAAAATAAATAAATTGGGAACCAGTGGAAATATTTTACAATGGATACGTAATTTGTTGCCTGATAGAACCCAGAGGGCGGTGGAACAGGGATTGTCATCAGCCTGGAGGAATGTTACCAGTGGGGCCCCACAGGGGTCTGTTATGGGATCTCTTTTGTTTAACGTCTTCATAAATGATCTGGAGCTAGGTGTCACAAGCAAAGCGGCTAAATTTGCAGTTGATACAAAGCTACTGAAGGTGGTGGACTGCAAAGTTGAACAGGATAAGCTACAGGAGGATTTGAATATACTTGGGAATTGGACAGACAGGTGGCAGATGAAATTCAATGTCGAGAAATACAAAGTGCTTCACATGGGAACAAAACATCCAGGATGTGACGATTATTTAAATGGAAAGAAAATAATGTGCATGGAAAATGAAGGAGATCTAGGGGTCCAGATTGACAATAAATTGAAGCTATCGCAACAATGCTCGGTGGCAGTGAGTAAAACAAACCAGATGCTGGGATGTATTTAAAGGTCAAAATTGAGTCAAAATAGTGAAGTAAATCTGCCATTTTACAAATCATTGGTGTGACCACACTTCGAATACTGTGTACAGTTTCAGTCGCAACAGTAAAAAAAAATATTGTAGCTATTTAAAGGATACAGAAGAGAGCAACCAGAATGATTTACAGGATGGAGGGATTGGATTACAAGGAGCGATTATATAAATTGGCTATGTTCTCACTGGAAAAGAGAAGGTTGAGAAATGATATGATTGTTGTATTTAGGATTTTAAAGACTAGATAATATTGACTATGACAAGCTATTTCACCTTGTCCAAAACAGTAGAACCAGAGGACACGGCCTGCACTAGAACGGGGGGTAAATTAAAAACTATCAGCAGAAACATTATCAGTGCGGTAGTGGTCAATCTATGGAACAGGCTCCGTAGGGAGACAGTGGAAGCAGTTAGTATTGATTAATTTAAATGCAAATTAGATAGCTTTCTATCCGAAAATAATATTTTGGGATGTATTTGAATAATTTGAGATACGACATGTTGTAATTGTACCATGGTAGGGAGGAATAGGTGACTTTGGTCCTATGGTTCCCAAAACTCTCCACCACTGGGGTTTCCTCATATATGGGTCTGTTGTAGACTAATTGATAAAGATTTATTGCTGTGATTAGTCAACATCTCCATTATCGTTGTATCATGCGACTACCAGGTTGGTAGAAGGCGAACTAGATGGACCGTGGTCTTTTTTCGTCCAACGATTCCTTTGTTCCTATGATGATGATGATTCCTAAGCTAATTGCCAAAGCAGAACGATCCTGACACTGCAGTTTCCCATGTTTTCTGGTTGATGAAAAAGTGGAAAGCCCTAAATGGAGAGGGCCATTTTAACATAAGAACATAAGAAACAGGAGCAGGAGTCGGCCATTCGGCCCCTCGAGCCTGCTCCACCATTCAATAAGATCATGGCTGATCTTCTACCTCAACTCTACTTTCCTGCACTATCCCCATATCCCTTGATTCCCTTAATATCCAAAAATCTATTGATCTCTGTCTTGAATATACTCGATGACTGAGCCTCCACCGCCCTCTAGGGTAGAGAATTCCAAAAATTCACCACCCTCTGAGTGAAGAAATTTCTCATTTCAGTCCTAAATGGCTAACCCCTTATTCTGAGACTGTGACCCCTGGTTCTAAACTCCCCAGCCAGGGGAAACATCCTCCCTGCAACTACCCTGTCAAGCCCTGTAAGAATTTTGTATGTTTCAATGAGATCACCTCTCATTCTTCTAAAGTCCAGAGAATATAGGCCTAGTCTATTCAATCTCTCCTCATAGGGCAAACCCCCCATCCCAGGAACCAGTCTGGTGAATCTTCGTTGCACTCCCTCTATGGCAAGTATATCCCCCCTTAGGTAAGGAGAGCAAAACTGTACACAATACTCCAGGTGTGGTCTCACCAGGGCCCTATATAATTGCAGTAAGACATCTTTACTCTTATACTCAAATCCTCTTGTAATAAAGGCCAACATACCATTTGCTTTCCTAATTGCTTGCTGTATCTGCATGTTAACTTTCAGTGAATTGTGTACAAGGAGGATGACAACCAGTACATCCACTATCTCTATAGCCACCTCTTTCAAAACCCTAGGATGTAGGCCATTAGGTCCAGGGGATTTATCAGCTTTCAGTCCCATTAATTTCTCCAATACTATTTTTTTACTAATACTAATTTCTTTCAGTTCCTCATTCTCGCTAGATCCTTGGTACTCCACTATTTCCGGGAGGTTTTTAGCGTCGTCTTCCATGAAGACAGACACAAAGGCCGCGATTTTATTAATGGAGGTGGGTTGAGTGCAGGACAGCTGGTTTCTGGCTTCCAGTCCCGCCCTCAGCTGCATCTGTTCCACAGATGGTACAAGGACTAGGGAACACAGATTAAGGTTTTAGGCAAGAGATACGGGGGGATGTGAGGAAAACCTTTTTTACACAGCCAGTGGTGATGACCTGGAATTTGCTGCCGATGGAAGTGGTGGAAGCGGACACACTCAATGGCCGCAATTTTATTAAAGGAGTCAGGAGTTGGGTGCGGGTCAGGTGGTTTCCAGCTTCCAGTCCCACCCCCAGCTGTTTCCGCTCCACAGACGTGATTTTGCCTTGATTGACCTTGTTAAGCCCGCCCTGTGGGTTTACCTGCCAATTAACAGGAAGTGGGTCTGATGACGTCATTTGATGACGCGTCATCTGCCAGTTTCCTTAAAGGGACCACGCACAATTTTATTTTGACAGTTGATTTCTCAGTGACATGCTGAAAACACTGACAATCACTGCAGAAAGGTGAACTCTTGCACCCAGGCTCTCCAATGACTCCCTCCGTAGGCTGGAATAGATGGCAGCTGCAGGTGAGGTGACAGAAGCGATCTGTCACTGGTGAGAGAGGTTCTTCTAATGAGATGGCACTGGACATGGATTTAAAAACTTGTAAGCTAAAGAAATCTGAAATTGTATTAAAAATGCAGTACCCAACATTTTCTTTGCTCTGAAACTCACCATGTGCAACATTGGATCCTTCATACCACTTCTGCAGCTGTCATAGTTCCACAAACATTACAGCAGACTCAAAACACGCCACACTTATCTGGCGTGGTGTCCGGACGCTGGGAAACCCGACCCCGAAGCAGGAAAATCCAAAAACAGGCTGAAAACTACTGGCAAGTACCTGTTAATAGGCAGGTAATTGCCTTTAATCCGCTTCCTGCCACTAGGTGTTGGTCCATTCACAAATTGGGGACCCGACACTTGGGAAAGCTGTTTGGAGACGGGTTGACAGCGGGATCGGAACCCACCATCAATCAAAACAAATTTAACCTCTGACCCACCTCCAAACCCACCCTGAGTGCCGGAAAAATCGTGGCCAAAGTATTTGTTTAATTTCTCTGCCATTTCCTTATTCCCCATTATAATTTCTCCTGTCTCAGCCTGTAAGGGACCCACATTTAATTTCGCTAATCTTTTCCTTTTTACATACCTATAGAAGCTTTTACAGTCTGTTTTTATGTCTCTCGCTAGTTACTCTCATATTCTATTTTCCGGTTCTTTTTCAATTTCTTGGTCCTCCTTTGCTGAATTCTAAAATTCTCCCAATCATCTTTTTGGCACCATTATAAGCCTCGTCCTTTGATTAATACTATCTTTAACTTCTCTTGTTAGCCACAGTTGGACCACTTTTCCTGTGGGGTTTTTGTGCCTTAAAGGAATGTATAATTGTTGTAAATTATGTATTAATCCTTTAAATGTTAGCCATTGCTTGTCTACCATCATACCTTTTAATGTAGTTTCCCAATCTACCTTAGCCAACTCGCCCCTCATACCTACGTAGTTTGATTTGTTTAGATTTAAAACTCTAGTTTTGGATTTAACTAAATCACTTTCAAACTTAATATAAAATTCTATCATATTATGGTCACTCTTCCCCAAGGGACCCTTTACGACAAGGTTATTAATTAACCCTTTCTCATTGCACAGTACTAGATCTAAAATAGCCTGTTCCCTAGTTGGTTCCTCAACATACTGATCTAGAAAACTATCTTGTATACATTCCATGAATTTGTCTTCCACACTATTACTGCAAATTTGGTTTGCCCCTATATGTAGATTAAAGTCACCCATGATCACTGTATTACCCTTGTTACAGGCGCCTCTAATTTCCTGATTTATACTCTGCCTTACATTACAACTACTGTTTGGGGGCCTATAAACAACTCCCACCAATGTTTTCTGCCACTTGCTGTTTCTTAGCTCCACCCAAACTGATTCTACTTCTTGATTTTCGGAGCTGAGATCCTTTCTCTCTACTGTCTTTATCCCATCCTTTATTATCAGGGCTACCCTTCCTCCTTTTCCATTTTGCCTTTCTCTTCTAAAAGTTAAGTATCCTGGAATATTTAGTTCCCAACCTTGGGTCACTTTGCGACCCCTTCTCCATAATGGCTATTAGATCAAACCTATTAATTTCTACCTCCGCTATTAATTCATCTGTTTTGTTGCGAATGCTTTGCATATTCAGATATAGTGCCTTTAGCTTTGACTTTTTTCTATTTTTCCCTGATGTCACCTTATTCACTGATGCTCTATTACCTTTGTTACTCTTTCTGTCTCTTCCTGACCCACTCTGCTTATTTTTACCCCAATTCTGCTCTGCTCTGGAGCCTTGACATTTCTCTTGCTGTTTTTTAATTTACTCTTTATTGAATTCTCCCACCCCCACTTCATTAGTTTAAAGTCCTGTCTATTGCCATAGTTATTCGGTTCGCCAGGACACTGGTTCCAGCCCGGTTTAAGTGGAGCCCTTCCCATCGGAACAGCTCCCTCTTTCCCCAGTACTGGTACCAGTGCCCCATGAAGCAAAACCCCTACCTCCCACACCACTCTTTGAGCCACGCATTTAACCTTCTAATCTGCTTATCCCTATGCCAATTGGTACGTGGCTTAGGTAACAATCCAGAGATTATTAACTTTGAGGTTCTGCTTTTTAGTTTGGACCCCAACTCCTCAAACTCTCTCAACAGAACCTGATTCCTAGGTCTACCTATGTCGTTGGTTCCTACATGGACCAGGATAACTGGATCCTCCCCTTTCCACTCCAAGTTCTTCTCCAGCCGTGAGGAAATGTCTTTAACCCTGGCACCGGGCAGGCAACACAACCTTCGTAACTCCCAGTCACGGCTGCAGAGAACAGTATCTATCTCTCTGACTATACTGTCCTCTACCACAACTACATTCCCTTTCACTCCCCCCACTTGAATGCCCCCCTGCACCATGGTGCCATGGTCAGCTTGCTCATCCATCCTGCAGGCTTTTCCCTCATCCACACAGGCAGCAAGAACCTCATACCTGTTGGATAAGGACAAACGCTGAGGCTCCTCCACCTGGGGTCCCCTTACCTGCCTGAGTTGTAGTCACACCCTCCTGTCCTTGACCACTCATCAGACCTGTACCATTACCTTAACCTAAGGGGGGTGACTGCCTCCTGGATCAAAGTGTCCAGGTAACTCTCCCCCTCCCTGATGCCCCGCAACGCAACTCTGAGCTGAAGTTCCGCAAGATGCAGGCACTTACTGCAAACATGGTTGTCTGGGATGTATTTAAAGGTCCCACGTGCTGCAGTTGAGACACACTACCTACACTGCCATCCCTATATAACCTTGTTCTATTTAATTAAATTTAATTAAATTTGTATTTAAGTAACTTAGTTTACAGTTTAGTTTCTTGACTACTTAATAGATCTAGATCTAGATTAAGTTATGGGTAATGAAATTAAATGTCTACCTGTAACACAAAGCACTACAAGTAGCGTAGGCAAAAAGCAGCTACTTCTTCCCCCTCTTCTCCAAATTGCCACTCTTTCCAAATTCCCAAATGAAACACTCTGTTTAAGTGCACTCTGCTTAATTCCATTCTGCAGATCGCTCTGTGCTCTGCAGAACTGTTTACTTTTATACTCTAGGAGCCTCACCCAATTTACAAGTGTTGACTCAGTTCCCCTGCTCCCTGGGATTAGCACCTATTCAAGACAAACACTTACAGCTGACTGACAGTTAACTGCCACTGGCAGGCAGCTTCTGTTAACTGCAGTTTTTAAAGTTCTAGGTTTAAATCAAAATGTTAAAGCTAAATTTCACTATTTACAGCAACTACTTACCCAATACTTACCAGAAATTCCCACTCTTTCCAAATTCCCAAATGAAACACGCTGTTTAAGTGCACTCCATTTAATTCTGCTCTGTGCAGACTGCTCTGTGCTCTGCTGAACTGTTTACTTTTATAAGAAGAAAATAAACTTTAACATTATAGAAATTATTTTCCATCTTCATATGAAGAACAATTGTGTTGTACAGATTTTAATCCTTTCCCAGCTGAGGGGTTTTTCCCTACAAAAATTGTGATATTTTTCCTGGATCACGTGACGTTGGGTGCAGTAGTGGATCCCCCAAGACCTTGCTCTGTCAAGCCCGTGTGGTAGCAGGTGTGCAACGGCCACCCCACGTTAAAAGAATTCATGCACAGGCATCTTCCACCCTTTAAAATGAAGTTCAGGACCTGGAACGTCAGGACCCTCATGGACAACCCCAACAGTAACAGAGACTGTAAGTCCCGCATTGGACTCATCAGTCACCTGAGAACTAATTTTTAGTGTGGAAGCAAGTCAGCCTCGGTTTCGAGGGACTGCCTAAGAAGGAGAAGAAGGAGTAGTACAGTGGTTATGGTACTGTACTAGCAACCCTTGCTGTCCTGCGTTTAAATCACACTATAGAAAGTTGTGAAATTTAATTCAATAAAGCTGGTTATCTATGGGCTAGCACCAAAAAAAACAATGACCATGAAAGCAGACTGTTGTAAAATATTTTTCAGGGAAGGGATCCTGCCAATCTTACCTGGTCTACCCTACATGTAACTCCAGTCCACACTATATGGTTTACAATTAATGCCCTCAAGGCAACTGGGGGTGGGCAGTAAATACTGTCTTGCCAAAGTTGCCCACATCCCAAGAACAAATAATAAAAAAAAAAAAATTCAAAATATTCTAAGCCCCTTTCATTAACATACCTTAGCCCTGTTAGGCTGAGATGGTGTATTCATATGTTCAGGTAGCAGAGGAGCGATCCATGTAGATTTCAGCTGCAAAGCGTTAAAGCAATCGCAGCCACAAAGGTTAATTTGGGAGCAGAGTCCAGCTCCTACTGACGTGAGATGTTTTGACCATGACTTTATAGAAATTAATTGTGACCATAATTGATCAACATTGGGAATGCTGTAGTGCCCTAGGAACCTGTAGCTGACATGATGGATAGTGTCACTCATAAGATTGAAAGAATCAAAGGAACACAAGGTGAAATGAAAGGAGAGGAGGAATTGAGAGGGTTATCAGCAAGGTTACTAGAAATTTGTTGCTTTAGTGATAGTTGTGTGCTGAAGCAAAGAGAACAATAGTGGATCAACATCTATCCATGTTACCTGGACATTACATTCACTTAACACATACAAACAAAACAAATTATGAGATAGATACAGTATCAGCACTAACTGAACATTAACCATAAGAGTACCTAGTTCCCAGATAACTTACTTCATTTAAAAAAAGGTCCATACACTACAAAAAGCAGAGGTGCTTATGTCATAGCCTGTTGTCCAGCTCCATGGGGCTACCCTTTTGTGACTCCACTCCTGCATATCCGACAGTAGCCAGCGTGTAGTGTATGTACCTTTAAGAGGAACTATGTTTTTGAAGCCCCTGTATACTGTAGTACCAGTAGTGACCACTCGGGTATATAAGCCTGTGTAGCGTCTTGTGTTGTTAGTTCACCTCCAGACTTTGTTCAGTAAACACTTGTTAAATCAACTCCTGCATTCCGTGTCTCCCTTAACACACGGACCTAACAGTGGCGACGAGTTAGAAACGAACTTACCTGCAATTCGGCAGCACCTCAAGGGGATCGATTCCTCAGACGAAGGTCGAAGCCAGAAGAAAAAAATAAAAATAAATAAATAACTCGAAAACGAGGGCCAGGCTTGGTCTCCAGTCTGTGGTTTCCCCAGCTAAACGGGCTGGTGGCAGGTAGTGCACTGATCGATCCTGGGCTGCGGCGGGCTAGAGCTCGATCGGGTGGCTCTGCAACGGGGCCGGGCAGCGAGTCGGGAAGCAAAGAGAGAGAGAGAGAGGGTGGAGCACTCAGGGCGCGGCCGGTGCTTCAAAGCAGGTCGGCGTTCGGACCGAGCAGAGGGAGGGGAAAGTCCCAGAGGGTCTGCTCCACGACGGGAACAGTTCTCCAAGTAACGGAGAAACTATTGAAGCGATATATAAAAAAAAATAGAAATACCACGAAAAGCTGCAGGTCGCAACGGGAACCGCGGAGAACATCGTTGGCGGCAGCGGCGGGAAAGCGCGGGAGGCGCCATCTTAACTCGGCGGGGAAGAAAGAAAAGCGCGGGAAGCGCCATTTTAGATTTTCAAGATGCCGAAGACTGGCAATATTACTGCTTTCGATAGTGATATAGAAGATTGGACCACATATGTGGAAAGAGTGGAGGTATATTGCAAGGCGAATGAAGTAGCGGATGATAAAAAGGCATCGGTACTTCTAAATCTGATGGGCGCAAGGACATACGGGCTGTTACGAAACTTGATCACTCCAGCCAAACCGATGGACAAGAATTTTAAGGAGATTGTTGATACCTTACAGGAGCACTTAAACCCAACACCGCTGCTGATAGCGGAACGATTCAAATTCTTCAGGAGGATTCAGCACAAGAATGAAAGTAACGCTGATTACCTCACCGAATTACGAAAGCTGTCAAAGCACTGCCAATTCGGGGCAGGACTGGCAGATTCTCTACGAGACAAATTTGTCTGCGGTCTCCTAAGCGAAGGAACACAGAAAAGACTACTTTCTGAGAAAGATTTGACACTGGACAAGGCTTTCAGTGTGGCTGTATCATACGAAGCAGCAGCAAGAGGAGCTGCAGAGATACAGCAAAAGCCACAGGACTTCGGCACCCATGAAATGACACGGGGTTTCGAGAGATGTTATCGATGCGGCAGATCCACCCATGACCAGAAGGACTGCTGGTTCAAGGACAAAGCATGCAGGCAATGCGGAAAGATGGGACACATTGCACGTGTATGCAGATCTGGAAAGAAATCCGCTGACAGTAAAAAGGTCAATAAGGAAAAGTACAGAAAGGTACAAATGATGACGGACAGTAGCTCCGAAGACCAGAAGAGCGATAGCGACTCCGGAAACAAGAGACTAAGCTGTCTCAAATTACATAATGTAATTGCCAAAGAAGATTGCCAGACCATTTGGGTTACCCTCACGATAGCGGGGTCCCCAGTCAAAATGGAGCTAGATACAGGATCAGCTCTGACCGTCATGAGTCGACAGGATTACGAGCGGCTATTTCCGCATATACCTTTGAAAGACACATCCATTATCTTGAAGACATATACGGGGCAGAAAGTATACCCCAGAGGGAAAATAAGGGTGCCTGTTGTATACAACGGCAAGGAAATACAGAAGTTGTATTTATACGTTCTGCAATATGGTGGTCCACCGTTGTTGGGACGTGAATGGATCAGAAAGATACGTTGAGACTGGCACTCCATTCAGGCACTGACGGTGACCAGTAAGAAAAAAAACGATGATGACGTCATACCTGGACGATTAAAAGAAATCTTGGCTAACGCCAAAGAAGTGTTTCAACAGGAACTAGGAACCCTGAAAGGCGCCACCGCCTCAATAAAAGTGGAAGATGCGGCAATTCCCAAGTTTTTTAAGGCAAGGCCGGTGCCATACGCAATTCGTCCAGCCGTCGAGGCAGATCTGGAGAATTTGGAAAAAGCAGGCGTGTTATCCAAGGTAGACTGGAGCGAGTGGGCAACACCCATCGTCCCGGTCATGAAGAAAACGTTGAATAATGATAAATCTGAAGAACAGAGAAAAGTTCGCATCTGTGGGGACTTCAAGGTGACTGTAAACCCGGCCCTTCACATGGTACAGTATCCTCTTCCGAGGATAGAAGATATTTTCGCCTCACTATGCGGAGGGAAACGTTTCACCAAAATTGACTTAGCACAGGCATATCTACAGATGGAGGTTGAGGAGGCCTCTAAAAAGTATCTCACGATAAACACACCCAAAGGCCTGTACCAGTACAATCGACTGGTTTTCGGAGTGGCATCAGCTCTGGCTATCTGGCAAAGAGCTATGGAGCAAGTCCTGCAAGGGATTCCGGGGACTCAATGCTACCTAGACGACATCCTTGTAACAGGAGAAAAAGACAACGAGCACCATGCCAACTTGGAGCAGGTGCTCACGAGGCTGAGAGAACGGGGCCTACGGGCAAATCGCCCCAAATGCGAATTTTTCCAGAAACAAATATCATATTGTGGCCATGTCATTAACGAAGAAGGGTTGCATAAGTCACCTGAAAAAATTGAAGCGCTCGTAAAGGCCCCAGTGCCTGAAAATGTCTCACAATTAAGGTCGTTCCTGGGATTAGTAAATTACTATCATAAATTTTTACCAAACTTGTCGACGGTTCTGCACCCGCTTAACGCACTGCTACAAACGGGAGTAGTTTGGAAATGGAGCGAAGACTGTAAACGTGCCTTCCATAAATGCAAAGGCTTGATCACGTCCAGGGAAGTGTTGGCTCATTACAACCCATCACTGCCAATCAGACTGGCGTGCGATGCATCCCCTTACGGCGTGGGAGCGGTATTATCGCATAGATTCCCTGATGGCTCGGAGCGGCCGATAGCGTTTGCGTCACGCTCATTGAACTCAGCTGAGCGTAACTATGCCCAGATCGACAGGGAGGCACTCAGCCTGGTGTGGGGGTAAAGAAATTCAACCATTACGTACACGGACAAAAGTTTACCTTGTTGACTGACCATCAACCCCTCGTCTCCATATTCAACCCTAAAAAGGGCGTTCCCATTATGACAGCGCAAAGGCTACAGAGGTGGTACCTTTTCCTAGGGGCACACCAATATGACATAGAATACAAAGGAACAAAACAGCATGGGAATGCTGACGGGTTCTCGCGCCTACCGTTGCCAACGGTGGAAGAGGCGCCTACAGTGGACCCAGTGGCGATATTCCACTCGATCATAGTGGAATGTCTACCGGTGACAAATTCTACCATTGAAAAGGAAACGTGAAATGACCCGACTCTCTCACGAGTCTACGATTTAATGGTGAAGGGATGGCCAGCACATGGCGAACCACTGTTGCCAGCATTCTCGCAAAGAAGAGAACAGCTGTCAGTGTGCCGAGGAACCTTGATGTGTGGATCCAGAGTGGTGATTCCACCCAAACTCCAGGATAAAGTGCTAAAGGAGCTTCACGAGGGGCATCTGGGTGGAGTGAAAATGAAGAACTTAGCCAGAGCGTTTGTGTGGTGGCCAGGTATCGATGGAGACATCGAAGAAATGACCAAGAGCTGTCTAGGATGCCAGAAGGTCCAAAACGCCCCACCACAAGCCCCTCTACATCCATGGGAGTGGCCCTCATCTCCATGGCAAAGGGTACATATCGACTTTGCTGGTCCATTTATGGACTTAATGTTCTTAATCGCGGTGGATGCACACTGCAAGTGGCCGGAGGTAATAAAGATGTCCTCCACCACCACGGAAAAACCATCACAGTATTAAGGACCATATTCGCCAGGAATGGGCTGCCTGAACAGATCTGTTCTGATAATGGACCGCAATTTGTATCCGAAGAATTCAGGAAGTTCTTAAAAAACAATGGGGTTAAGCACTACACGTCCGCCCCATACCACCCCGCCACCAATGGATTGGCTGAAAGGTTTGTCCAGACCTTCAAGAAGGCCATAAAGGCCATGGGTAATGAAGACATAAATCTACAACATAAGGTAGATAACTTCTTGTTTGCGTACAGGAATGCAACACGTGGTTACAAACCAAACCTCCGCCATGATGTTTTTCAATAGAAGACTAAGATGCCGGCTGGATTTGGTCAAGCCAAACGTCAGAAGGGACGTAGAGAACCGGCAATTTCAAAGCATGAATGAAAGGCCAACTAGAACCTTCCAGATAGGTCAACCAGTTTTGGCCCGGGACTACCGTACCGAGAAATGGCAGCCTGGAACTATTTGCACATGACTAGGACCACTGATGTATACCGTGGACATTGGAGAAAGCATAATAAGGCGCCATGCTGACCAGATCATAGAGTCATCCGAAAAAGGACAACCTACACCACAACTCTATACGCCTAGTGATGAAGCAGAGATACCCATAGTATCTACCTCCGATCCGGTGATACTGGAACCAGATGAACCCGACACTAGCATTGAAGCCGAATCGACCTTGCCAAAATAACCTACTACACCACCGAGGCGTTATCCGGACCGAGTCAGGAAGCCTCCAGAGAGACTGAATTTGTAATTGATTAACTTCAGCAAATGTGTATATTATTGTTTTTGTAAAAATGTTATTTCATGATTACTTAAAATGTTATGTACTATTTATCTAAAAGGGGAGGAATTGTAGTGTATGTACCTTCAAGAGTATACTGTAGTACCAGTAGTGACCATTCGGGTATATAAGCCTGTGTAGCGTCTTGTGTTGTTAGTTCACCTCCAGACTTTGTTCAGTAAACACTTGTTAAATCAACTCCTGCATTCCGTGTCTCCCTTAACACACGGATCTAACACAGTGCAACTCCAATGGCTTCTCTTCCTGCTTGTGAACACTCATTGTTCCCCAGGAGATTAGTTTACAGATTTATGCTCTGAAAGAATGTCATCTTTGGGATGGATTATAATTTTAAGGCACTTCAGAGGTGCACCAGAAATTGCTGAGCTCTTGGGAACACATTCCTACATTGGCTACACTTCAAAATTACTTCATTGGCTGTAAAGCGCTTTGGGATGTCCTGAGATTGTGAAAGGCACTGTATAATACAAGATTTTCTTTCTTTTTTTTCTTTCACAGTGCAAAATGTAGCTTTTGCAGGAGAATAAATGTAGAATTCCATGGGAGTATATTGGAAGAAGATCAGGATAGTGTGGCAGTGTCTACCACCTCGCTTTGTTTCATTAAAATGAAGCAGGTTTCTCTGATGCGCTCTACAATTGAGACCATCATGCCTTTCGCTGTGAGATGCAGTAGACAGTGCCTCAAGTCACATGTGAATCATGAGAAAGTCTTGGGGACCATTCCAGTGTTCCTAGCATGGCATTACAGTCCATTCTTCTTAAGGTAACAACCACTGGGACCAGGGAATGTGCAGTAATTACGGAGAGAACCTTGAGTGAGGGGTTGAAAGACCTCGTGGAAGGCCAGACTGCTCTACCTGTGGAGGTCAGGAGTCTTCATGATGACTTGATTTCCAGTAGAGACACAGGCACTATTGCAACCACCTTGAAGCAATCTTTTGCTTTCTGTGTAAGTAAATGCACAGGTTTTTGACATTATGAAGACACTACCTGTAGGTGCAGTGGCCATCATTCAGGCACAACAGGCCTCTGTGAGACCTTCGAATCGACAGAGAGTAATCCACCCCAATCCATGAGAGCTCCCTAATAAACAACAGCTAGTTGCAGTACAAGTCAGACATTTTGAAGTAACACACAATTTTTTAATTGTGTGTGTAACATTGAAAATCTCTTGCTTCACATTAGTTGGTTGCGATAAAATGGAGATGGTGTTATTGTGTAAGATCATCTGCTTTGGGACTGCCAATAATTGAAGCTTTACTGGATGTACTGTCCTCTAAAGGTTAAAATGAGATAAAATTAGTTCATTTTACCTCATTCCCTATTATTTGCACGATAATTGGCAGCTCCTATCTATAAATTGTTTTCTCAATTGAGATTCCATGGTCAAGGGCCATAGTGCAGGGCACCAACAGGGCGAGGAGCCACAGTACAAGACACCATTAGCTTTGAAAAGAGTTTGAGAAGAGCTAATTGTTGAGCTGGGTGTCAGCAGCTTGTCCGAGAAGCACAATACCAGTTTCTCACTGACTTATTGCATTCTTTCAAATGACGTGCAGAGAGCAGAACTAAGAAAACAGCCTTCAGGATAAACACAGACATGGGATTTCTAACGAGCAGTGAGAATAATTCTAGTTGAACAGTTAAAATTTGGATTTTTGTTTCTTTAGTTTAGTATTTCTCCCCTTCTTTGGATCCCTCCGAGTGCTTTGTGATATTGCCTGGGTGAGAGGGAGGAAAAGGTGACACGCTTGGTTGCACATCAGCTCCATGCAATACCTCCATGGCACAGGAGCTCAGTGAATGTGGAGCATGAAGCCCCCTCCAGCACTGTGGTGTGAGATGTTTGTATGTCATGCACTGTGTTGCTGCAACATTATTTATGATATAGCTTCCCAGAAAATGTTTGTTTCAAATAATGAGCATTAGTTTGGTATAAAAATAGGCTTTCCTTTGATAAGTTTCCCTGAAAAAATTACATTATTGTACTTAACTCTACCTAGGCTACTTTTTCACAAAAAAGGTCAGCATCAGGTTGACAAGCACGTATATACAGTCTGAAAGTATTTTGTATTGTGAATTCTGATTGCAGTACAGTATAAACTTAATATTTATACTCGTGGATCACTCATGTATCGAGTTCAATGCGTTTTAAGTTCTTTTGCTGACATGTTTATGCAATAATGATTTTAAAGGATTATCCAGCTCTTATTAATGGGCCTATAAAAACATATGGCCAGTATTCCTATTTATTGTTCCTTCAGAGTCAGTTTAGCATGTTTATTTATAATTCATTGTGTGCATAACTTGGTGACATTTTATACTTATGTGGTGGGAGGTTAAAGTTTTGGTTCAAAATCAGGTCAGAGCCACCCTGAAATTATGCTGTAGTCAGTTGGCTGTTAGCAGGTAAGGTCAGTGCTGATATGACTAGCACACGGAAAATAAATGCTTATCTTCAGGCTAGCAGATTACAAATTTTAGTCAGTCCTATAAAGGAGCTCCTCCAGCCTGCTTTTAACCATTCTGATGCCTTTAATTTTTTATTTCAAAATTCTAGGATTTGTGGTTAAGTTTCCCCTCTTGACTGATACAGCATTTCAGTGTTGGGTTTTACAAGCCAATCGTATGGTATCAGTAAGCTTACAAAACCCTGTAATACTGCCACGCTACTGCTGGTCATTGCTGCTCAACCTGCTCTTTGTTTATCTCTTGTATCACAGTGCGGTCTTTGTGCTATCCTGTACATAAGTGCAGTGTAAGGTGTCTCTCCACTTTGTACTGCTGAGTCTGTGCTAAATTCCTTTTGAGTCCTTGCTCATACATTAAGAGCCCTGGTAGTAGGTTATAGAGATAAGATCCCATCGACGTCATTGTGTTTGAGTTCATCAGTAAATGGAATAGCTCTGTCTGCGGTTTAGTGCTGCTTAGTAACAGAAGGCTGCAAGCTGTTTCGGGGATTCAAGCAGCCCCCAGAGAACATATTTAAAATTGCATCCCATGGAAACTAATTATTCTGAAAACACAAACGAAAGAAAATTGCACAAAAATTCAACAATGTTATGAATGACTCCAAGATTGTGGTACTTCAGAAGTGACAATTTGCCTTTAGTTTTATTGTGCTGACCATCATAAAGCACCTCACAAGGTCAGTAAACAACAAACTAGGGGTTGAAGTTACTGGTGCACTAACAAACACATTAAATAAATGGGCTAACGCCTTTGTTAAAATAGAATATCACACAACTCCATTAATGTACTTGTTACTAAATACCACAGTGAAATTTCAGCCCACAAAACTCGTAAAAAGATGATTGTATTTACTGATGTGGATATTTTGCTGTTAAATCTTTGACTAACAGTTTGTGCAATTTGTCAGTAACTGAGACAATTTAAACCAAGTTAATAAATCAGCTCTTGAAATCCCTATTTAAGTGGGATAGTAATTGCAAATAGGACCAGCAGCAAATCAGTGTTACCGTATCCTGTTAATATGACAAAGGAAAACTATTGAATTGACAGCACTGAGAGGCAAACCACACTGAATAATAGCCCTAGTCCCACTGTGGGTTAGGTAATAGTACGCGAGTGCAGTAACAGGATAGCCCTAGTCCCACTGTGGGTTTGGTAATAGTACGCGAGTGCAGTAACAGGATAGCCCTAGTCCCACTGTGGGTTAGGTAATAGTACGCGAGTGCAGTAACAGGATAGCCCTAGTCCCACTGTGGGTTTGGTAATAGTACACGAGTGCAGTAACAGGATAGCCCTAGTCCCACTGTGGGTTAGGTAATAGTACACGAGTGCAGTAACAGGATAGCCCTAGTCCCACTGTGGGTTTGGTAATAGTACGCGAGTGCAGTAACAGGATAGCCCTAGTCCCACTGTGGGTTAGGTAATAGTACGCGAGTGCAGTAACAGGATAGCCCTAGTCCCACTGTGGGTTAGGTAATAGTACGCGAGTGCAGTAACAGGATAGCCCTAGTCCCACTGTGGGTTAGGTACTAGTACGCGAGTGCAGTAACAGGATAGCCCTTGTCCCACTGTGGGTTAGGTAATAGTACGCGAGTGCAGTAACAGGATAGCCCTAGTCCCACTGTGGGTTAGGTAATAGTACGCGAGTGCAGTAACAGGATAGCCCTAGTCCCACTGTGGGTTAGGTAATAGTACGCGAGTGCAGTAACAGGATAGCCCTAGTCCCACTGTGGGTTTGGTAATAGTACGCGAGTGCAGTAACAGGATAGCCCTAGTCCCACTGTGGGTTTGGTAATAGTACGCGAGTGCAGTAACAGGATAGCCCTAGTCCCACTGTGGGTTAGGTAATAGTACGCGAGTGCAGTAACAGGATAGCCCTAGTCCCACTGTGGGTTCGGTAATAGTACGCGAGTGCAGTAACAGGATAGCCCTAGGCCCACTGTGGGTTAGGTAATAGTACGCGAGTGCAGTAACAGGATAGCCCTAGTCCCACTGTGGGTTAGGTACTAGTACGCGAGTGCAGTAACAGGATAGCCCTGGTCCCACTGTGGGTTAGGTAATAGTACACGAGTGCAGTAACAGCGGTGTAACTAAGCAGATTGCAGGGGTTTGTCTTTTCTAAAGAATGCGCTCCACCTAGTTTCTTCCTGAAGTAGACGTTACTCTGGGTACTAGTACTTTTTTGTTCTCAGTACACCATTCATTCTCATTTGTCTTCAGGCACTTTTTTTTTAAACATGCATTGGAAAGCTTCAGGAGCAAAATGAATCAGTAAAATTGCAGCAAGTCCCCAGATATCAGGCAACCAGGGATCCGTTGGGGCTTCCAACTCCATGGAAGCACATACTGCATTTCTGGAGGTAATTGGGGACAGATTGGAGTGTAGCATGGACTGTGGCTTCCAGACTGTGGCCACGGCACTGTCTCAGGACTTTCAGGATCTAAAAGTTGAATTAGACCAGCCATTCCACTGAGCAGTGAGGCCACAGATCCAGGGCCCAGTGGAATGGTGACGGCTGGAATTTTTAAGTTCATTCTTGGGATGTGGCCGTCGCTGGCAAGGCCAGCATTTATTGCACATCCCTAATTGCCCTTGAATAGGTGGTGGTGAACTGCCTTCTTGAACCGCTGCAGTCTTTGTGGTGAAGGTACTCCCACAGTGCTGTTAGGTAGGGAGTTCCAGGATTTTGACCCAACGAAGATGAAAGAATGGCGATATATTTCCAAGTCAGGATGGTATGTGACTTGGAGGGGAACTTGGAGGTGGTGGTGTTCCCATGCGCCTGCTGCCCTTGTCCTTCCAGGTGGTAGAGGTCGTGGGTTTGGGAGGTGCTGTCAAAGAAGCCTTGACGAGTTGCTGCAGTGCATCTTGTAGATGGTACACGGACTGCTTCATTATCTGAGGAGTTGCGAATTGAACTGGAGACTGTGCAAACATCTCCACTTCTGACCATATGATGGAGGGAAGGTTATTGATGAAGCAGCTGAAGATGGTTGGGCTAGTACACTGCCCTGAGGAACTCCTACAGCACTGTCCTAGGGCTGAGATGATTGGCCTCCAACAACCACACCATCTTTCTTTGTGCGAGGTATGACGAGTGGAGAGTTTTCCCCCTGATTCCCATTGACTTCAATTTTACTAGTGCTCCTTGATGTCACACTTGGTCAAATGTTGCCTTGATGTCAAGGGCAGCCACTCTCACCTCACCTCTGGAATTCAGCTCTTCTGTCCATACTTGGACCAAGGCTGTAATGAGGTCTAGAGCTGAGTGGTCCTGGAGGAACCGGAACTGAGCATTGGTGAGCAGGTTATTGGTGAGTAAATGCCGTTTGATAGCACCGTCGATAACCTCTTCCATCACTTTGCTGATGATTGAGAGTAGACTGATGGGGCGGTAATTGGTCGGATTGGATTTGTCCTGCTTTTTATGGACAGGACATACCTTGGCAATTTTTCACTTTGTTGGGTAGATACCAATGTTATAGCCATACTGGAACACCTTGGCTAAAGGCGCGACTAGTTCTGGAGCACAAGTCTTCTGATACTGTCATCTCTCAGGACTGCAGCAGATATAGGGACTCCCCCTCAGATGACAGTGGAAGATAGGATTGAGACCAGGCTGCCCAGGAACACCCTTCAGAGATGCAGCCAGCAGCGGCTCCATGCCAGGAGCTAGCTGCCATATTGAAGGCCACCTCCGTCCTATGACCCTTCTGTACAGCATGAGGAGCCATCTATCTTTCAAAATCATGGCCCTTGGGTGAACTTACATGGAATGTACAGCACTGAAACAGGCCATTCAGCCCAGCTGCTCCATGTGGTGTTTATACTCCACAGGAGCCTTCTCCCACCCCTCTTCATCTCGCCCGATCAACACATCCTTCCATTCCTTTCTCCCTCATGTACTTATCTAGCTTCCCCTAAATGCATATATGCTATTCGCCTCAACTACTCCCTGTGGTAGCGAGTTCCACATTCTAACAACTGTCTGGGTAAAGAAGTTTCTCCTGAATTCCCTATTGGATTTATGAGTGACTATCTTATATTGATGGTCTTTAGTTCTGGTCTCCCCCACAAGTGGAGACATCTTCCCTACGTCTACCCTATCAAACCCTTTCCTAATCTTACACCACCATCAGGTCACCCCTCAGCCTTTTTTTGAGAGAAAAGAGCCCCCGCCTATTCAATCAACTTAGAGGCGGCATTAGAATAGGAACTGAAAGGTACACCTGGGCACCAAGGGGAAGTACGGTGTTAGGAAAGATTAGGGTGACTGTTTGCACTTAGCCATTATTGTATTGAAGTTGAATGTGCATTTATCTATGCTTTGTTCATGAAAATTACAATGATACAGGGCAGGGAGCACTCATTTGGTGCTGACATTCACTCAGGTGATGATGATTATTGGCAAAATGATGTCAGGCCAAAGAAGGCTCCTATGTTATCACGTGGTAAGGTGGGTAGTGGTTTGAGGGAATATCTCTTTATTGGCAAGTGGGGACGAAGGAGACTATTGTGTCCAGTTGGACTGATTCATGTAGTGAAGACTATGAAATCTGCCCTCTGATACCTGTCATTGAGCAATTCTATGAGTGGGTGTTGTCCACATAGGAACAGGAGGAGGCCAATCAGCCCCTCGAGCCTGTTTCCACCATTCAATTAGTCTCTGAACACAAAGGTACAGAGACTAGCATTGAGGTGTGGGAAGATGCGAGAAAGGGAATCTTATAAATGGACTGGAGCCAGGGTGTCTGGAAAACAGGTAGAGTGTGAAAGAATAATGGGTTTCTCTGTAATAAATATCTAAAGGAGATAAGGATGTGAAAGCCCTTGGGAATAGATGTGGTCACTCATGGACGGAGAATGTTTGGAGAACAATAAACAGATAGTATTAGTGTTCATGGGGGGAAGGAATTGGACAATGAGATGATGCATCAGTGAACATACTTGCGCACTAACTGCATGTACTGAGAATGCACCTGCATATTAACCTCATGCTTCGGTGACGTAGTTAACTGCACAAAGATACTGCACACCGGGGCACTTTATAAACTTTACCTAGTCTTGTATAGGACTAGCATGAGCAGTCAAGGTGACATGGCTTACTGTTCCCGGTGAGTTCCATGTCCGTGACTGGACTCATGAATACTGCATATAATGGGTTGTATTAGTTTGTTCATTAGTAAATATAATTAATCAGATGTCTCTCTATCTCTTGAGTCTACATGTGCCTATAATATAAGAGAAGGATAAGGATTATCCTAAAACCCAACATCCTGTGCCTCTGCTGAATAGAACCTGTAATGAATTTGCTATGTAAAAAGTGATTCAGGTTTTAAGAACATGATCAGGCTTGTTATTCTTGTGTCGCCTTATCTATTTTTCAGAATTGTTTTTAATTCCAGATTCATATTTATCTTGGACCATGCAGAATGGCATGTATTGCATACAACATGTTCTGCTTTCTCCTACTACATGTGTAGTACCTACATACCTGTGTGTTGCACATGAGTAGCTGTGACTGTACTACCTACTTACTGTGCTTGTAGTGTCCAAGTGTCTATTATCTATGTACCTGTGATTAATACTTCTATGTGTAGCACCTGCGTACCTGTGCCTGTAGTACCTGCATACCTGTGCCTGTAGCACCCATGTACCTGTGCCTGTAGCACCTACATTACAAATTCACTTGATAAAAATGTAAACACAGTATATTACTGCAGCTCAGTTAGCCTGTTGCAGCCAAGGTTCTGCTCTCAAGTCACAGAATTGGTGATAAACACTGCATTCCCATGTGTGATTCTGTTAACTAAAGTATGAGAGGTCAAGAAAATGATGGATGGTTGCCTGTACAGTCATGCTTCTGTTATATTACCTGCTAGAACAGAGATATCAGTGTGAACCTCCTTCACAACTTAATTGCTGAATATGTAACAGTTCCTGGCCCCCCTCTGAAAAAATTCAACTAAACTGAAACACTTAAAAGTGAAGGTAAATATTATAAAACAATTTTGAGTGATCTGGAATTCTGGGATCCTCTACTTACGCCCATAATGTGCTCTTGATTAGAAAATGGTCTAACCATCAATAGCCTATTCCTGTATGACAGAATAGATTAGAGGTGGCAGGATAAGACTGTTTAAAAAGCATACAGGATCCTTGGCTTTATTAACAGCAGAATAGAGTACAATAGCAAGGGATTTATGCGAAACTTTTATAAATCACTGGGGAGGCCTCAGGTGTAGTATTGCGTCCAGTTCTAGGCACCACACTTTAGGAAGGATGTCAAGGCCTTGGAAAGGTCAGCGATGAGGGACTTCAGTTACGTGGAGAGACTGGAGACGCTGAGATCGTTCTCCCTAGAGCAGAGAACGTTATGGGGAGATTTAATAGAGGTGTTGAAAATTACGAAGGGTTTTGCAAAAGTAGATAGAGAGAAACTGATTCCAGTGGGAGCAGGATGACCAGAGGGCCCAGATTTAAGATAGTTGGAAAATGAATCGGGGGAAAATTATAATTTTTTTACGTAGTGAATTGTTATAATCTGGAATGCACTGCCTGAAAGGGTGGTGGAAGCAGATTCCGTAACAACCACTTGTATTTATATAGCGCCTTTAACGTAGTAAAATGGCCCAAGGCGCTGCATAGGAGTACTTTAAGACAAAAAATTTGACACCGATCCACATAAGGATAAATTAGGGCAGGTGACCAAAAGTTTGGCCAAAGAGGTAGGTTTTAAGGAGTGTCTTAAAGGAGGAAAGAGAGGTAGTGAGGCGGACAGATTTAGGCAGGGAATTCCAGAGCTTAGGGCCTAGTAACTTTCAAAAGGGAATGGGATAAATACTTGAAATGGAAAAAATAGCAGGGCTATGAGGGAAGAGCAGGTAAGTGGGAATAATTAGCTCTTTCAAAGAGGCACAGGCACAATGGGACAAATGGCCTCCTTCTGAGCTGTAAGATTCTGTGGAAGTTTTGAAGCACTGTTGCTCTAACTGAGTCCATTCACAAGCATTTGCAGATCAAGTATAGTACAGATTAGATCCAGATTAAAACTCCCTCTACACTGTCCCTTCAAACACTCCCAGGGCAGGTATAGCATGGATTAGATGCAGAGTGAAGGTCCTCAACACTGCTCCATTAAACACTCCCTGGGCAGGTACAGCACGGGTTAATAAAGCTCCCTCTATACTGCCTCAATGATCGGAGAGAATTGCTTTTTAAATTACCTTGAGCTAAAATAAAATCCTTTTTTTCATTTTCAGATAAGACTAAGTGAGTCCATTGAAAGTAGATTATCAGTATAAACACACAATGGTGATAGATGTCTAGAACTTGTTACAGGAGCCAGAGACCAATAAAGATTGATTGCATAACAAATCTTTTGGTTTAAATATGCAGTCTGTTAAAGATCAAAGCATAGCTCTAGTAATTGCAGAAAGTGACTCTCCCACCTTCCTCTCCGCTTGTGTATCAGTCCGATAGCATCTGGACTAAGCATCCGCCCATCTCTTGGTCCATAGACACAGTCAAAGGCTTTTTTTGTTAGCCACTTTTGCCTATTTCCATGGACCCATTCTGTAAAAAGTTGGTTTTGGAGTAGCACCTAGTCCAAACCCACAGCATGAAAGTCTAGACATCTGACTGAATACTGTGTAAACAAACCCTGGGTAGCTCTTCCTAACAATAATCAGAAAATGGGGCCAACCTGTGAGGAAATCTCCTCTGCAAATAGTCAGTACACACTTATTACTGACATGACAACCAGCTGAAGGAGCTGTAGCCACCACCCTTCAAGCTGCTACCACTGGAAGGAATGCATTGGGTGCGGCAGTGAAGTGAAATCCCAGAAGATTAATTTGGGGAGGGTCCAGTGACTGTTCAGTCCACAGCTTAAGGAGAATGTGGCTTCGCTCCAGTTCAGTGTGCTTTCTGTAATATTTTCTTTCTGTATCATAAGGACTTCAAGTGTTCCTCCACAGACCATGTGGAGTCCACTCTATCATCAATTCTACCAACCATTTCAGCTGCAGAATTTTTCCCTGTCACCCAAAAACTCCCCAATTAATTATCTAATTTCATATCCAAAGTTATTCACAGTTGGCTGATTGCATTCCTTGGCATGAAAGTTCTGTGGTGCTAGCATCTCATCATATTCCACTAAGTACATGGACAGCAACTGAGTACACGGACAGCAGGGGAGAGCATGACAAAAGAGAATACAAAGAGATTAGGAGAGAAGTCAAAAGAACAATTAGGAAGGCAAAGAGGAACTATGAAATTAAATGATCAAGGAACGTAAAATATTCTACAGGCACATAATAAAAAAAAGGAAAGTCAGGTTGGGAATAGGGACAGGCAGCGATAGCGAAATGACAGAAATATTAAATAATTACTATGTTTCAGTATTAACCTGTGATACAGATCAGGTGGACATGACATCGGAAAATGAGATTAGAAATGATATAACTGCATTTAAAATAAAAAGAGGAGCAATATTAAATAAACTAATTTAACTCGAGGATAAAACCATGGTCTGGATGGATTACATCCGTGCATTTTAAAAGAATCTAGGGAAGAGATAGCAGAGAAAGGAAAATTTGACAAATCTGTTAAGAGTTTTTTGAAGATGTAACTAGTAGGATGGATAAGGGGGAACCAGTAGATGTAGTGTATTTGAATTTTCAAAAAGCATTCAATAAGGTGCCACACAAGAGGTTATTACACAAAATTAGGACTCATGGGATTGGGGGTAATATATTAGCATGGATTGAGGATTGGTTAATGGACAGAAAACAGAGAGTAGGAATAAATGGGACTTTTTCAGGTTGGCAGGCTGTAACTAGCGGGGTACTGCAAGGATGAGTGCTTGGGACTCAGTTATTTACAATCTATATTAATGACTCCGATGAAGGGACTGAGTGTAACGTATCCAAGTTTTCTGATGATACAAAGTTAGGTGGGAAAGTAAGCTGTGAGGAGGATGCAAAGAGGCTGCAGGGAGATATAGATAGGTTGACTGAGTGGGCAAGAACATGGCAAATGGAATACAATGTGGGGAAAGTGTGAAGTTATCTACTTTGGTAGGAAAAGCAAAAAAAGCAGAATTTTTTTGAATGGTGAGAGACTGGGAAATGTTCAGAGGGACCTGGGTGTCCTTGTATATGAATCACAGAAAGCTAACATGCAGGTACAGCAAGCAATTAGGAAAGCAAATGGTATGTTAGCTTTTGTTACAAAGGGATTAGAGTATAAGAGTAAAGAAGTCTTACTACAATTATACAGGGCATTGGTGAGGCCACACCTGGAGTACTGTGTACAGTTTTGTCTCCTTACCTAAGGAAAGACATAGGGCTGGATTTTGTCATTGGGGTGGGCTGGGGTCGTGTCATCCGCTTTTCGTGTTATCCACCCGATTCCAAATCGATGTTGGAGATTGATGCGATTTTCACATAATTGGGCAATTGAGTTCCAGCGTGTGGGAACCCATGGCCCAATTAGTTTTCTCAGTCTGAAACTCGCCTCCAATGACGTCATCATTGCTGCTGCATTTAAGGTCTGCAAGAAGCCTTGCTTCTTCTGCAGACTGCCAACCTTTTGGCCTTTGCAGTGAGAGGGACCTGGAGGCAGAATGAGCAGCGGGAGACCTAAGTCTGCTCCCAGATTTGATGACGTAGCCCTGCAAGCTTTGGTGGAGGGAGCAAGAGCTAGTAAGGAGTTGCTCTTCCCTTCAGGGAGGAAGAAGCCTCCCCAGCAAACAAAGGCTGTGTGGGTCCAGGTGGCCCAGGAGGTGAACTCGTTGTCCCTCATCCGCAGAACCTGGCTTCAGTGCAGGAAGAAGTTTCATGACTTTCTGCGCACTGGAAAAGTGAGTATGACTTTGCCATCACCCTCAATCTGATCCCCATTGCCTCTCCTCACCAGCACTCAGCTTTAGCAACCTCTTCCTCCACATCCCAGTTGACACTGACACCCCTGCACCCTTACCCATTCCCTCTCTATGGTCTCATTCACCTAACTATTCGACTATGCAGCCCTCACACTCCCTATCACTGTGATGCTATGAAAACAACTTACAAAACACAGGGAGGGCCCTTTGGTCTTGCCAACTCACTCCATCTTTGTCTCCTTCTAAGTATCTATGCTATGCAATCTCTACACTCACCCCTTCATTCTCACTCAAACTCCACTTGTCTCCCTCATTGCAGGAAAAGAGAGCTCACAATAAGAGGGAAAGAGCGAGGACAGGAGGAGGGCCACCCTCAGTAGCCCACCTCACCCCTTGGGAGGAGGCGGTCCTGGAGATAGTGGGACTCGAGGACGATGCGCAAGTGGGGGACGGACAGACGGGTGCATCAGAGAAAGCTGGTGACAGAATAGTTTTTCATCTCTCTCATTGACATTGCATGAGTCACTGATAATGATTCTGAAGCTCTAACAGATGGACATTATCTGCAATATGCAATGTGCATGTAACCTTGGCCTCACATCTCTGACTCTTTCCTTTACTCCCCCACAGGACCATCGCAAGCACCCGTCCCCACTATCCAGGAGGAACAGCCTGAGTCTCCAGACTTCTCGGAGGAAGCTGCAACCTCTGAGGGCGCAGCGTCAGCAGAATTCAGCCAACCCAGCACCAGTGCAGACACTCACACTTCGGTGGGACCATCGCGAAATAGATTAGTGTTGTCACCTGGTGTATCACAGCTCACAAGTGAGCATCAGCAGATTGTGGAGACAGGGACAGCAGTGGAGAGTCCTAGTCGGAGGGCGCAGGACTCTCCCAGCTCGGCTCAGCTGCAAGTCGACCGTCTGCCTCTGGGTCCATCCAGAAGAACAGCGGTGCTGGAACTCCAGGAACAGGTGCAGGAGTCTCTGGCAGGTTTTGTCTTCAGGGTCGCTGCGAGTGTGGAGCGAATGGAGGAGTCCATCGCGAACATGAGCAGGGCCTTTGTGGAGTCATTGGCGCATGGACGCAGCACCACGGAAAGGATAGCAACCTCCGTGGAAAGGATGGCTACAGTAGACGAGAGGATGGCTACGGCCATGGAGGAGCTAAGTCGCTAGAGTGTAGAAAACATGGTGAGTGTTCAGAATAGACTGACATCTCTGGAGGAGCGATGGTCAGCTATTGAACAGAGAAACCAGACCTTCATGGAAGTCCTTCTGAGTAGGACTGCCAGTGCAGATATGGGTCCCCATGGCCCCCCTGATGTGCAGCAAGGTGCTCTCAAGCCACTTGCAAGCGCTGAGGTGGACCTGACCCATGAGAGGGATGTTGGTGGCAGAGAACAAGGAAGTGGGGGCTCCTCTCCAAGCGCTCACATGACCATGCCACTGCAGAGCCCTCAGTCAGAGCCCCACCAGAGCCCCCACCCAACTGAGATCGGCGTCTGAACCCCTGCACAGCCGCAGGAGCAGCAGACTGTTGCCGAGCCCTCACAGGTTCGCAACCCCAGAGGACGCCCGCCAAAGGTGTCGAGACAGGAGCAGCAAGAAAGTGAGCAAGGGGCCTCCACATCTGCTGAAGCCACAGGAGAAGCACCACGTAGGAGCACGCGTAAGAGAAAGATACTGCACAAATAGTCACTTGGGTGAAATGTGTTTATTTTAAAAATGCCATCAGTTGGTTATTGTAAATAAACATTCTGATGGCAACTGTTGCAGTTGTGGAGTGTGTCATTTCGCAAATGGGACTTCCACATTGAGGGCTTAGGATTACTTGCAATTGTCAGTATGTTGGTCAGAGTGCTAGGAATCCGCTGGTTCTTGGCCATTGTCGATGCTCTGGTAAGAAGCTGCGAGGCAAAAGTGCTTGATTGGCTAGGCTAAGCAAATCTGGCCAAGATGAGTGTGTTCCTTGCATCCCGGGCAGCAATGTTCTCGCGTACTGCTGCCGCTGTTTGATGGGCCTCTGCAAGCTGTTCTCCTCCTCCTCCTCATCTGAGGAGGATATGTGAGTAGCCACTTGGTCCTCAGGAATCTGCAAGCCACGACGCTGTGCCATGTTGTGAAGTGCACAGCAAACCATGACGATTCTGGAGACCCTGGCTGCTGAGTACTGCAGGGCTCCACCTGATCTATCCAGGCATCTGAAGCGCATCTTCAGCATGCCGATGGTTTGCTCGATAATGGATCTGGTGGAAATGTGGCTGTAGTTGTAGCTCTCCTCAGCTTCGTTGGATGGGCTCCTCAATGGGGTCATTAGCCACGTCTTCAGGGGATAGCCCTTGTCTCCAAGTAGCTATCCGTTAAGTTGGTCTGGCGGACTGAAGAGCGGAGGCACACTAGACTGGCGCAGTATGAAGGAGTCATGGCAACTGCCAGGGTACTTGGCACAAACATGCAAAATTTCCTCCTTGTGGTCACACACCAGCTGCACGTTGAGGGAGTGGAAGCCCTTGCGGTTGACAAAAATGCCTGGATTATGATGGGGTGCCTTAAGGGCCACGTGTGCAGTCAATGACGCCCTGCACCCTTGGAAAGCCTGCCAGATTAGCTAGTCCAACTACACGCGCCGTGACACTTGCTTGATCCTTGGAGAAATGGATGTGATTGTGCACGATGGCAAAGAGGGCATCGGTTACCTGCGTGATGCAAGTGTGTGCGGCCGCCTGGGAGATGCCGCTGATGTCTGCTGCTGATCCCTGGAATGAGCCTGAGGCAAAAAAGTTGAGTGCGGTGGTGACTTTGATGGCCACTGGTAAGGGGTGTCCACCTGGTCCTCTGGGCTCCAGGTCTTGCTGCGCCATTGCGCAGATGTCACCCACTACCTCTCGCGAAAGTCGGAGCCACCTTTGGCACTGCTGCTCACTCATGTTGAGGTAGCTGATCCTCTGTCTGTAGACCCTGTTTGGGGGTTATCTCCTGCGCCGACGGGCTTCCATGGGCTGGCGACTTCTGGCCTATGCAGCTTCAGGTGGGTGAGCAGCAGCTTGGCGCTCCTGTTGTTGGTGCTGCTGTTGTTCATGGTTCTGCTGCTGCCGCGGCTGGTCTTCGTCCTCATCTGATGTCCAGGAGGAAAGGAAATAAATGGTTCCCATGCTTCTGGTAGATGCCTCAGTTGAGGAAGCGCTCAGTCAAGGTGGCGAAAAGGGTTTCCCAGGAGGTCACATTGGAAATGGGTGTCAGGCTCCAAACTTCCACAGCTATGGTTATGCCTGCTAAAAGTTCCCCCAGACCTGAGACAACAAAGTCCTGCCACCTGCAAATGATGACTGATCAAATCTCCTATTTAATGGTGGAGCTGCAGCTGACAGTCAGCAATCCAATTGTGCTCCCGCCAGGTTTCACCGTCGTGTTTCAGAGGAGACGCGAATCATGTGGGAAACGTGTTAAAATCGGAAAGGCCTCTCAAAATGGGATTATAGAGGCAATTTAGTGGTTGTTAAGGGCCTTAAGGGCCTATCCCGCCTCTTGGAGGCGGGACGGAGACGGGATCAGAAACCACGCATTTGGGAAAATTGCTTGGAGGCGGGGTCGGGCCCGCCCGCCTGCCACTTTTTGCAATTTTAACACCCCACACGCCTCCATTCCTGCCTCCTCGGGCCTGGCAAAACCCAGCCCATACTTGCCTTAGAGGGAGTGCAACGAAGGTTCACTAGACTGGTTCCTGGGATGAGGGGATTGCCCTATGAGGAGAGATTGAGTAGACTAGGCCTATATTCCCTAGAGTTTAGAAGAATGAGAGGTGATCTAATTGAAACAAAGAAAATAAAATTCTTAAGGGACTTGACAGGGCTAATGCTGAGAAAATGTTTCCCCTGGCTGGGGAATTTAGAACACGGGGTCACAGTCTCAGAATAAGGGGTCGGCCATTTAGGACTGAGATGAGGAGAAATTTTTTCACTTAAAGGATTGTGAATCTTTGGAATTCTCTACCCCAGAGAGCTGTGGATGCTTAGTCGTTGAATATATTCAAGACAGAGGTCGATACATTTTTGGGAACTAAGGGAATTAAGGGATATGGGGATAGTGTGGGAAGGTGGAGTTGAGGTAGAAGATCAGCCATGATCTTGTTGAATGACAGAGCAGGCTCGAAGGGCCAAATAGCCTACTCCAGCTCCTATTTCTTATGTTCTTATGTTCAGAGGCACTATTACACATATTTAATAATTCGCTAGAAAAAGGTGTAGTGCCAGATGACTGGCAGGTAGCTAACATAATACCTCTATTTAAGAAGGGAGGTAGAACAAAAAAAAATGTCCAGGGTACTATAGACTAATCAGCTTAACATCAGTGGTAGGAACAATAATGGAACCCCTACTGAAGGAAAAAATAGAATACCTGGAAACCAAGAAGATAATAATGAATAGTCAGCATGGATTTCAAAAGGTAAAGTCTTGCTTGACCAACCTCATTGAATTCTTTGAAGAGGTAACAGAGAGAGTAGACGAGGGTAATGCAATAGATGTAATTTATCTAGATTTCCAAAAGGCCTTTGATAAGGTGCCACATAATAGACTAATGAATAAAGTCAGAGAATGCGGAGTCAGGGACAAGCAGCAGAATGGATAGCTAGCTGGCTTCAAGACAGAAAGCAGAGAGTAGGGATCAAGGGTAGCTATTTAAAGTGGCAGAATGTGGAAGGTGGGGTCCCACAAGGATCAGTGCTGGGACAACTTAAGGGGAGACTAGATAAGCATATGAGGGAGCAGGGAATAGAGGGTTATGCTGATAGTTAGATGAGGAAAGACAGGAGGAGGCTCGAGTGGAACATAATCCCCGGCATGGACTGGTTGAGCCGAATGGCCTGTTTCTGTGCTGTATATCTTATGTATATTCCATAGAAGAATTAATCATCTCTAGCCAGACTTCTCATTACCCTAATTCCAGTCCTAACCTGATATTTATCCAGCTCCTCTTTAAAGGGGCGAATTGGTACTCTGTTTCACATCCACTACTCTGAGAGCGGGGGGCTAAATCTTTTTAATGTCAAATCTTAACTGAGGCTAGTTCGTTTTCTGCTTGCATCCTCCAGCTCACAGGAAATTAGTTAGCTTGGGCTTTGACCATTGTGACAAAAATGGAATATTTTGATCATCGTGTGGCGTTGCCACATTGGGGAAACACTGTGTGTATGTAGATAAACCTGTATAATCCCCTTTTAACTGCTTTATTCCCCTCCCCCCGCAAGACAGTTGCAAGCTGAGAGGAATAAGGCATGTTCAGACTTGCCTGCTGCTGAGAGAAGGAAAACCAATCAGGTTCCAGCAGGTGACCAATCCGTGAGTCATCACAGGCTCGCGGGCTTTACGAATTCAGTACTGTATTGTGAGAGTTGGAGTAAAGACCTATTTCTTGTAGCTCGCTGTGTTGCCTATTTCTTTACGCGGGAGACTGTAGTCTCCCACATTGGTGACCCCGAATGTTGGCGGCCGAAGCCCCCGACTCACGTAGCCCTACAGAGGCCAGCAACGACCCGACGGCAACCAGCAGCAGCCCGATGTCGGCCGGCGCCGCGTCCTTGAAGCTCCCCACCTTCTGGGAACACCAAGCACCAGCTTGGTTCACACACACGGAGGCCCAATTCACCCTTCGCAGGGTTCAAGACGATGAAGAAAGGTACCTCCACGTAGTCTCAGCACTAGCAAGCTCCACTGCCGCCGAAGTTCTCGACCTGCTGGGGAACCCACCACAGACCGGCAAGTACTCAACCATTAAGGGCCGCTTGCTGCAGGCTTATGGCCTGTCCGGGGAGGAGAGGGCCCGTAGGCTTCTTTCACTACCAGGCCTCGGCGACTCTACCCCGACCCAGTTGATGAGCCAGATGCTTGCGCTCCTGGGCTCTGAACCGCAGTGCTTCTTGTTTCGGGCCCTTTTCCTCAGCCTGCTTCCTCAGCAGGTACAGACTGCCCTCGCGGGGTCCCCGATCACGGACTGCGTACAACTGGCAGCCGCCGCGGACAAAGTCTTCGCCGTCGCCCAACTCGGCTGTGCAGCCGCGAGGCTCCCCGACACCACCGAGCGCGCGCCGCCACGCCAGGCCGCAGAACTATGCTACTACCACGTGCGTTTCGGCCACAAGGCCCAACGCTGCAGAGCACCCTGCTCTTTTGATCAAACCAAGATGGCCGCCCGGCCCAACGCGCCAGCCCCGCGCCGCCGTCTAGGCCCGCTCGACCGCACCCCCGCCGCCACGATGGCCATCGGCACCGCAGGTAAACTGCTGTACATAACCGACTCCCTTTCAGGGCGCAGATTCCTTTGCGACACCGGAGCCCAATGCAGCATAATTCCTGCCTCCCAGCTCGACATCCAGGCAGGCTGCAGCGGCCCACCCCTCGTGGCGGCAAATGGCGCAGCCATCGCTACTTTTGGAAAGCGACGGGCCGAGGTTTGTTTCAACGGCCAGCGATTTACGTGGGATTTTGTGACGGCCTCGGTGGCACATCCCTTGCTGGGCGCCGATTTTCTTTGCGCCCACGGACTCCTGGTTGACGTCCGCGACAGGCGCCTGATCGACGCAGCAACTTTCGCTTCACTGGCCTGCCAGCAGAGCAACAGCCCGGCCCTCGTCGGGTCCTGCTCTGCCCCGGCGGATGACGACTACGCCCGCCTACTCGCAGATTTCCCGAGGCTCACACAACCGACCTTCTCAGCCGCGGCAGCCAAGCATGGTGTCGAGTACCACATCGCCACTACGGGACCACCAGTGTTCGCCCGAGCCAGACGCCTGGACCCAGCCAAGATGGCGGTGGCCAAGGAAGAATTCGCCACGATGGAGAAACTGGGCATCATCCGCCGCTCGAACAGCCCCTGGTCGTCCCCCCTCCACATTGTGCCCAAGCCGGGCGGTGGCTGGCGCCCCTGCGGCAACTACAGACGGCTCAACGACGCCACCACGCCCGATAGATACCCCATTCCGCACATCCAAGACTTCTCGGCACACCTAGCAGGAAAGTCCGTCTTTTCCAAGGTCGACCTGATTCGCGGCTACCATCAGGTCCCCGTCCACCACGCAGACGTCCAGAAGACGGCGGTCATCACCCCCTTCGGACTGTTCGAGTTCCTGCACATGCCCTTCGGGCTCAAGAACGCTGCACAGGCCTTCCAACGGCTCATGGATTCCATCCTACGAGCTTCCTGTTCGTCTATCTGGACGATATCCTCGTGGCCAGCACCAGCAAGGCCGAGCACATCGCGCATTTGCGCTCTCTTTTCCAGCGCCTCAACCAACACGGGCTAATCATCAACCCGGCCAAATGCCAGTTCGGAGCAGCCCAAATTGACTTTCTCGGCCACAGAATCTCGCCAAGGGGAGCCATTCCCCTACCTTCCAAGGTGCAGGCGGTGGCGGACTTTCCCCAGCCCACCTCGGTCAAGGCGCTGCAGGAATTTTTGGGGATGGTCAATTTCTATCACCGTTTCGTGCCCAAGGCCGCCTCACTCATGCGCCCCCTCTACGAAGCCACCAGGGGCAAAATGGGCAAAGAGCAACTCACCTGGTCCAGCGAGATGGCGACAGCCTTCCACCAGACCAAAAGCGCCTTGGCCAACGCCACACTACTGGCCCACCCCATCCCGGGCGCCAAGACCGCCCTCACCACGGACGCCTCGGATTACGCCGTCGGCGCTGTCCAGCAACAGTGGGTCGAAGGCGCGTGGCAGCCACTGGCATTTTTCAGCCGACAGCTGCGCAAGAACGAGCAGGCCTACAGCACGTTCGACAGAGAGCTCCTGGCCCTGTTCCTGGCAATCCGGCACTTCCGTTTCCTCCTGGAAGGCCGGCCGTTCACCGCATTCGTGGACCACAAGCCGCTCACTTTCGCCATGGCCAAAGTTACCGAACCCTGGTCCGCGCGCCAACAGCGCCAACTCAACTTCATCTCGGAGTTCACCACAGACATCCGCCACGTCGCCGGCAAGGACAATTTGGTGGCCGACTGCCTCTCAAGACCCTCGCTCCACGCAGTGCACCTGGGCGTCGACTACGCCAGCATGGCGAGAGACTAGGCCGCCGACGCGGAGATCCAGGCCCGCAGGACGTCAACCACCAGCCTCACTCTGGCCGACATCCACTTCCACGCAGCTGGCACAACCCTCCTGTGCGACGTCTCAGTCCCCTCGCCTAGGCCGGTCGTCCCATCCGCCTGGCGCAAGCGAGTTTTCGACATCATCCACGGCCTCTCACATCCAGGGATGCGTGCGTCTCAGAAACTCATGTCCACCACGTTCGTCTGGCCTGGACTCCACAAGGATGTGAGAGACTGGACCAACACATGCATGGCGTGTCAGCGCACTAAGGTCCAGCAGCACACCAAGGCGCCATTGGAGTGTTTCCCGGTGCCCGAGAGGCGTTTCGACCACGTCCACGTCGATCTGGTAGGCCCCTTGCCGCCGTCGCACGGTTTCACACACCTGCTGACGATCGTTGACCGCACCACCAGATGGCCCGAGGCGGTTCCCCTCGCCTCCACCACCATGACCGACGTCGCGCGAGCATTCGTCTCGACATGGGTGGCCCGGTTCGGCATGCCGACCGACATATCCTCGGACAGAGGCCCCCAGTTCACCTCCCACTTGTGGAATGCCATCACCGCCGGCCTCGGCACCAAGTTGCACAGGACAACAGCCTACCACCCGCAGGCCAACGGGCTCTGCGAGCGCTTTCATCGTTCCTTGAAAGCCTCCCTCCGCGCCAGCCTGGCCGACACCAGCTGGATCGACAAACTACCCTGGGTCCTCCTGGGATTGCGCACCGCGCCCAAAGAGGACCTCCGCGCCTCCGCGGCCGAGATGGTCTACGGCCAACCACTCAGAGTACCAGGCGACTTCCTCCCCCTGACAACGGAGCCATGGTCGGCCGCCAGACAGCTTTCCCTGCACCAGGATGCGGCCCAGCAATTCCGTCCAGTGCCCACTTCGCAACACGGCCCGCAGCCGTCCTACGTGCCTCGGGACTTACGACATGCGGAGTTCATCTTCGTACGCCGGGACACGCACAGAGGCCCACTGCAGGCACCATACACCGGCCCCTTCTCAGTATTGGAGACGGGGGACAAAGCTTTTCTTATCGACGTCGGCGGGAAGCCGGACCTTATTTCAGTAGACCGCCTCAAACCAGCGCACCTGGACCTCAGCTTCCCGTTTCGTCCGGCTCTTCCCCCACGGCGGGGCAGACCTCCCGCGTTGGCGGCGGCCCCACAGGAGGACCAAGACACGCCAGAACCTTACTTCCCGGCCACCGCCCCACCTTCGCCGGCAGCCCGTCCAGCCAGCCCACCGGCAGACCAGCCAACGAACCAACCGGCCGACCTCCCAGACAGCCCTCCTCACACGCCAGATGGCTACTACAGCCGCTACGGCCGTTTGGTCAAACCTCCGCAGAGACTGACTTTTACAGTTAACGAGGATTCCGTATGTGGCGTTGCCACATTGGGGAAACACTGTGTGTATGTAGATAAACCTGTATAATCCCCTTTTAACTGCTTTATTCCCCTCCACCCGCAAGACAGTTGCAAGCTGAGAGGAATAAGGCATGTTCAGACTTGCCTGCTGCTGAGAGAAGGAAAACCAATCAGGTTCCAGCAGGTGACCAATCCGTGAGTCATCACAGGCTCGCGGGCTTTACGAATTCAGTACTGTATTGTGAGAGTTGGAGTAAAGACCTATTTCTTGTAGCTCGCTGTGTTGCCTATTTCTTTACGCGGGAGACTGTAGTCTCCCACAATAGTGTATTTTTGCTTACTGTAGTTTCAGAATTAAAACAGGTTCTCATTGAAATAACACAGTTTGAGCTTTTCCTTTATTAAAACCTGTTTATGGGTCTTAATAGACACCTCATTTACAGATTGCTGCAGTGAGATATGATGGTCTTAATAGGCTAGTACTTTTTAACTGCAAAGTCATTCACATTGATTCCTCACTAGAAGCATGATAACTTCCTGACCACTTTCTACATAGTTAGTCCATTGAATCTGATAGACTGTTACAGGAAACTTTCTTTTATCCGGCACGGACGGGACCGACGTGGTGCCGGTTCATCAAAAATTCCGGATAACCAAATGCTATAGTAAAAGATACGGAGCTGAGAGCGCCGTATAAAGCAACAAACCCTGTTGCTAACAGGTTCAAAACAATGGCCACAAGTTGCAAGCGTCTCTGTAGCTTAGCAACAGCTGCAGCCACACCCTTGCACAGCAACACATGGAGCAAGGCAAGTAATAAAAGTTACCTGAACCTACTCCTGAATTTTGCCGGTTAACCGACATTTCCGGTTATTTAGGGGTCGGTTAATTGAAAGTTTCCTGTAGCTTGTTACCTGTTTAGCTGTTCTACAAACTAGCCTGATGTCTTTGTACGCTTTTTTGAGTCTAGCCCGATTTCCATCACATTGAAAAACGTTGTCTTGGAAGAGTACTATGTGGTATTAAAGAGACAAATATATAACCAGTAAAAGGAAAACCAATGTTTTAAAGTCTCACCATTTCAACAATAACATTCGAGTCTGTATTTCTATAGAAAGCGATAAAAATAAGAAAGCCTTTTAATGAGTGTATGAGGTGGGGAAGGAGGGGAGGGACACGGTTGCCAATGGGTACACTGTAGAAGATTAGAGATGTGGCACTGCTTCTTGTGCAGTTCGTATATGTTTATGTGCTGTTTGTTCTGCAGTTTCGTTGAGGTAGAATTTCAGCCAAAAATAATCTATCAGAACAGAAAGGAAATAAAATGCCACATATGGTTTCATATATTTTTTAAATCATGCAGCAAGATACATTCCAGTAAATGTTTTTTCAATTACTGTGTGTTCATCCATACAGTTTTCCTTCTTACAGAAGAGGTATTTACAGCTTGGATTGGTTCCTTCCTCTCTGCTGAAGGAGGGAGCATGGTGACAGCAATAGTGGGGGGGGGGGGGGGGGGAGAGAAATATCTGTTGAGTACATGATGTATCATACAGTAACAGACTATAAATCCATCCAGAAGTTAGCCACAATCCGTGTCTTTAGTGAAAGAAAGTGCTTTCGGCAAACATTTCTCTCTTTATTTTATATCTATATAATAATGTTTACTTGTGATATACTGTTTCCATAAATAGTATTTCTTTTACTTAAATGTCTTGACTGAATTGATCAGAGGAAAATATTGAAAATTTCTTTAATTGCAGTCATAACTTTGAGAAATTACCAAATTTGGGGTCTTTGAAGTCAGCACTGTGTAGACAGATCTGTTTGTATTACTTGCATAGAATGATTAATCACACATGAAGGGCATGATGCAAAATGTGAAGAGTTTTAAAGATGTTGAATAGTTTTAATAAACTCATAAATGATACTCATTTTCTATTTTTCTCTCGGACTTTCTTGTGTTTCACTTGTTTTTACACAGTAGAGCTCAGAGTGGATGAAGGGAATTAGCACATAGAGGTTTGGAATTGTGATATAAAATGTCACAGTGCAGTTATGCTCTCCCATTAGTAGTGTGTATAAGACACTGCAGATCAAGGAACTTGTATCTGGGAAATTGCACAGGTCAATGATTCTAGAAATCTCTAAAGTGCCCATAAAGGGTTGGACTAGTCTGGAAAATATCAGTTACTAATAGTTTTGTTTCCAAAGAATTTTTACCCAGTAAGCCTGCATAGAGTTTCTATTTTAAAATAGAATAGAAATACTAGTTTATTATATTTTTATATTTTTGCATTATCAGACGTAAATAAATGTTGTTTAATGTCATAGGTTAGTCAGTATATGTGGATAATCCATCCAACTAGGTCCCGATGACACTAGCACCAATAAATATTGGCAGAGGCCTCACTTCAGAGTTGAAGGTAAAGCTTGTAACCTTCCTTTCTACACCTTGGACATCCAGTTAGATCAGGGGACTAACATGTTTCAGTGAGGTACTGACAGGTCTAAAAACTGACTAAATGCACAATTAATATTTAACTCCATTTGTTTAGCTCTTTGATTTAATTCTCTTGTTTCCCTTTCCTCATCTAAAACTGTTTTTAAGTCTCTGTAACTTAAAGTAGACAACATGATTACCCTAGAAACCAGGCATAAACAGAAAAAGTGAAATGCAGAAAAAAATTAGAGCTGCATAAATACAGGATGAGGACATGAGGTGCACAGGGCAAGGTTCCTCTCCCCAGCGGAGCACAGTCACTGCCACCAGCAGAATATGGTCCGCTATCCGCAGAATACGGTCCGCCACCAGCAGAATACGGTCCGCCACCAGCAGAATACATTCACCGCCACCAGCAGAATACAGTCACCGCCACCAACGGAGCACAGTCACTGTCACCAGCAGAATACGGTCACCGCCACCAGCAGAATACAGTCACCGCCACCAACGGAGCACAGTCACTGTCACCAGCAGAATACGGTCACTGCCAGCAGCAGAATACAGTCACCGCCACCAGCAGAATACAGTCACTGCCACCAGCAGAACACAGTCACCGCCACCAGCAGAACACAGTCACCGCCACCAGCAGAATACAGTCACCGCCACCAGCAGAATACAGTCACCGCCACCAACGGAGCACAGTCACTGTCACCAGCAGAATACGGTCCGCCACCAGCAGAATACGGTCCGCCACCAGCAGAATACGGTCACTGCCACCAGCAGAACACATTCACTGCCACCAGCAGAACACATTCACTGCCACCAGCAGAACACATTCACTGCCACCAGCAGAACACATTCACTGCCACCAGCAGAACACATTCACTGCCACCAGCAGAACACATTCACTGCCACCAGCAGAACACATTCACTGCCACCAGCAGAACACATTCACTGCCACCAGAACACATTCACTGCCACCAGCAGAACACATTCACTGCCACCAGCAGAACACATTCACTACCACCAGCAGAACACATTCACTGCCACCAGCAGAACACATTCACTACCACCAGCAGAACACATTCACTGCCACCAGCAGAATACAGTCACTGCCACCAGCAGAATACAGTCACCGCCACCAGCAGAATACAGTCACCGCCACCAGCGGAGCACAGTCACTGCCACCAGCAGAATATGGTCCGCTATCCGCAGAATACAGTCCGCCACCAGCAGAATACGGTCCGCCACCAGCAGAATACAGTCACTGCCACCAGCAGAACACAGTCACTGCCACCAGCAGAATACAGTCACTGCCACCAGCAGAACACAGTCACTGCCACCAGCAGAACACGGTCACTGCCACCAGCAGAACACGGTCACTGCCACCAGCAGAACACGGTCACTGCCACCAGCAGAACACATTCACTGCCACCAGCAGAACACGGTCACTGCCACCAGCAGAACACATTCACTGCCACCAGCAGAACACGGTCACTGCTACCAGCAGAACACAGTCGCTGCCACCAGCAGAATACGGTCCGACACCAGCAGAACACGGTCACTGCCACCAGCAGAACACGGTCACTGCCACCTGCAGAATACGGTCCGACACCAGCAGAACACGGTCACTGCCACCAGCAGAACACGGTCACTGCCACCAGCAGAACACGGTCACTGCCACCAGCAGAATACAGTCACCGCCACCAGCAGAATATGGTCACTGCCACCAGCAGAACACATTCACTGCCACCAGCAGAATACAGGCACTGCCACCAGCAGAATACAGGCACTGCCACCAGCAGAATACAGTCGCTGTCACCAGCAGAATACAGGCACTGCCACCAGCAGAATACAGGCACTGCCACCAGCAGAACACAGTCGCTGTCACCAGCCTGCCTTCACACATGAAACGTCAGTTATCTGCAGCAGCAAGTGAGTATTCCCGGTTTGTTCAGTGTACCCTATTCATACTTCACATAACTGATAGGGAGACGGAATTTCTTGTAATGTTATGCTGACATCAAGCTGTGTGGCCAGGTGACTAGTAATAGAGCGCTTCTAAGGGATCTGGAACAGCTGATGGGATGGATTAAGGGATGGCAGATGGATTAATGTGGAGAAATGTAGGCTCATGTGCAATGGAACAGGAAGCAGGAAGCATATACATGAAAGTATATCCATTAACAAATGTGAAAATGGGTGTGATTTGTGAATATTTCTGAAAGTATCCAGTCAATGTGAAGCTGCTATAAGCAATTCTAATCATGTACTGGGATACATCATAAGGTTATTTGACTGTCAAAGCAGGTTATTCTAACATTATACAGATCACTGGTGAGGCCATATTTGGAATAGTGTGTGCAACTTGAGGCACCTTCAAAAGGATATTAATGCAATGCAGCGAGTTCACAGAAGAACATTGAAGGTGATTCTGGGACTCAACTCAATGTTAGGGAAGAGAGCCTCGCAAAGTTGAACTTCTGACCATTTGAGAAAAGAAGATTGAGAAGTGATGTGACCTAGATTTAAAATACTGCGAGAGGTGTAAGCAAGCTATTCAACTTGGCTCTTGAGCACAGAACTAGAGAAACAAGTATCACATTAACAAGCCTTAAACACGAATTAAGATTAGAAGGAATGTCTTTCCCACAATGTCATGGATATGTGGAGTAAACCCCCAGCAAAAGCACTAATATTGTGTTGATTCCAACTTCAATTTGGACAAAACCTGTCACTTAAATTTAACCCCAACTCTAGCTGGTGGATCCAGATGAAATAATGTGCTCAGACTGCAGCTTTAATACAGATGGGATGATAATGAGATTGTCTGAGTGCTGTGATACTTTCTAACTTTATCGAAATTATACCAAAAAATGACAAAGTACAAAACACACAGGGCCACACAGAAGGCTGGGTCTCCTGAGACACAGCCTCAGCTTCAGAACTGCTCAGATTTGTTGTGGTTTGGACAGAAGTTTAGTCACCACTCTCCAGAAATGAGATCCTATCACATTTCAAAAGCCTCCTTTTCCTCAGATCTTCAGCAGTATAGATGAGAATTTATACCCCCTCTATTTAGTCTAGCAGGAGAAACACAAAATCTGTTCAGGACTGTTGAGGATTTTGGCTCAGAGGAAACACTGTCAGTGGCCCCGATATTTACGGGGAGGGGGCGGGGCATTAAAATCCCCTCGCAGTGTGTCTATCCAAGAATTTTAATAAAATTGATGTGCTCTTTAATCAGTTCTAGAAAATACTTTTTGGGGGGGAAAGTAGCCAAATTAGGGGGGATTCTTCCAAAATTTATTGAACAATACCAACCTAACTTGAACACATGCACATTATCCAGGGGATGGTAGTGTACTGATTACATTACTGGACTAGTAGTCCAAAGGCCTGGACTAATCAGCTAACGTGAATTCATATCCCACCATGGCAGTTTGAGAATTCAGTTAAAAATATCTGGAAATAACAGGCTGGTTTCAGTAAAAGTGACTATGAAGCTTCAGGTTGTTGTAAACCCAAATGTCCTTTAGGCAAGGAATCTGCTGTTCTTACCTGGTCTAGCATATATGTGGTTGACTCTTAACTGCCCTCTGAAGTGGCCTAGCAAGCCACTCAGTTATATCAAACTTTCTCAGGTAACGAGGGAGGGGCAGCAAATGCCAGCCTTGCGATGAACACCCACATCCTGTGTATACATTTTTTTTTTAAGTGCTAATCGTATAAATAATAAGCAAGAAGAATGATATTGCCCTCTGATCTATGTTTGAGACCACATTTATTCCTGCCAACCTCCATTTTCCTGTAAGAATGATTTATTCCCTCTCTGGAATAGGGGCTGTGTTCCTCTAAGGTTTCATCCAATCATTTCCGGGCCCCTAATGCTGCTGTCAAACCTAGAGGTTGTCTGTTCGATATTCCCAGTCAGGTAAATAACAGAGAATCCTAAAGCAGCCTGCTTGCCAACTCCACGTCAGTTTAAACCAGCTAGCTATTCCCCTATTGTCTGGAAAACACCAACTTGATTGTGGACTTAGTTGATATGGCCAGGAATTCCTGGGAGCAGAGAAGCCCAGAGATTCAACCAGTTGAAAGCTTTTTAAATTCTATCCCAGACCTGCTATGCATCTATAAAAGAATTGTTTTGAGATATGTTCTGCATGACCATGACTTGTGTGTTACTTGTTTCGATGGAGTCTTGAGCAGTAAGAGTCAAGTGAAGTTCAAAAAGGTCAGGAGTAGTTTGTAATGTAATGTTAGCCAGAGTGCTTGGGACATATGTAATTAATTTATTGTTTATTGTATTGTGTTTTAGTTTTAATTTACTTTTACTTGCATCATTTTAGGTGTTCAATACTAGTTTAAACTTTGGCTCCAAATTTGCACTACAGCTTTTCCAGCAGTTACTCTGAGATTGCGGCCACTGGTGCCCTCCAGCATTGACCCCACCGGACGTTAGTCTTGAGGATCAAGAGATGAATGGGGTGCAGAAGTCCAGGAGAGTGTGGAGTTTAGCCTCAGCAAAAGTGCAGCCTTGAAATTGGCCTAAAATTATGCTTGAGGGGTTAAATCATTGTTATAAGAAAACATTTAGATTAGTATGGGGGGATAGCTGAAGCCCATGAAGAATGGCACCTGTGCAATGTAAGAGGTTCTGAATGCATCATGTATCCAAGATGACTACATGTTCGGGAAATAGCTCCTAAAGTCAGTGTTTGAGCTCAAGGTTTCTGTATTGGAAAACTGGGGATCACTCAGTCACATATGGAAAACTGGAGTTCCTAGAATGCACATTCCAGGATATGGCCATTCGCAGGCAGAGCGAATTAGTGAGGAAGGGAAGTGGGTAACTATCCATGAGGGAGTGCTGCACTGTCAGAGATACCATCTTTCGGATGAGACGTTAAACCGAGGGCCTGTCTGCTCCCTCGTGGTTGTAAAGGATACCATGGCATAATTCGAAGAAGAGCAAGGGCGTTTTCCTGGTGTCCTGGCCAGCATTAATCCCTCAACCAACATCAATAAAACAGATGATCTGGTAATTTATCTCGTTGCTGTTTGTGGGAGCTTGCTGTGTGCAAATTGGCTGGCAAATTTTCTTACATTACAACAGTGACTACACTTCAAACAGTATTTAATTGGCTGTAAAGCACCTTTCTGAGGTCAGTCATAACAGATGGACTCCTGTGCTATAGGGTTCTTCCACAGAAGAGAATGGGTTTGATTATCAACAAAAACAAGTGGTATAGGTTTTTCTTTACAATGTTCTTTCGTTCGTATCATCATTGTGGCCTGAAAAATGTTTTCCTAAATATATTTCTTGTTTTTTTTTGCAGGAGAAGCGGCGTTTGGCTATCAGTAATGCTGCCAGACAGTGGGAGATCCAGCAGACAATTGCCATCATCAAGGATGCCCAGCAAGCACAAGTGAAACCTCTCCACACAGCCAATGACATCAGTATTCATAAGCCATGTCACATCAATGAGCGTGAACATGAACTATGGCCTAATGAGTCAAGGTACATGTTTTTTTGATTGAGAAACTTTGATGAAGGGCCAGTACCTATAGTGCAGGACATCAGTGAGACGGAGAAAAGGTGAGTGGAAGAGAAGATGACATAAATTAACAAGTATTGATTAGGTGACTCCAAGCTTTGTAGAGTGTGGGACAAGAATGAGTTAGTGTAGGAGACAGTGTGATGAGTCCTATGTCTACACCCAGTGTGTTTTAGGTATCTGCTTTACACTTTCTTTGTAACACTTACATTTACAACTATACCTCTTCAACTCTACAAGTCTTCAATAAGTCTTCCAAAGCTTTGGTTAAATACAAAGCGTTCTAAGCTTCTCCGATTCAACAAAACTTACCTAGGAACAGGAGTAGGCCATTCAGCCCCTCAAGCCTATTCTGCCATTCATAAGATCTTGGCTGATTTGTGAAAAGCTTTGATTCAGTTGCTGTTTTTTATTTCCTACTTCAGGTCTTATTTTTTCTGTTTTTAGTGTGGGTTTATTCTGTTTTTTTGGTTTTGATAGTTATGTTTTCCAGGATTCAGTGTTTAATTTTTCCAGTTTCATTGTTCATTTTTCCTAAGTTTAGCCTGGAAAACCAGCAAGCCTGTTCATACAGTATTCTATTCAAACATAGAAGCACCTATAATTTTCCTGCTTTGAATAATCATAGTTAAACCAGCAAATAACATGGCAGACTAATGAGGGATAGAGCAATTGAGTGTTATTGGAGAGCAAATTATGTGATTTCAAGTAACAAGCAGGCACTGACTTATTTCCCAGGAAGAAAGGTGTCATTAGGTGCTGTGTGGTCAGGCGTATCACTGAAGCAATGAGGAAAGGGTTTCAGGGTCAGATATAGAAAGAATTCTGATTTTACTTTTGGAGGAGTGGGGTATGTCGCCAGCACCTCTTCAGGAAAGAAGGGAAAAGTACGTCCCCAGGATCTGTTACTTACGAACATAGGAACAGGAGGAGACCACTCAGCCCTTCGAGCCTGTTCCGCAATTCAATTAGATCATGGCTGATCTGTATCCCAACTCCAGTTACCCGCCTTTGCTCCATATCCCTTGATACTCCTACCTAACAAAATTCTATCGATGTTAATATTGAAAATTTCAATTGACCCTTAGCATCCACAGCCTTTTGGGGGGGGAGTTCCAGATTTCCACTACCCTTTGTGTGAAAAAGTGCTTCCTGATTTCACTCCTAAATGGCCTAGTGGTAATTTTATATATGCCCTCATTCTGGATTCTCCCACCAGAGGAAATAGTTTCTCTGTATCTGCCCTATTGAATCCATTAATCATTTTAAATACCTCAATTGATCAGCCCGCAAAGGAATACAAGCCAGGTTTATGCATCCTGTCCTCATAATATAAGCTCTGGTATCATTCTGTTGAATCTGCGCTGTACCCGTTCCAAGGGCAGTATATCTTTCCTGAGGTGCTGTGCCCAAAAATGAAGTTTTGCAGTATTGCAATACTCCAGATGGGGACTGACCAAGGCTCTGTACCACTAAAGCATCACTTCCTCACTTTTGAATTTCAACCCCTTGAGATAAAGGCTAACATTCCAATAGCCGTTTTGATTACTTTTTGTACCTGTGCAGTAGCTTTTAGTGATTTGTGTGCCTAGACACCTAAATCCCTTTGTTCTCTATTGCACCTAGTCTCTCAGTATTAAACATTGTTCTGATCTGTCTTTCTCAGATCCTTGGATATACCACTTTCTGGTGGAGAAATTCGGTACCTTTACGCCTCCCGCGAAATTCAGCGGGAGTTTTGTGGGGGCGGTATGGCGTTGCGCCCTGATCTCCTACACCTGGAGATCATGACGTCATCGCCATGCGCATTGCCCCGGTTGTGCCCCGGACCCGAACTTCAGTTTTGCCCCCTGTAGCATCGCCGGGCGACAACACCGGCAGCTGCAGGAGGCATTCATCGGGAGGCCGCGCATTCCAGAGGCGATACTTAAAGGTGAGGTGGCCGAGGTAGGGAAAAAAATAATCAAGTGCTCGTATTCTGTTTTTTTTGGTGCATTTTTCCCCCAGCGCTCGACCAGCCTGGCACTCTGCTGTAGTGCATCGGGCTGACCGGGCCGGATCATGGCTGCCGTTGGGGACCAGGTAAGTTGCTTTCCCTTGCAGAGCCTGCAGCGATGACCTTTTCCTTTAAGGGAGGAAAGGAGTCTTCCAACGCGGCAGCGCTGCACGGCCCATTGAGCAGCACTGTACATCTACCACCCCGCCTACTGCCTGTTGCGCTCCAGGAAGGAAGTGGAGTGCTTGATTTAGCGCTCCACTTCCTTCATAAGAACATAAGAAATAGGAGCAGGAATAGGCCACTTGGCCCCTCGAGCCTGCTCCGCCATTCAATAAGATCATGGCTGATCTAGGGCTCAAAGCCACTTCCCTGCCCGCTCCCCATAACCCTTCACTCCCTTATCTTGCAAAAATCTGTCTATCTCCACTTTAAATGTATTTAATGACCCAGCCTCCACGGCTCTCTGGGGCAGAGAATTCCACAAATTTACGACCCTCTGAGAGAATAAGTTCCTCCTCATCTCGGTTCTAAAAGGGCGACCCTTTATTCTAAAACTGTGCCCCCAAGTTCTAGATTTCCCCACGAGGGGAAACATCCTCTCTGCGTCTACCTTGTCGAGCCCCCTCAGTATCTTATATGTTTCAATAAGATCACCTCTCATTCTTCTAAATTCTAGTGAGTATAGGCCCAGCCTGCTCAACCTTTCCTCATAAGTCAACCCCCTGCCAAAGTGGATAACCTCGCACTTTCCCACGTTATGCTCCATCTGCCAAATGTTTGTCCACTCACCTTGCCTGTCTATATCCCTTCCTGGAGTGCAAAACCGAATCTTTTTAAAGTTGAGAAACATTAGCGCCTGGCGCTAATTTTTTTCAACTTTTAAAAATTAGTGCCCCAAATGGGATTATAATGAATTTCTCTCCATCTATTTCTTCAAGGCATTGATATGTATGATGAAAAGCTGAGGCCCCAGTACAGATCCCTGGGTAGCACCACTTGTCACATCCCGCCAATCAGAGAACGAACCCTTTACCCCTACTATCTGTCTCCTACCTCCCAACCAATAATCGATGCACGTCACAAGGTTTCCTCCAATTCCATGCGCTCTCATTTTTGCTAATAACCTCTTGTGTGGAACCTTATCAAATGCCTTCTTGAAGTCCACACAGACAACATCCATAGACACTCTCCAGTCCACCATGCTAGTGACTTCCTCAAAAAATTCATTGGATTAGTCAGGCATTCATAAATCCAAGCTGAACCTCTTTGGTCAACTGATACTTGTCCAAGAGCTCAGTCACTCTGGGCCGGATTTTACTTACCGAGACAAGTTGGGGGCGGGACTGCTGCCTTCCGGGTTCTAGTCCCGCCCCCAGCGACTTCTGACAAACTGACGCTATTTTGCTCTGATTGGCCTTGTTAAGCCCGCCCTGTGGGCTTGACGTCAGTTGATAACGCTTCATCTGCCGGTTTTCTTAAAGGCATGGACTGGACCAGCCACATAAATACTGTGGCAACAAGAGCAGGTCAGAGGCTAGGTATTCTGCGGCAAGTGTCTCACCTCCTGACTCCCCAAAGCCTTTCCACCATCTGCAAGGCACAAGTAAGGAGTGTGATGGAATACTCTCCACTTGCCTGGAGGAGTGCAGCTCCAACAGCACTAAGAAGCTTGACACCATCCAGGACAAAGCAGCTCACTTGATTGGCACCCCATCCACCATCTTAAACATTCACTCCCTCCACCACCGGCGCACTGTGGCTGCAGTGTGTACCATCTACAAGATGCACTGCAGCAACTCGCCAAGGCTTCTTCAGCAGCACCTCCCAAACCCGCGACCTCTTCCACCTAGAAGGACAAGGGCAGCAGGTGCATGGGAACACCACCACCTCCAAGTTCCCCTCCAAGTCACACACCATCCTGACTTAGAAGTATATCGCCGATCCTTCATCGTCGCTGGGTCAAAATCCTGGAACTCCCTACCTAACAGCACTGTGGGAGTACCTTCACCACACGGACTGCAGTGGTTCAAGAAGACGGTTCACCACCACCTTCTCGAGGGCAACTAGGGATGGGCAATAAATGCCGGCCTTGCCAGCGACGCCCAGATCCCATAAGCGAATAAAAAAAAATATGCACCACACTTGTTTGACAGATGATTTGACAGTGTTTGACAGCATTGAGGTGCTGTCAAACACTGACAGTCACTGTCCAAAGATGAGCCCTTGCACCCAGGCTCTCCAATTACTCTCTCCTTAGGATAAAACAGTTGGCAGCTGCAGCTGAGATTGCAGAAGCCATCTGTCACTTCTCCCAATGAGATGAGGCTACACAAACACTTCACAGCTTGTCACCTGCAGAAACATCTAACCACATTAAAAATGACTTCCCCAACATTTCCTTACCTCTGATACAAACCATTGTCTCATTGCATCCTTCACATCACTTCTGCAGCTGTCATCCAAACACCAACATAACAACAGACCCACAGCATGCCTCACTTACCCTGGCGGGGTTCCCCGACATCAGGTAACCCGCAGTAGAAGTCTAAAAATTGGAAAAAGCCTCTTAACTGCCTGTTAACAGGCAGTTAAGTGGCTATAATCCGCTGCCTGCCACTAGGAGTCGGGCCCCTGCGCAAATTGGGGTCCCAACTCCCGGGAAGATTGGTTGGAGGGGGGTTGGGAGCGGGTTCGGGACCCGCTCCCATTCTTTTTGACTTTCCCAGCAGTCCTGCCTCCAAACCCACCTCGCTGGTAAAATCCAGCCATGTCTCTGCTGTTAAATTCCAGTAAACTGACAGGTCTGTAATTACCTAGGGCTGGATTTTGTCAATGGGAAGCTTTTGGAGGTGGGACTGCTGCTTGCCAGCTTTCAATCCTGCCTCCATCAGCTTCTGGCCAACCAGCAAGATTTTCCCCTGATTGACCTTGTTAAGCCTGCCCAGCGGGCTCAGCAGGCCAATTAGGGGGAAGTCACTGACGGAGCACGTCAGCGTATGACATGCCATCTGTCAAGATTTCTTGAAAGAAGAAATGTCAGCATTTGACAGCTCTGTGAAGCTGTTAAACACTGACATTCTGTGTAGTTTGATGAGTCCTTGAGTTCAGGACTCATCGAACCTTTCAACTTTGCAGAAATCACCTGGCTGTTGGTTCGGAGGATCCAACAGCTAGTCTGTGAAATCTACAATGAAGATGTCAGGACTCCGGCTCCACAGCGGCTGAAGGCTGTAGGCAGAAACAAAGGTAAGTGAACATTTTATAACACTTAACACTCACCTTACATACTTACTACTCCATACTTGCACCCATCACTCACCTCTACATCTCACTTCCAGACCCTGCAGACCTCCTTCTCGTCTCCTACACCCTGGCGGGGTTCTCCGAGGTCGGGAAGCCTGCACTTTGGTGCTAAAAATAGGGATAATCCTTTTTTCTGCCTGTTAACGACCTGTTTTAATCCCTTTCCCGCCTCGAGGAAACAGGACCCAGGGCAGGACGGCTTCCCGCCTCCTGGCAAGTGGGCACGGAGGAGGGATGGGGGTGGGTTTGCCAGCCGCCCCCAAATCCTGCAACTTTACCGGCAGTCCCGCCTCCATACCCGCCTCCTCGGGGCTGACAAAATCCAGCCCCTAGTTTCTCTCTCCCGCCTTTCCTACATAATGGAATGATATTTATATTTTTCCAATACAAAGGCACAATTCCTGAATCTACAAAGCTTTGTAAAATAATGACTAATGCACCTGCAATTTCCTCACCTATTTATTTTAATACCCTGGAGTAGAAGCTGTCAGTTCCTGGAGATTTGTCATCTAAAGTCTCATTATTTTCGCCATTGCCATTATTTACATATTAAATCCATTAATTGCTGATATTTTGTCCTCTTCCTGCATTTTGAAAACAGATACAAAGTATTCACTTAACAAGTCTGCCATTTTTTAATTATCCATTAAAGTCTTCCCTGCATCCATCTTTATGGCCCACATTCCCCTATACAACTCTCTTTCTTTTAATATATTTATAAAAACATTTGCTCTTAGCTTTGATATCCCTTGCAAGTTTATTTTCATATTCGCTTTTTGCACCTGCTATTACTTTCTTTGTTTCCCTTTGTTGCTTTTAATCGCTGCAGTCTGCAGGATTTCCACTTTTCCTTGCATTTGAGTAAGCCTATTCGTTTAGTTTTGTTGCCTGTCCCCTGAGTTCTCTGGAGGAGATCCAAAAGCTCTTGCATACCACCATTCACACCATTCCAGGAATAGAGTTTGGAGGATTCCAGGATCACTAGACGATGTGAAATCTGTGACGTATTCTTTGGTATCCAGTCCAGTTTATTCTGGTCCTTTTGTCATTCCAGCAGCCACAAGGGTGAGATTTGTGCTTGTTAAAGTTTCCTCCAGTTACATCTTGTCATGTCCTCAAATAGTTCCGCAAAAGAAATTGTGATTGTTGGATTTTCTTCATTCAGACGCACAGAGAACTGGTTTGTTTTTGATATCATCTGGATCTGGGCAGCCTAGGGGGTACTGCACCTGATGGTGCAGTACTAAAAAAAAGTGGTCAATTCATTGGCCAACCCAAACATCCAGAAGCATCTCTGTTGGGAGCTATAGGAATTAAATAATCTGAATTGATTGTAATCCTGGTAAAGGTTCTGAATGTTTGGGTAATCGTGGTGCAGGAGAACTTAACTTCAGACAGATCTTGAATACGTGGTAGAGTTCATTAGCTGACATGTTCATGGTACATTAAATACCCATTGATAGATTGGACTATTCCTCTAAACAGAACAAATTTTCATTGTTTCTTTACTTTTATGTAACACTACTAATGTTGAAAGTGCTGTGGGCCGGACTGTATTTTATCATATTTCTTTACAGCCAATTGAGTCCTAATAACAGCATCGAAAAGGAAGCAGCAGAAAGCAACAAACAAGACTTCAAAAAATCCGAGAAGCCCAATAACATGAGGTAATGTTTTATTTTCGACATGCGTGGAAGTGACTGTTACTGTCTTCTGGTTGTGTGCTTTGTAAAGGTTGAAGAGTCCCATCTGTGGTTTCTTTTCTGTGTTGGCATTGTTCGTGGTGACTGACAACTAGTCACTGAGATGCATACGTTCAATCTGATTCACTCCAGATGCACAACACACCAACACCCAATGTACAGCCTGAAACGTACGATAAGCGTACTCTCAGCCAGCTTCCCAAACCTAAAAATTGTTCAACTGCCTCAAGATCAGCATATTTGCCATCACAGGGATTCAATTTCTGTCAGCTCATATAACCATGGTTTTATTAATTTCAAGCGGTGTTTTGTTCCCACACTAGAAATAAACATTTTGTTTTAAACTGTCTGTCTGTTTAAATTTGGCCTTCGCTCTAAGTTTCTCACCTATCGATTTGAATTATTTTCTCTGCTCCTTTATGTCTTACTATTTTACACTCATCCTCAGAAGAGCACCTCATACTGCACCAGTGAGACATTTCATTTCCCAGCCACCCTTCCTGTGGCTGAAGTACAATCTGTGGGAAATAATGGGCAGTTTACACTGTGGAATTCTCCCCACCAGGAGCTGGGTGGGGTGAGATCATTTGAACTCATTTTACAAGAGGATTCATACAGCCAGCAAAGCAGGACTTCACCCAGGTTCCAGAGGTGAAAGACAGTGCACTATCCAGCCCCTTCCTCGATACAGCTACAATTAACGCACACACTGAAAGTCCAGGAACCATGAAGTACTCCAATTGTACCTGTGATATTATCTTAGCCTCGCCTTACAGTTGGACACATCAATTCCTCTAGTTACAAACAGAAGCAGACACAAAAATTTTTAACGTTGATCATAATTTATTGTGAGCATTTGCTTTTTATAAGCATGCTAATGATCTGAAGTAACTGTAGCAGAAAGGAAGCAGACATAAAGCCAGGAACAATGAGGCACACAAAATGAAATGGAACGACAGCACGGTGGCATAGTGGTTAGCACTGTTGCCTCACAGCGCCAGGGACCCGGGTTCGAATCCGGCCTCGGGTGACTGTCTGTGTGGAGTTTGCACATTCTCCCCGTGTTTGCGTGGGTTTCCTCCGGGTGCTCCGGTTTCCTCCCACAGTCCAAAGATGTGCGGGTTAGGTTGATTGGCTGTGATAAATTGACCCTTAGTGTTAGGGGGATTAAATACGTGGGGTTACGGGGATAGGGTGGGATATGTGTTGGTGTAGGGGTTACAGGGATCGGGTGGGATATGTGTCGGTGCAGGCTCGATGGGCCGAAATGGCCTCTATCTGCACTGTGTGGTTTCTGTGGTTTCTGTGGACAATTGTTATGAGATGTCCAGACCTTCAACAAAAATCTTCTGGAACCATAATGTGGGTGAGATACTGCAACACAATCGGTTGGTGCAGATTGTGTTTCCATCAATTGCCATCATCATTGGTCACCTCATTTTAAGATATTCTCTGAGATATTTAGTTCAACATGGAGTTACTCTAATTATCTTTGTTCTCTAAGAGATGCTACAGTTTGAACAACTGTTTCCCCGATCACACGTGGAACTCTCACATCACCTCTGTTGCTAAAGCTGGACCTTGGTTTCCTCTTTCCTGTTAAACATTTATTTTCTATGAACAACTCTTAACTTTCCATAATGCTAAAGCCAGTTCAAATCTTGAATATTGCCCTCCCCTCTCTCTGCGCCCTTCCCCTCTCTTCCCCCCCCCCTCCCCTCCCCCTGCAATATCTGGGAAGCTCTTCTAACACCTCTCTTGTAATGTATGTACCTTTAAGGGGGGGAACTACTTTCTACAGCTCATGTATACTGTAGTACCGGCAGTGACCACACCTGTATATAACGCTGAGTAGTAATCTGTTGTTTCAGTTGCAGTTTGAACCACGTTGAGTAAACACCTGTTGAATCGTTCCCTGCAGTCTGTTGTCTGATTATTGAAGGACACAACATTAAGATACACGGACGTAACAGTGGCGACGAGCAAGTTCGAACCTACCTGCAACTCTGCATCACCTCCCAGGGATTCGCTCCTGGAGAACAGTGGAAGAAGGTCGAGTCCAGAAGCACGGGCGTCGACCACGGGCAACCGCCCAGTCATCCAGCGGAGATTTGAGCATCGCAGGGGAGGCTGTCGAGAGCCAGGCTTGGCTTTCCAGTCACGGTGGTCCAGCGAAACGGGCTGGCAACAGGTACTGCGCAGACCCTTCCCGGACAGCAATGGGCTAGAGCCCGACTGAGCGGCACAGAAAAAGGCCGAGCAGCATCGACGGGGGAGAGAGAGAGAGGGCAGAGTGCACAGGGCGCAGCCGGTGTTCAGGACCGAGCGGCGTCAACGGGGGAGAGAGGCGAGAGAGAGCAGAGCGCAGCCGGTGTTCAAGGGCTGAGCAGCGTCAACGGGGGAGAGAGGCGCGCAGGAAAACGCGAGGCGCTGCCATTGCCACGAGGACCGCAGAGAGCGGCGTTGGCAGCAGCGCAGGAGCAGTGCACGAAACCCACAGGGCGTCGCCATTTCCCACGAGGACCGCCGAGGGCGGCATTGGCAGCAGCGCGGGATACGCCATTTTAAGCCAGTCTAACCACACCCAAAAATGCCGAAGAGTGGCAGTATCACAGCATTCGACAATGAAGTCGAAGATTGGACGACATATGTCGAACGCTTAGAAGTATACTGCAAGGCGAATGAAGTGCCAGATGACAAGAAAGCGCTGGTATTGTTGAATTCAATGGGTGCAAAAACGTATGGCTTACTACGAAACCTAGTAACCCCAGAGAAGCCAGTAGAAAAGGATTTTGAAAACATAGTGTCAATCCTACAGGACCACTTAAACCCCACACCGCTGCTGATAGCAGAAAGATTTAAGTTTCACAAAAGGAACCAGCATAAAGATGAAAGTAATGCTGAGTATTTAACGGAACTGCGCAAGCTATCGAAACACTGCCAGTTTGGAACGGGACTAGCAGATACTTTAAGGGACAAGTTTGTGTGTGGGCTTCAAAGTGAAGGAACCCAGAAACGGCTTTTATCTGAAAAGGACCTTACGCTGGAAAAGGCTTTCAGCATTGCGGTATCATATGAAGCAGCAGCACGGGGCGCTGCAGAGATACAACAGAGACTGCAAGAATATGGCACAAACAAAATGTCATATGGAACAGAGAAGTGCTATCGCTGCGGCAGAACAACACACGACCATAATGATTGCTGGTTCAAAGACAAAGTGTGCAGACAGTGTGGAAAAGTAGAACACCAGCAATAAGAAACCGACCAAAGGGAAGTACAAGAAGGTACATAAGATGACGGAGAATAGTTCAGACGAACAAAAGAGTGATAACGACTCCAAAAGCAGGGAACTGAGTTGTCTGAAACTACATAATGTGATCACAACGGAGGATCACCGAACCATTTGGGTCACTCTCAAGATAGCAGGAGTCCAGGTAAAGATGGAATTGGACACAGGATCAGCCCTAACAGTCATAAACCGACGGGACTACGAGCGGCTATTCTCACACATACCCTTGAGAGACACAAAAATTATTTTGAAGACGTACCCGGGGCAAAAAGTCTACCCCAAAGGAAAAATAAGGGTGACCGTTATATATAACGGTAAGGAAACACCAAAACTAGACCTGTATGTATTGCAAGATGGAGGACCACCATTACTGGGACGTGAATGGATCCGGAAAATACAACTGGATTGGCATTCCATACAGGCACTGACTCTGGCTGACAAAAAGGATGACGACGTCACACCTGGGCAACTGTCAAAGATCCTAACTGACGCGAAAGAAGTGTTCCAGCAAGGACTCAGAACACTAAAAGGCATGACAGCGACGATTAAAATTGAAGAAAACGCAAGCCCAAAATTTTTTAAGGCCAGACCTTATGCGATCCGCCCAGCCATCGAAGCAGAGCTGGAGAGTCTGGAACGTTCAGGTGTACTGTCCAAGGTAGACTGGAGCGAGTGGGCTACACCCATCGTCCCTGTGATGAAAAAGTCGTTGAGCAGCACGCCTGGGGAACCAAGGAAGGTTCGCATCTGTGGGGACTTTAAGGTAACAGTGAACCCGGTCCTTCACACCGTACAATATCCACTTCCGCGGATTGAAGATATTTTCGCCTCGCTATCTGGAGGGAAACGCTTCACTAAGATTGATCTGGACCAGGCGTATCTGCAAATGGAGGTAGAAGAAGCATCAAAAAAATACCTCACAATCAACACCCATAAAGGTCTTTACCAATACAACCGGCTGGTATTCGGGGTAGCATCAGCTCCGGCTATTTGGCAGAGGGGCAATGGAACAAGTCCTGCAAGGGATCCCAGGGACCCAGTGTTATTTGGACGACATCCTGGTCACGGGCAAAAATGACAGTGATCACCTTGCCAACCTGGAGCAGGTGCTCACTAGATTGCAGGAATATGGGCTCCGAGCTAACCGCCCCAAATGTGAGTTTTTTAGAAAACAGATCTCGTATTGTGGCCACGTTATCGATAAAGAGGGGTTACATAAGTCCCCAGAGAAGATTGAGGCAGTAGTCAAGGCTCCAGCACCGGAAAATGTGTCACAACTGAGGTCGTTCCTCGGGCTGGTAAACTACTACCATAAGTTCTTGTCAAATTTGTCTACAATACTGCACCCACTGAACACCCTACTGCAAACTGGGGTGCCATGGAAGTGGAGTGACAAATGTAGACGAGCTTTCCAGAAGAGCAAAACACTAATCACATCGAAAGAGGTATTGGCCCATTACAACCCAGCATTACCAATTCGGTTGGCATGTGATGCGTCGCTTTACGGCATTGGAGTGGTGCTGTCGCACAAATTCTTGGACGGCTCAGAGAGGCCAATAGCCTTTGCGTCACGATCACTAACCTCAGCCGAGCGTAACTACACCCAGATTGACAGGGAGGCCCTCAGCCTAGTGTGGGGAGTGAAAACGTTCAATCACTATCTGCACGGGCAGAAATTCACCTTGCTGACTGATCACCAGCCTCTTGTCTCCATTTTTAATCTGAAGAAGGGCGTTCCGGTGATGACTGCGCAACGACTACAAAGATGGTCACTTTTTCTAGGGGCGCACCACTATAAGATTGAATATAAGGGCACGAAACAGCATGGAAATGCTGATGGGCTATCACGCCTGCCACTGCCTACTGCGGAGGAAGCACCAGCAGTGGATCCTGTCGAAATATTCCATTCGACTATAGTTGAATACCTACCGGTAACTAACGCTTGTATCGAGAAGGAAACCCGAAATGACCCGACACTGTCTCGGGTATATGATTTGACGGTGAAGGGATGGCCAGCACATGGCGACTCACTGTTGCCAGCATTCTCGACAAGGAGAGAACAGCTGTCAGTGTGCCGGGGGACCTTGATGTGTGGATCCCGAGTGGTAATTCCACCCAAGCTAAGGGATAGAGTGCTCAATGAGCTTCATGAGGGTCATCTGGGAGGGGTAAAAATGAAAAGCCTAGCCAGGGCTTATGTGTGGTGGCTGGGAATCGATAAACAAATCGAGGACCTGACCAAGAGCTGCTCAGGATGCCAGAAAGTCCAAAATGCACCACCACAGGCCCCTCTACACCCATGGGAGTGGCCCTCATCTCCATGGCAACGGGTGCATATTGATTTTGCTGGTCCATTCATGGACTCAATGTTTTTAATAGCCGTGGATGCGCACTCAAAATGGCCTGAGGTCATCAAAATGTCCTCCACCACCACGGAGAAAACTATTGCAGTCCTACGGACCATTTTTGCCAGGAATGGCTTGCCAGAACAGATTTGCTCCGACAACGGACCACAGTTTGTGTCCGAAGAGTTCCGGAGGTTCTTGAAAAAGAATGGGGTAAGGCATTACACATCCACCCCGTATCATCCAGCCACAAATGGATTGGCTGAGAGGTTCGTACAAACCTTTAAGAAGGCAATAAAGGCTATGTACAATGACAACATTCCGCTGCAGCACAAGGTGGACAATTTCCTGTTCACCTACCGGAATGCGACACATGCAGTCACCAACCAGGCCCCAGCCATGATGTTCTTTAACCGAAGGTTAAGATCTCGCCTGGATTTTCTCAGACCAAACGTATGAAGAGATGTTGAGAGTAAGCAATTCCAGCACATCCATGAGAAGCCAACAAGGAGCTTCAATGTAGGGCAACCAGTCTTGGCCCGTGACTACCGAACAGAAAAATGGCAGCCAGGAACGATATGCACACGGCAGGGCCCACTAATGTACACAGTGGACGTTGGGGAGAGCATCGTGAGACGCCATGCTGACCAGATCCTAGAGTCACAGGAACAAGTCAACCCCATGCCTCGCCCATACGTACCTGGTGATGAACCCGACACACAGGTAGCATCTACCCCAGAAACAGTGGCATTGGAAGCTGATGAACCAACCGACGACAGGGGGCCAGAATCGCCTCCGCACCAAGAGCAAGACACTCGGGAAAGGCGCTATCCAGAAAGGATCAGGAAGCCTCCCCAAAGACTGAATTTATAAATAGACTATTTTCAGCTAATGTTGCATGTTAAAAGTGTTAATTGTAATTAGTTTGATATTTAATTGTTAAATGAGTGTTATGGTACTGTTAATCTAAAAGGGGAGGAATTGTAATGTATGTACCTTTAAGGGGGGGGGAACTACTTTCTACAGCTCATGTATACTGTAGTACCGGCAGTGACCACACCTGCATATAACGCTGAGTAGTAATCTGTTGTTTCAGTTGCAGTTTGAACCACGTTGAGTAAACGCCTGTTGAATCGTTCCCTGCAGTCTGTTGTCTGACTATTGAAGGACACAACATTAAGATACACAGACGTAACTCATGGGCAAGTTACAAAATAAGCTCATCTGATGAATGATCCCTCTAAATGCATTTCCTCTGTGCTGAACGCATCACCCTATTTCTTACTCAATCTCATACTTTCTTTGGACCTCAAAATTATGGAACTCCTTTCTACCTCTGTCTTCTCTGTGACAAAAATGTCTTTGTCAGATTTCTCATTTGATTCTATCTTGTTGGTCACAACACACACAAGTTTGAAAGGCAGTAACTGCTAGCTATTTCTGAAGGTTGTATTCAATACACAATACAGTCTGGCTAATTTTCACACTGGAGAGCAAGGTAGAGACAAGTTTAAGATGAGCCTGGTCTGTATGGTTTAATTGTTCACATTGCATTTTATGGGATTTCTCTAACAGGTCATTCAAATATTTGACACAGTTCAATGAATGAAGCCACTCCATTCATTTCTAACCGCCATTGTAATTGACACTGGGTGTCCTTGGGAGATATACAGTCTTAATGTTCTTTGTTTAAGTATATTGTTGAAGGATTTAATTGATATATTTGTGACTGACTTTATGCCAGTCAACAGTCAGACAATTTGAAACTAGTAGAGAGACTCTAGGGTAAATCAGTCACTGTAGAAGTGTTTCCCACTTAGAAAGTGAGCGAGTGTTTCCAGGATCAGTTTTAAGATGAACCTAGGAGAACCATCGTTTTTATTTTGTCATTTTAAGGAGAAAAGTAAAGTTTTAATTAATGTAAATGCACTTTTTACCGAATACTGTTCCTTTAACAGTTTAGTGTTAACTAAAGTTGTCTGTTGGTTTAATTTGGAATTGATGTGCCTTCAATAACCACAAAACTAGAAGTTATAGACTTTAACAAGTTGGCTTTTAATCACTAAGACCAGAGCTAACATCTCAACACACCGACTGGCTCACAGGAATGAGTCATACAGATCCTGGGATCTGTATGTAAGAGAAGTCAGGGGCGGAGCCAAGACCTGGAACCTTCCAGGTTAGTCAGGAAAGAGGAAGTGAAACTATACACCGTGTGGGGGAGGGTAATATACATGAGTGCAAAACGAATACAGGCAAGACAAACAGATTTAATTACATTCACCCCTTCTTTAGATTTAGTCCATCGGGGTGATGTTTCTTAAAAGTTGGTATAAGTGAGTCTGTCAGGAGGTTTTGCGGTTCTCAGTGATCGGCGCAAAGCCGGTTGGGGTGCCTCTAGGGGAGTGGATTCAGGTTCCTCCGCTGTCCGGGCCTCCGCAGTGTCTTCCAGGTTATCTGCAGTGTCCTCCAGGTTAAAGTTGGGTATTGATACCTCTGGGCGTCCTGTCTCTTTTTGGTGCAGGTCTTCCTCGGGTAGTCTCTCATCGTTCTCTCCACTCCCCGAGGGAGCGAGGTCTTTTATGGAAACAGTGTCCTCTCGCCCGTCAGAGTATTCGATATAGGCGTACTGAGGGTTTGCATGGAGGAGCTGTACCTTTTCCACAAGGGGGTCCGTTTTATAGCCTCTCACGTGCTTCCGCAATAGTACTGTCCCCGGAGACGTCAGCCACGCGGGTAGAGATATGCCCGAGGTGGATTTCCGGGGGAAAACGAACATCTTTTCGTGAGGGGTAGCGTTAGTGGCTGTACATAACAGGGACCTTATGGAGTGGAGCACGTCTGGGAGGACTTCCTGCCAGCGGGAGGTCGGAAGGCCTTTTGACTTTAAGGCTAACGTGACAGCCTTCCAAACAGTAGCATTCTCCCTTTCCACTTGCCCATTACCCCGGCTATCCCCTTTGAGAGCAAGAACTGGCGCAGTTCGTCACTCATAAATGACGTCCCCCTATCGCTGTGTATGTAGTTCGGCATGCCAAACATGCAGAATAGATTACAGAGACACTTGATGACCGTGGCACTGGTCATGTCTGGGCAGGGATTGGCGAAGGGGAAGCGGGAATATTCATCCATGATATTAAGGAAGTATACGTTACGGTCGGCAGAGGGAAGGGGTCCCTTGAAGTCCAGACTTAGGCGCTCGAATGGCCGTGTGGCTTTGATAAGGTGTGCACGGTCAGGCCTGTAGAAACTAGGCTTTCATTCCGCACAGATGCGGCAGGCTCTGGTCATTGCCCTGACCTCCTCGATGGAGTGGGGCAGATTGCGGGACTTTATAAAATGGTATAGTCGGATGACCCCTGGGTGACAGAGGTCGTTGTGGAGACCCTGTAATTTGTCCGTATGAATGCTGGCACTCATTCCCCGCGATAGGGCATCTGGGGGTTCATTAAGGGCTCCCGGCCTGTACATAATATCATAGTCGAACGTGGATAGTTCGATCCTCCACCTGAGTATTTTGTCATTCTTGATTTTCCCCCTTTGTTATTAAACATGAAAGCCACCGACCGCTGGTCGGTGAGCAGGGTGAAACGTTTGCCGGCTAGGTAGTGTCTCCAGTGCCGCACTGCCTCCACTATAGCCTGTGCCTCCTTCTCGACAGAAGAGTGCCTGATTTCAGGTCCCTGAAGGGTTCGGGAGAAGAAGGCCACAGGTCTCCCAGCCTGATTGAGGGTCGCAGCTAAGGCAAAGTCTGACGCATCGCTTTCGACTTGAAAGGGAATGCTTTCGTCCACTGCACACAGTGCAGCCCTTTCAATGTCCTGTTTGATACTGGTGAAAACCTCCCGAGCTTCAGCTGATAGTGGGAAGGACGTCGATTTAATGAGGGGTCGGGCCTTATCAGAGTAATTGGGCACCCATTGGGCATAATACGAAAAAAATCCCAGGCACCTTTTTAAAGCTTTGGGATTGTGTGGCAGGGGCAGTTCCTTTAGGGGGCGTAATCGGTCAGGGTCCGGTCCAATTACCCCATCTTCCACCACACAGCCGAGGATACAGAGACGGGTTGTGTTGAAGACACATTTGTCTTCGTTGTAGGTTAGATTCAGCTTTAGGGCAGTTTTTAAAAATCTCGCAAGATTTAGATCGTGGTCTTGCTGGTTGTGCCCGCAGATAGTGACATTGTCCAGATAGGGGTAGGTAGCTTGTAGTTTATTCTCGTCAACCATGCGGTCCATCTCACGTTGGAAGACCGAGACCCCATTTGTTACCCCGAAGGGCACTCTGCGAAAATGGTAGAGGCGTCCGTTCACCTCAAAGGCGGTGTATGGGCAGTCCTCCGTTCTAATGGGGAGCTGGTGATATGCGGATTTGAGGTCGATAGTCGAGAAGACTCGGTATTGCGCAATCTGGTCGACCATTTCTGATATGCGGGGTAAAGGGTAGGCGTCCAGCTGGGTATAAATATTAACAGTCTGGCTGTAGTCAATTACCATCCGTTTCTTTTCGCTATTTTTAACTATGACTACTTGGGCACGCCACGGACTGGTACTGCATTCAATAATGCCTTCCCGCAGGAGTCTGTCCACTTCCGCCTTGATAAAATGTCTGTCTTCCAGACTGTACCGTCTACTTTTGGTCGCTATGGGCCGACAGTTCGGAGCGAGATTAGCGAATAAAGAGGGCGGGCTGATTTTTAAGGTTGATAGGCCACAGACTGTGAGTGGCGGCTGGGACCCGCCATATGCTAGCGTGACACTTTCGTGGTGGCACTGGAAGTCCAGGCCCAAGATTACATTAACACAGAGTTCTGGCATCATGAGGAGTTTAAAATCCTTGTAGTCCGTGCCTTTTACAGTCAGTGTTACCACACAGTAGCCCAAAATGTCCAAAGTGTGGGGCTTAGCAGCCATAGCAATTCTGCTCCGTGTAGGGGTTACCGTTAATGAGTGCCGCCGTACCAGGCTAGGGTGGATAAAACTCTCGGTACTCCCACAGGCAATTAAACGTTTCGTTAAATTCCCGTTTACCTGTATGTCCATCATGGATTTTGTCAACGGGTGTGGCCTGGATTGATCCACCATGATCGAAGCCACTGTTGGGCCCTGGGCGGCCGTTGAGTCGGGAAAAGATGGCGGATCCCAAGATGGCGGCCCGCACGGCACACACGAGGCGGTGACGGAGTTGGAAATCGGATTCCCCCTGCAGACTTTGCTAAAATGCCCCTTTTTCTTACATTTGAAGCATGTAGCGTCCTTCGCTGGGCATCGTTGTCTGGGGTGCTTGGCCTGGCCGCAGAAGTAGCATTTCGGGCCTCGAGACATTGCCGCTGTAGTAGGACTCCTGGGTGAACTTCTGTGTGGGGACTCCGGCGGTGTAGAGCTGGTCTGAGACCTGGATGGGGAAGATGGCTGATTCCAAGATGGCGGCCCGCTCGGCGCGCACGAGGCGGTGAGGGCCGCATGAGCGGAAGAATAAGAGTCAGAGTTTTTCTGGGCACGTCCAGCGATCGCGCAGTGGCCACTGCCTTTTTTAAGTCCAGGACCTCCTTCTCCAGCAGTCTCTACCGGATATAATTCGATTTGAGGCCCGTGATGAAGGAATCGCGGACCAGTTCATCAGAGTACGCGTTGGCCGTCACGGCCTTGCAGTTACAGTCCCGGACCAAGTCCTTTAGGCCCTGTAAGAAATCGTCCATTGATTCCTCAGGTCGCTGCCTGCGTGTAGCCAGCAGATGTCTGGCGTACACTTCGTTTACTGGCCTCCGGTATTGGGCCTTCAGGATGGCCTCCGTGTAAGAGGTGGCGCCCCGGATGAACAAATAAATCCGATGACTAACGCGAGTAGTCAGTAGACTCAGTTTATCTACCTCGCTAGCGGATGAGGCCCTCGCGAAGAGTTCGAAGCATTTGAGCCAGTGTCCAAATTGATTTGATGCTTCAGCAGAATGTGGATCCAAGTCCAGACGCTCTGGTTTTAGGAGTCGATCCATCCTCGTATTCTTTAGTGATTAAAATTGATGTGCCTTCAATAACCACAAAACTAGAAGTTATAGACTTTAACAAGTTGGCTTTTAATCACTAAGATCAGAGCTAACATCTCAACACACCGACTGGCTCACAGGAATGAGTCATACAGATCCTGGGATCTGTATGTAAGAGAAGTCAGGGGCGGAGCCAAGAGGCAAGACCTGGAACCTTCCAGGTTAGTCAGGAAAGAGGAAGTGAAACTATACACAGTGTGGGGGAGGGTAATATACATGAGTGCAAAACGAATACAGGCAAGACAAACAGATGTCATTACAGGAATATAGTGGCAACGTTTCTCTGTTCAAATCCTGATGTCTCATTACATTTGCCTAAATATTGGACAGATAAAGGACCACTCTGGTTGATAGGGGATGTGAGGCCCTCTTAGAGGAGTGGTCGTTGATACTGAACCTATGGACATTTCTAGTGCAAAATCCCAAACCACAAAAGTTACAATCAACAGGTTTCTAAAACCCATGCTCGGCTTAATCTAACCTGTACTTAAAAGATTTACCTTGTCTTATCTCATCTTTTCCCAACTTGATGGCAATCTATGCTTTGGTACTTCACTAACAATTCTTAGTTTTACATTGTTTTTATTTTATTGATCAGTCCTGTGTTTCAGTTATTTTTGATCAATTTCTGGAACCATACAATTGACAATTTATATTTGTTGATTTTGAGATTTGAACCTAAGTTTCATGATTACCAAGTGCAAATCCTGTGCAAGAATGTGTTATCTTTATAAATTTGATGTAATAAATGCATATTTCCATAACTCTGCGTTAGTTCTTCATGGAGCCTCTCAGAATTGTCCAGCATTTGACCTGTGATAATGTGAGGTAATGTTTTATTGGCCTGTAATGTTTACTACACTTTTTCCTATGTGAAACAATTATATTTTTAAAGATTGGAATGTTTCTAATGCAGTCTGTTTCTATATTACAACCATGAATCTGTATAGGAACTTTGAACTGCCTTTCTATAAATATCTACAAGTTCAGCAAAGTTTATATGCAAATTAGTATATTCATGCTATTTAATAAAAGATCACCAACTTTAATGTGATGATCTACATTCCATGAGTAATTTTAGGGATTCAAGTAAATACAGGGGAGTGTTGGGGAATGAATCTTAATGGGTGAGTTTATGGCAGAGATTGCTCCCAGTTTGAGGTGAGTGAGAGCAGCCCAGCAAATCCAACAAAGCCTGAATAAGTTTCAAATTTGAATCTCATTAGGGAAAATATTACCAGCATTCTTGGACAAATGTGACTGTGTGTGCCAACCAATTGAAGATACAGTGGTGTAACGCACACTGCAATAAAAATGAACATTGAATTAATTACAGCCTCACATCTGGGTTCAATATTGTTATAGGTAATTTATGGGGCTGTTATTAATAGAGAAGAGTAAACTGCTCTGTCATTTCATGCTCATTAATTCAGCCGCTTGCTACCCTCCCGTCCTCTAGAAAAAGTTTGTACACCTCTGGCTATAAATGGATTTTATAAATTTTATTTATGAGAACTACAACAGTATTATTTGCCAAAAATGCATTCATTTTGTTAAATATATATCAATATGGTAATCAAAACTGATTTAACATAAATCAGTACTTTGCGATCAATTTATGAAACCCTGCAGTACCTAACTCCCTGTGGTGCATTGTATTAAATTTCATTCTCAAACTCTATCCAGTATATAACCATTACAAGCTGTGCTGGGAGTGAAGGTGAAGTAACTTTCTAGTGGTCTATTTCTAGAGGTCTCCTCGGTAACACAGAACAACACGTTGCTGATTTTTGTCTCTGTTCTGGGAAGGCTGAAGGTGAGAGTGAGCTGCTTCCTTCTGAGGTTTAGGCTTTCATACTCAAACTCACTCTTTTCCAGGAACTCAGAAATGTGGAACTACTTGCCTCACTCAGTCCTTCCTTCTTCCTATAATCTTCAGACTTCAATGTCAAAGCCTGGCGACACCTTCTCAGTACATCTTGATTACCTTGTTTCCCTCCTGCTCTTGTTAGTGTTGTGTACTATGGGACATGGCATTTCAGCTAGGTGTTTCAATCAAAGATTAAGGCAAGAGACTCTGAACAAATATTTTGTATCTGTCGTCACGGTAGAAGACACTAACAACATCTCAAAAATGGATAATGAAGGAGCCACAAGGAGGGAGGAACTAAAGACACATTCACTATCACTAGGGAAATAGTACTTGGTAAAATAATGGGACTAAAAGACGACAAGAACCCTGGACCAGATGGCCTGCATCCCAGGGTCTTAAAAGAAGTGGCTACAGAGATAGTGGATGCATTGGTTGCAATATACCAAAATTCCCTGGACCCTAGGGAAGGTCCCAGCGGATTGGAAAACAGCAAATGTAACACCTCTATTTAAGAAAGGAGGGAGACAGAAAGCAGGAAACTATAGACCAGTTAGCCTAACGTGTCGGGAAAATGTTGGAGTCCTTCATTAAGGAAGCAGTAGCAGGGCATTTGGAAAATCATAATGCAGTCAAGCAGAGTCAGCATGGTTTTATGGAAGGGAAATCATGTTTAGCAAATTTGCTGGAGTTCTTTGAGGATGTAACGAGCAGGGTGGACAAAGGTGAACCAGTAGATGTGGTGTATTTGGATTTCCAGAAGGCATTCGATAAGGTGCCACATAAGGTTACTGCATAAGATAAGAGCTCACAGAATTGGGGGTAATATATTAGCATGGATAGAGAATTGGCTAACTAACAGAAAGCAGAGAGTCGGGATAAATGAGTCATTTTCCGGTTGGCAAACGGTAACTAGTGGGGTGCCACAGGGATCGGTGCTGGGGCCACAACTATTTACAATCTACATGAATAACTTGGATGAAGGGACTGAGTGTAATGTAGCTGAGTTTGCAGATGATACAAAGATGGGTGGGAAAGCAAGTTGTGCAAAGGACTCAAAGAACCTGCAAAAGGATATAGACAGGCTAAGTGAGTGGGCAAACATTTGGCAGATGGAGTATAATGTGGGAAAGTGCGAGGTTATACACTGGCAGGAAAAATAAAAAGGCAAATTATTATTTAAATGGAGAGAGATTACAAAATGCTACAGTTCAGAGGGACCTGGGGGTCCTTGTGCATGAAACACAAAAAGTTAGCATGCAGGTACAGCAAGTAATCAAAAAGGCATATGGAATGTTGGCCTTTATTTCAAGGGGGTTTGGGTATAAAAACAGGGAAGTCCTGCAACAACTGTACAGGGTATTGGTGAGACCACACCTTGAGTACTGCGTACAGCTTTGGTCTCCTTATTTAAGGAAGGATATACTTGCATTGGAGGCAGTTCAGAGACGATTCGCTAGGTTAATTCCAGAGATGAGGGGGTTGACTTATGAGGAAAGGTTGAGCAGGCTGGGCCTATACTCTCTGGAATTTAGAAGAATGAGAGGTGGTCTTATTGAAACATATAAGATACTGAGGGGGCTCGACAAGGTAGACGCAGAGAGGATGTTTCCCCTCGTGGGGAAATCTAGAACTCGGGGGCACAGTTTTAGAAGGGTCACCCTTTTAGAACTGAGATGAGAAGGAATTTCTTCTCTCAGGGTTGTAAATCTGTGGAATTCTCTGCCCCAGAGAGCTGTGGAGGCTGGGTCATTAAATACGTTTAAGGTGGAGATAGACAGATTTTTGCAAGATAAGGGAGTGAAGGGTTATGTGGAGCGGGCGGGGAAGTGGCTTTGAGCCCAAGATCAGCCATGATCTTATTGAATGGCGGAGCAGGTTCGAGGGGCCAAGTGGCCTATTCCTGCTCCTATTTCTTATGTTCTTATTTTACTAAGTCCTAACAAAACTTTGTACTCTTCCCAAAATGGAATATGAATCCATTCTGTGGTAATCCAGTTTAGAGCAATAACTAAGCAAAGTAAAAGTAAACTTGTGTTTTCCTTCCACCTCTCCTGAAGGCGCTAATTCCAGAGGTGAGACGAGAGTGACTGCCCTAGACATAAAGGCGGCATTCGACCGAGTGTGGCATCAAGGAGCTCTCGTAAAATTGAAGTCAATGGGAATCGGGGGAAAACTCTCCACTGGCTGGAGTCATACCGAGCACAAAGGAAGATGGTTGTAGTTGTTGGAGGACTATCATCTCAGCCCCAGGACACCGCTGCAGGAGTTCCTCAGGGCAGTGTCCTAGGCCCAACCATCTTCAGCTGCTCCATCAATGACCTTCCCTCCATCATAAGGTCAGACGTGGGGATGTTCGCTGACGATTGCAGTGTTCAGTTCCATTTGCAGCTCCACAGATAATGAAGCAGTCCATGCCCGCATGCAACAAGACCTGGACGATGTTCAGGCTTGCGCTGATAAGTGGCAAGTAACATTCGCGCCACACAAGTCCCAGGCAATGACTATCTCCAACAAGCGAGAGTCTACCCACCGCCCCTTGATATTCAACAGGATTACCATCGCCCAGTCCGCCACCATCAACATCCTGGAGGTTACCATTGACCAGAAACTTAACTAGACCAGCCACATAAATACTGTGGCTACAAGAGCAGGTCAGAGGCTGGGTATTCTGTGATGACTGTCTCACCTCCTGACTCCCCAAAGCCTTTCCACCATCTAGAAGGCACAAGTCAGGAGTGTGATGGTACTCTCCACTTGCCTGGATGAGTGAAGCTCGAACAACACTCAAGAAGCTCGATACCATCCAGGACAAAGCAGCCTGCTTGATTGGCACGCCATCCACCACCTTAAACATTCACTCCCTGTACCACTGGCGCACCGTGTCTGCAGTATGTACCATCTACAAGATGCATTGCAGCAACTCGCTAAGGCTTCTTCAGCAGCACCTCCGAAACCTGCGACTTCTACCACCTAGAAGGACAAGGGCAGCAGGTACATGGGAATACCATCACCTGCAAGTTCCCCTCCAAGTCACACACCATCCTGACTTAGAAGTATATCGCTGATCCTTCATCGTCGCTGGGTCAAAATCCTGGAACTCCCTCCCTAGGAGCACTGTGGTAGTACCTTCACCACAAGGACTGCAGCAGTTCAAGTAGGCAGCTCACCACCACCTTCTCAAGGGCAATTAGGGATGGGCAATAAATGCGGGCCTCGCCAGCAACGCCCACATCCCAGGAATGAATAAAAAATACTCCCGGCATGCTTTACCGTTCCACAGGCACTAGGCAATGGCAGTGGCCATTTTTCAACAGAGAGCACAGAGATGGAAGGAGATTACACCTAAACCCAATCTAGCCTCACCAACATCCAGCAAGGAGCACTGGATAATAGTCAGGAGAAGGAACTGTAGTTCATTTTTCCCTCCCTAGTCCAGAAGGCACTGGGACCATTTCTAGCATTTAAACTGCTACCCAGCAGAAATCACATAACACATGCCAAGGATCAGAACCTGGGATTTTCTGGTCTGTAAGGCTTACCAGTATGCTCATAATATGATAGAATTCTTCATTAAGCTGGAGAGTGAAGTAGTTGACTCAGAGACTAGGGTCCTGAATTTAAATAAAGGAAACTACGATGGTATGAGACGCGAGTTGGGTAGGATTGATTCGGGAATGTTACTCAAAGGGTTGACAGTGGATAGGCAATGGCAAACATTTAAAGATCGCATGGATGAACTACAGAATTTGTTCCTCCCAGTTTGGCATAAAAATAAAACAAAAAAGGTGACTCAACCGTGGCTAACAAGGGAAATTAGGGATAGCATAAGATCCAAGGAGAGGACATGTAAATTGGCCAGAAAAAGCAGTAAACCTGAGGATTGGGAGCAGTTTAGGATTCGCCAAAGCATGACAAAGGGATTAATTAAGAGGGGGAAAATAGAATATGAGAGTAAGCTTGCAGGGAACATAAAACTGACTGTAAAAGCTTCTATAGATATGTGAAGAGAAAAAGATTGGTGAAGTCAAGCGTAGGTCCCTTGCAGTCAGAATCAGGGGAATTTATAATGGGGAACAAAGAAATGGCAGACCAATTAAATACATACTTTGGTTCTGTCTTCACAAAGGAGGACACAAATAACCTCCCAGAGATGTCGGGGAACATAGGGTCTAATGAGAGGGAGGAACTGAATGAAATCAGTATTTGTAGGGAAATGGTGTTAGGGAAATTGATGGGATTGAAGGCCGATAAATCCCCAGGGCCTGATAATCTACATCCTAGGGTACTTAAGGAAGTGGCCCTAGAAATAGTAGATGCATTGCTGGTCATCTTCCAAAATTCTATAGATTCTGGAACAGTTCCCATGGATTGGAGGGTAGCTAATGTTACCCCACTGTTCAAAAAAGGTGGTAGAGAGAAAACGGGGAATTATAGACTGGTAAGCCTGACATCGGTAGTGGGGAAAATGCTAGAGTCCATTATAAAAGATGTAATAGCAGAGCACTTGGAAAACAGTGACAGGATCGGACAAAGTCAACATGGATTTACAAAAGGTAAATCATGCTTGACTAATCTGGAATTTTTTGAGGATGTAACCGGTAGAATAGATAAGGGAGAACCAGTGGATGTGGTGTATTTGGACTTTCAGAAGGCTTTCGATAAGGTCCCGCATAAGAGATTAGCGTGTAAAGTTAAGGCACATGGGATTGGGGGCAAGGTACTGACTTGGATAGAGAACTGGTTGGCAGACAGGAAGCAAAGAGTTGGATTAAACGGGTCTTTTTTCGAGTGGCAGGCAGTGACCAGTGGGGTACCGCAGGGATCGGTCCTAGGACCCCAGCTATTCACAATATATATTAATGATCTAGACGAGGGAACTAGATGTAATATCTCCAAGTTTGCAGATGACACAAAGCTGGGTGGGCGTGTGTGCTGTGAAGAGGATGCCGAGAAACTCCAGTATGATTTGGACAGGTTGGGTGATCGGGCAGATGCATGGCAGATGCAGTATAATGTGGATAAATGCGAGGTTTATCCACTTTGGTGGCAAAAACAGGAAAGCAGATTATTATCTGAACGGCAATAGATTGGGAGAAGGGGGAAGTGCAACGAGACCTGGGTGTCCTTGTGCAGCAGTCGCTGAAGGTAAGCATGCAGGTGCAGCAGGCGGTTAAGAAGGCAAATGGTATGTTGGCCTTCGTAGCGAGAGGGTTGGAGTACAGGAACAAGGATGTCTTGCTGCAGTTGTCCAGGGCCTTGGTGAGACCACACCTTGAGTATTGTGTGCAGTTTTGGTCGCCTTATCTGAGGGAGTGCAGCGAAGATTCACCAGACTGATACCTGGGATGGCAGGAATGACGTATGAGGAGAGATTGGGTCGATTAGGCTTATATTCGCTAGAGTTTAGAAGAATGTGAGGGGATCTCATTCAAACTTATAAAATTCTAAGGACTAGACAGACTAGATGCAGGAAGGATGTTCCCGATGGCGGGGGAGTCCAGAACCAGGGGTCGCAGTCTAAAGATAAGGGGTAAGCCATTTAGGACAGAGATGAGGAGGAATTTCTTCACCCAGAGCGTGGTGAACCTGTGGAATTCTCTACCACAGAAGGCAGTTGAGGCCAGTTCATTAAATATATTCAAGAAGGAGTTAGATATATTTCTTAAGGCTAAAGGGATCAAGGGATATGGGGAGAAGGCAGGGACAGGGTACTGAGTTTGGATGATCAGCCATGATCTCATTGAATAGCGGAGCAGGCTCGAGGGGCCGAATGGCCTACTCCTGCTCCTATCTTCTATGTTTCTACGTGTAAGCACATTATTATTTAAATGAGGAGAGATTACAAAATGCTGAGGTACAGAGGGATCTGGGGGTCCTTGTACATAAACCACAAAAAGTTAGCATGCAGCTACAGCAATTAATTAGGAAGGCAAATGGAATGTTGGCCTTTATTGCAAAGGGAATGGAGTATAAAAGTAGGGAGGTCCTGTTACAGCTGTACAGGGCGTTGGTGAGACCGCACCTGGAGTACTGCGTACAATGTTGGTCTCCTTATTTAAGGAAGGATATTCTTGCATTGGAGGCAGTTCAAAGAAGATTCACGAGGTTGATTCCGGAGATGAAGGGGTTGTCTTATGAAGAAAGGTTGAGCAGGTTGGGCCTATACTCATTGGAGTTTAGAAGAATGAGAGGGGATCTTATTGAAACATAAGATTCTGAAGGGGCTTGACAGGGTAGATGCAGAGAGGATGTTTCCCCTCGTGGGGGAATCTAGAACTAGGGGGCATAATTTCAGAATAAGGGGGCACCCATTTAAATCAGAAATGAGGAGGAATTTCTTCTTTCAGAGGGTCGTGAATCTTTGGAATTCTCTTCTCCAGAGAGCTGTGGAGGCTGGGTTATTGAATATATTTAAGGTGGAGACAGACAGATTTTTGAAAGGTAAGGGAGTCGAGGGTTATGGGGAGCGGGCAGGGAAGTGGAGTTGAGGCCAAGATCAGATCAGCCATGATCTTATTGAATGGCAGAGCAAGCTCGAGGGGCCAAATGACCGACTCCTGCTCCTACGTCTTATGTTCACAGAGGCGTTTGGGGTTTAAGGTTCACAAGACATTTAAAGCAGCACCTCAAATGGATAAGGCCAGAAAAAGCTAAAGGAATACTGGTAGACTATCCTTTATCTGCACTTCCGAAAACCTCTAAAAAACCGAAAGCTTTTTTGTGGAGCGTAAGTCGTGCGCACGACATGACCCGAGTGGTGCCAAACATGACAGGAGTGGTCCGGGAGCTGTGCCTTTCCCTGTGAGCATGGCAGAGGGTCACAGAGTTCCCTCCTGGGTAGGAGATTGCAGGCCGAGCCAGGCAGTGTAAAGGAGGTACCGGGAGAGTGAACCCAACAATACAGCGGCCCGTCCGATTGCTGCAGCGGCCCGTCCGATAGTCTTTTCTTCCCCCCCCCCCCGACCTGATTTGCGGGCCAGCTTAGTGTAGGAGTCAGCCGATATCCGGCTTTCCCACAACTGGCGGTGGCAGTCGAGCCCCAGACCCCCGCTAAGTCAAGGAACTCAGATACGGAGCAGGGGGAGCCGGAAACCTCGATCTAACGGCAGAAATCAGCAGCCGTTTTGTTAGGTTTTTTTTCTTCCCCTAGCATTTTTTTAAACAGTCAGGCTGTGGAAAGAGTCTCTGTAGCTTAGCAACAGCTTCAGAGACGCTTCCAAGGCAGGGCCCGAGTGTTTACAAGCTGTTGCTAAGCAACAGTGTTTGTTGTCAGATACGGAGATGAAAACCTTCTGAAATCCGAAAAATTACGAAAACCGAAACACAGCTGGTCCCAAGGTTTTCGGATAAAGGATAGTCTACCTGTACTTGGTTTTATGGCAAGTGGTACAGAATATAAGAGCTGAGATGTAATGGTGAATCTATATAAAGCCTTAGTAAACCACAGTCGGAGACGGCATGTAGTTTTATGATCCACACTGTAGGAAGCATCTTGAGGCAATAGAGAGGGGACAGTGCAGATTCACCAGGAAACTGCCTCGTATGAGGAAATACGGATATGAAGAAAGACTTGAAAAATTGGGGGTTTTTGTTAGGTTTTAGAGGTTATGTCCGATGATACTCTCATACTCAGCACCAAGGATCACTCCTGTAAGTGACCTCTTGCTCCCTATTTATCGAAGTGTCACCTTAAGACGCACAATTCCTGGCAATGTAGCATTGCTCACAGTTACTGTAAATTGTTCTCTGGAAGTAGCACAAACCAGCCCGTTCCCTCAGCACTTTGGGTAACCTACGAATAATCATTCTGTCAGACAATGGTTTAGACTTTAATCTACAGATCAGGGATGTTAAAAGTAAAAATTATATAGTAGCAAAAGATCAACACAGGAGGTTCCACTGGATTACAACCCTTTACTTGCAACCTTTTATTCCTCAGTTCAGTATATAAGGCATTATGCTTCACTAACGCTCCTAATAACATTATTCATTATGAAGTTGAGTCAACCCACAGAGCCTTCATGTGCTCACCTCAACACAGGTTGCAGTACTAGCTCAGAAAGAACTGCTGAACTAGCCAAGGGCTTCCGAATGTATTTCTTAACCTGTTCATGAACCCATCTCCTAGAAACTCCTGCTATATTCCCCATCATGAGAAATGTTAACTTAAATTCAGGTTTTGCAGGTGTTTGAGATTGCCACTCCTCAAACAGAGGATACAGTGTCACCTGGCTGGCTTGAATATCTGTTAACAAAATACTAATCTCCCTTGATGGTACAACAGTGAGCTCACTCTCTAGAAACAAGTTTTGAAACAGCAGCTTCCTGGCCCGGGAATGTCAACACCCATTGAGAATCTTTCAGAGTCATTTGCTTGTATAGTTGGTGTTAAGTCTGTGAATTATTTAGTTAATTAAAACAGACGAATGAGTAACAATAAAAACAGGCCTTTACTGGTTGGAGGTAGGGACTATACTGAATACAAGATTACTGCACAGTGCTTATATACCGGTGTGTTCACCCCCGGTATTACGTCTACAGCAGCCTGAGAAAGTAGTACATCTCTTAAGGTGGAACAGGCTTAAGCTCTCTTAAGGTGGAACAGGTTGCATACACAACACTCCTCCCTTCTTAGCTTTATAGTCATCCCCCCCATTTAACATAACGTAATAACATATATACATATATAACTTCATGTTTAACGTAACATATCACAGATTCAGTCTCTGCGGAAAACAGTTCACAGATTCAATCTCTGTGGTGTAGTCGGTTCACGTTACTCATTCAATAGTCCTTTCATGGATTTAACAGCTTGAACTTCCGAACTGATTTGGCTCCGTTCGGAGGGACCACGTGTGTGATCTGGTAGAGGTGATAATGGTTCAGATGGGTCATCTTCTGTTTTTACTTTTCCTTTTCTGCTTCTTGGAGACTCTCTGGGCTCCATTGTCAGCTGCCACAGCTGCCAGCTGCATGCGCAGTTCCTCCTTCTCTTCCTCCTGTTTCCGTCGTAGAGCCAGCTTCTCCCGATGTTCCGTAGACTTTTGGTGCTCCTCCATGATTTCTGCACTTTGGGAGTCGAAGTTACAAGCTGGGCAGGACAGGACATCGTAATATTCGGTGTCGTCCACCAGGTCATGGTAATATTCGGTGTCGTCCTGAGCTAGACCAGTGAGAGGGTCGTCTATTTCCTCCATACCCAGCTGGACGTTAGCCAGCTCTTGTTCCAAATCCAGACATCTTTCCTGAAGAGACTTCTTCATGTGTACCTCTGCATCCAGCTTTTTCTGGGCTTTCAGCAAGTCGTTTACTAGTGACCTCATTTGTGATTTTAATACTTCAACTTCCTTTGGAGATTGATTGATCGGACTATGCAATCCTTCTACCGGAGCAGCTGTTTCAGCGGTCTGTTGTTCTACATTGACGTGAGTCAGCGTACTTTTGGCATCCAATGGCTGCTCTGTTGCAGTCGTTTCAGCCTGTGTCGTCACATCAGCCATCTCAATGACTTTTGAGAGCTCCGAACCCTTTTCCTTTGAAGATCGCAGCTCGTGTTCAAGTTTTTCCCATTTCAGAGTCTTGTCCCTCAGCATATGAAGGAGTTGGCTGACCGTTAACTCTTCTGACACCAGATTATGGCACGCACCTTCAGAACCTGAATCAGCTTTGATTCGTTCGGCCTCCTCGCGCAGATGGTTGGTGTGCTCCTGCTCCATTTTCTCCATCAGTTGCTTCTGTTGACTTTCCAGATTCTCCCACTCTGTAACAAAGAACTTTTTTATTTCATTCATCTCTTGCTCAAAACGGCGAATCATTTGTTCTAATTGCTGTTGTAGTTTGAAATGGAGTTGAGTTCGAGCCCAGTGTCCCTCAAAAATGTGCATATCAGTAGACTTGACAGACTCAGAATTCTCTGTTAAACTATGTTGTTGTTGCTCAGTGGAATTCTGTGCTGAAACTTTGTCTTTTGCACATGGGTTGGTCTTACCATCATCAGTTCTAGAGTCTGGGCTGATTATCTGCACCGAGTTCTCACTCTTTATGGCTTTTAGCGAATGCCAGTCCATATTTATGTTTCTAAACCACTCCCGGCCTAGTAGTGGTGGACCTCCCTCCGGTAGCACATATAAGTCCATTATTTGACTTCCTTCGCCCTTGTTGGCCACTGCAACCTTTATTGTCCCGATGGGGTACACTCTCTGCCCCGTGTAGGTTGTCAATATAATCTCCGTATCCTGTAGGGGAATATGTTGGAATAACCTTCTGTAATCTTTCTTATTCATGACCGACAATGCCGATCCAGTGTCCAATTCCATTTTTACTTGGACTCCTTCTATCTGAAGAGTAACCCAAATTGTCTGGAGGTCTGCACCCTTACCAACGTTGAGTACCCTTAAGCTAGCCAGTTCAATACTGCTTGCGTCTGAATCGGACTCCTGTTCGGCCACCTTGTGTACCTTTGCGTATTTCCCTTGCGGTGACTTCTTGTTGCTGGTCTTCTTCGCTGACCTGCATACTCTAGCTATATGTCCAAGCCTACCACAAGTTCTACATTCTTGGTTTTTAAACCAACACTGGTTCTGATCATGCGTTGTCTTTCCACAACGATAACATTTGCCAGAACTCACACCCAATTTGTGTGCACTGAGCTCCGGTGACCGTAGCTGCATTACTGCCGTGCCTCTCGCTGCGGCTTCGTGTGCTGCTGCCATCGTGACCGCCTTCTCAAGCGTCAGCTCATTCTCCTCGAGCAGTCGCTTTTGTGTATCCTGTTTAAATAAACCACACACAAATTTGTCTCGAAGTGCCTCTGTCAGTCCCGTTCCAAACTGGCAATATTTCGCTAATTTACGCAATTCCAGCAAATATTCAGCATTGCTTTCATGCTGTAGCTGCCTTCTGTCGTAAAATTTAAATCGTTCCGCTAGCATCAGCGGCATGGGGTTTAGATGATCTTTCAGGACAGTAACAATCCCATCGAACGTCTTATCCGCCGGTTCATCTGGTGATAACAGGTGTTTCAATTGCCCGTATGTCTTTGCACCCATTAAATTTAATAATGTTAGAGCTTTATCTTGGTCACGAATTTTATTGGCCTTACAATAATTTTTTACTCTTTCAACATATATGGCCCAATCTTCGAGGTCACTATCAAAGGTGCTAATATTCCCGTGTTTAGGCATTGTAGATTTGCAATTTCTCAGATTTTATTTTCTTTACTTGTTATCAAAGATGGCGGCTTCCCGCTCTTGCCGTCGTCCTCCGCCCACAAAATGGCGGTTTTCCCGCGCTTGGCGGTCTTCACCCGTCCCCCGACGCCGTCTCCCTTCAGCCCCCGAGTGCGGCCCTTATCAGCGGATGCGATCGATGGCCCGGCTGCGCCTCGCACTTGAAAGCGGCCCGGCCCTTATCTGCCGATCGCTATCGCCCTGTACCTCTCTCTTCCCCAGTCCTGTCTTCTACTCCGGTTCACAAGCTGATGGAGGCTTCAGGGTCCTAATGCCTGTCACTTCCAGTGGGGTGGTGAGTGGTGAGGTTTGAAACCTCTCTTCAACCGCCGTGGAATAACTGCCGCAGGGTAAGAACCTGACTCGTCGCCAGTGTTAAGTCTGTGAATTATTTAGTTAATTAAAACAGACTAATGAGTAACAATAAAAACAGGTCTTTACTGGTTGGAGGTAGGGACTATACTGAATACAAGATTACTGCACAGTGCTTATATACCGGTGTGTTCACCCCCGGTATTACGTCTACAGCAGCCTGAGAAAGTAGTACATCTCTTAAGGTGGAACAGGCTTAAGCTCTCTTAAGGTGGAACAGGTTGCATACACAACAGTTGGAACCACTCAGCTTTCTCTTTTTGAGACCTAAAACTGTCCTTGATCTCCAGCCAGACATGGGATTGTCCATTTTTGTTCTTCCAACATAGTAAAAAATATATATAATACAAAAATTCTGTTGACATTAAATGGGGCACAGTTACAATTTGTCAAAGTTCTATTATTTATTTATAGTTTATTAATTATATTTATCATTGTCCTATTTGTGCATCCCAACCACTACCTATGCTTCAGTCCATGAGGCCTGCTAAGACACAATTTAGATATGTTTTTGGAGTGAAGGGATTCAGAACTATGATGAAGAGAGTTTGAGAGATATGGTGCATAGGCAGAAAAGGATAGATTTGTTGGGCTTAATGGTCTTTTGCTAAAACATCTTCTGCTTTTAATGATTGTTGGCTTTCTCTGATGCCTGTGCCTTGCAGTCGCCCTCACCCCTGTTAGCCTACTCCCTCACATTGTCTAATGAATTCTCCACTCCGTGTTAGTGAGTCCCTGTCTCTCTGTCTGGTGTGGAATGTGTCTCCCTCAACCTCTCTTCCAGTCTGATTTGGTCTCCCCCTTGAGCTTTGTAACTTGGAATGGATTAGGAACTTCAGCCTTCTCTTTACATTATGGTAGGATTGCTACCAATGGGAGATGGCTATGAAGAGGTCAGTTTATATGACAATAAAAGATAGCGGTATTGAGGCGGCTATAGGAAGGCACAAGAGGCAAAAGCAACAGAGTTGTCAGTAGAGACCGAAGACTAGTCCACCATGGATTTGCAATTCTTTTCTAGTTAAGACAGTTATTTGGCTGGAATTTTCCCATTTAAAGGTGTAAGAAACCATGCAACAAGAAAAGACCGTTTATGCCATCAAGCCCACTCTATAATGGACTCTACCCAATCAATTTCACCTCTTGTGGAAAGGTTCTGCAGTGTTCCTCCCTGCTATCCTAAAAGTAAGTCCAGTAAAAATCCTGAATATCTGTCAACCATAATTCAGTAGTAGCACTCTCACCTCTGAGTCAAATGTTTGTGGGTTCCAGTCCCACTCTAGAGACTTGAGCACAAAATCTAGGCTGACACTCAAAAACAGTACTGAGGAAATGCTGCTTTGTCAGAGGTGCCGTCTTTCAGATGAGATGTTAAACCAAAGCCCCGTCTGCCCTCTCAGATGGGTGAAAATTATGGCATTATTTTGAAGAGCAAGGGAGCTCTCCCCGGTGTCCTGGCCAATACTTATCCCTCAACCAACATCACTAAAACAGATTATCTGGTCACTATCAAATTGCTGTGCACAAATTGGCATCCGTGGTTCCTACATGACAACAGTGACTGTACTTCATTGGCTGTAAAGCGCTTTGGGATGTCCTGGGGTCATGAAATGCGCTATATAAATGCAAGTCCTTCTTTCTTTATCTGTGTTTGATTTTACATCCCCCTATCTTTGATGTTCAAGACTATGAGGGGTTTTGATGAGGTACATAGGGAAAAACTATTTCCACTGGCCAAGTTGGTAATTAGATAGGTTTATGGTTATCGTCAGAAGAACAAAGGAAGAGGCTTTATACTTGGAGGGTTCTTAGGATATGGAATGCCTTATTGGAAACATTGGTGGAATCTATAATAGTTTAAGAAAGGAAGTGGATAATTATTTGAAAAAGAAAAAAATGGAATAGCTATGGAGAAAGGGCAGGGAAATGTGACTAGGTGGACAGCCCTTTCAAAGAGCCACCATCTCCGTCTACGATCAATCGCATTTCTTGTCATGGTTCTAGTAGTTCAGCAATCTTCTTGTTCCACACAGCACTTGACTTTCACCATCAATACTTAATAAAAGTCAGGGATGAGAAAGGGCCATTCGGTCCATCAAAGCTCATTCCTCTCGTACACCATCTTTTCCATCACGGCATCTAATTGTCTTTTGAATAACTCCAGTATTTTTCCTTCAGTTACCTTGCTTAATAGATTATTCCAAGTGTGTATCACTCTTTCAGTAAATGCATTTTTCCTAGTATCTGTTACTTTAATTTTCACATCCTAAATGAACTTCTCCCTCAGTCCCATTCAGACCAAATATTCACCCAGCTCTTTTATGAAAGATGTTGGCTGACAGACTTAACAGATTTCCCTGGGAGTCCATTCCAGTTATGCTAAATAAATCTTTCCAACTTCAAGCCTTAATCATTAATTTCACACTCATATTATCTAGTTCTGCACTGAAAGTCCAAAACTCTCACAAGTGACATATTTACAAATTATGATCTAGTGTTCCATTTTATTTGTGTAGTTTTGGCAACTTTACGATGGAACTACTGCCAAGTACCTTATTTTAGTCAGTGATTCTATGAATTATTGAAATTAGTTACTTAATATTCAATCCATTAAACAGTTTTAAAAACAGTACAACTTCCTGTCATGGACAACTGGGGCCAGTGGAATTCTGGTTGGAATGGTCTGTACAGGACTCTAGTCTGCACAGCAACGTGTTAACATGACATTATTCAGATTGCGTTTCTTGTGCCAATACCTATACTGTATTCATTCTCCAACTAATAAATGAAAGCACAAAAACACATTTAAGGCTGTGTTACTGGAACAGTTTCATTCAATTCCTGAATCTGATAGCTCAGTCATACTGACAGTTTGTGCCAATGAGAAGCAGTTTTAACTTCACACTGCAATGTAATTTAGGTGTGAAGCCCCTCAAAATGAATGGGTGAATTATGTGAGACCACATAAGGAGGAGGCAGTCTCACAGTTGCTGCAGTATAACTGTGACCTGGAAGAGGCAGTCTCCCACTGGCTGCAGTATAACTGTGACCTGGAGGAGGCAGTCTCCCACTGGCTGCAGTATAACTGCGACCTGGAAGAGGTAGTCTCCCACTGGCTGCAGTCTAACTGTGACCTGGAAGAGGCAGTCTCCCACTGGCTGCAGTATAACTGTGACCTGGAGGAGGCAGTCTCCCACTGGCTGCAGTATAACTGCGACCTGGAAGAGGTAGTCTCCCACTGGCTGCAGTATAACTGTGACCTGGAGGAGGCAGTCTCCCACTGGCTGCAGTATAACTGTGACCTGGAAGAGGCAGTCTCCCACTGGCTGCAGTATAACTGTGACCTGGAGGAGGCAGTCTCCCACTGGCTGCAGTATAACTGTGACCTGGAGGAGGCAGTCTCCCACTGGCTGCAGTCTAACTGTGACCTGGAGGAGGCAGTCTCCCACTGGCTGCAGTATAACTGTGACCTGGAAGAGGCAGTCTCCCACTGGCTGCAGTATAACTGTGACCTGGAGGAGGCAGTCTCCCACTGGCTGCAGTATAACTGTGACCTGGAGGAGGCAGTCTCCCACTGGCTGCAGTATAACTGTGACCTGGAGGAGGCAGTCTCCCACTGGCTGCAGTATAACTGTGACCTGGAAGAGGCAGTCTCCCACTGGCTGCAGTATAACTGTGACCTGGAGGAGGCAGTCTCCCACTGGCTGCAGTATAACTGTGACCTGGAGGAGGCAGTCTCCCACTGGCTGCAGTCTAACTGTGACCTGGAGGAGGCAATCTCCCACTGGCTGCAGTCTAACTGTGACCTGGAGGAGGCAATCTCCCACTGGCTGCAGTCTAACTGTGACCTGGAGGAGGCAATCTCCCACTGGCTGCAGTATAACTGTGACCTGGAGGAGGCAGTCTCCCACTGCTTTAGTTTTAAAATTTCTGCATTGTAACAGAAACCAGAGCAAAACTTTAAACTGTTCACCACTTGGGGACTTTTTTTTAACTCCATTTTGATTGTATTAATGTTAGCAGAGAGTGGATGGAGGTCTCTGCTTCTCTAACCTTGCAGCTGATGAACTCCATTGTGCCTGGCCAAAGACATGGAGCTTTTTGAGTCAAGCCTATTTTCCCTGCATCACTCTAGGGAGATATAGCTCTTAAATCGATACTTACAATATAACAAGTACCTGAATGTCCCAGTGAATGTTACAGTTATATTTACATCTGAATGGGGTGATTACAAACAATTTGCAATAATGTAGCAAAATGTCCCAAATATCTTCACAAAGTGGGGGGTCAGACATTGAGCAGGTGCAGGTAAAGAGGTTTAAGGAGGCTTGTAAAGGTGTGGAGAGATATATCATGGTGAGTTTAGGAAGTGAATTCCAGCATGTAGGGGGTGATGGGCTAAGACTGTCCACGTTGGTGTTGTGCAGGAAGGGGACTGTGTTGTTGGCTGTAATAGGAACAGCGGAGGATGCAGTTTGGGACACAAGCTTGGAGGAGGTTGCAATGGTAGAGTTGTGCTAGGTTGTGGAGAGATTTGTGGGGGAGGACCTGGATTTTAAAATTGATATGTTGACGACAGAGAGTCAGTGAAGGTTGTGAGGACTGGGGTGATTGGTGAACAGGATTTTCCATGTGATAGGATGCAGGTAGCAGCGTTCTAATGAGTTGAAGTTTGTTTGTAGTAATGGGACAAAAATTCTGATTTCTCTTTAAAACTCATTGGTCTAGAAGTTTGGGCGCGTGGGGGGGCGGTGGGGGAGGGAGCACGTGGAACATATCCTGTCCGCCCACCCCCTGCCCGATATTGGGCCTCAGTCCTCATTAATTGAGTCAGCATAGTACAACAGCCAGCTGGCGAAGAGGAATGCAAGATCGGGCCGCAGTTTTCAGGTAAGTGTATCCGGGGTTAGGTCTGACGTCGAGGATTGAGTCCAGGAATTGTGGGGGCTGAGGAGTGCGGCGTCCAGGAGAGGTGGCGGGGTGGGAGGGGCGATCGGCAGTGGCGGTGAGCTTTTGTTAAATGTGGATCTGGTTGGACCACTCCTGCTCCTCCCAGCTCCACATTCAGGTAAGTAAATATGATAAACTTAAGCTTGTAGATCGCAGGCGACCCCCAGCAAACCGATCTTGCAGTGGGGGCAAATGCAAAGGGCCTAATACCTGCTTCAGGCATGGGTTAAGGACGCCTATTCTTTCCCTATCCCAATATGGCAGGCAGCGTACATCTAGTCGGAGGGGCTCAGTAAGCCAGTTAGTGCCCAAAAAACTCTTGAGGGCCGCTGTCGGCCACAATAGACCCTCCTCCCGCTGTGACCATGACCTTCTTCCCACTGTCCTCACTCCCTCCTCCCGGCTCTTACCTGGGCCACTCCGGGGAGGCGACTGATCCAATATTAGTTTTCGGAGATGGGCAAGTTGTTATGGAGGCACGACAGGCGCTGGCATTTTGCTTAAATATTGAAATTTTTGTTGGGACGTACACTACCTACACAACGGTCCCAGATGTATTTTACCCCTATATCTGTTAAATTATTTACTTGTTCATTACTGTGCAATAAATTCACTTCATATTTTAAACTTTATACAAGGTCTGTTACGATGCTCTACTGTTTTTGAAGACTGACATGGGAACTTATGGAAGCATAAGGTACTCCAGCATCTAAAAGCAATTGCCAAACAAAGTTTAATATTTCTTTACTCAAGCATGCTTCCAAAAGCTTACCTAGATCTGAAGCAAGGAGCGAGACGCTGGAAAGTTTGGAAAGTGGCACTCACCTGTGAAAGTGATCTAAGACAGGAAAGCTGAAGCAATCTAGGGTAAAAGATCTAAAAATTTATCAGATGGATAAGCCATAACAAATATCTGGTAGTGATTGAAAACTTAATCTAATCAACAGAGAAACTATAAAATGATAGTGACAGATTTATAACCACAATCTGAACCGTGATACTGGATTATCGCCTTTAGATCACTTGTTGGTGTCTTCTTATTCATACCTTGTACTGTCTGAATTATATGTGGAGGCTTTATTCTATTTGAGGTTATTTTTGCCTCAAGAGGACTCTAGAAATCAGCTCAAACGAAGGCAGCTTATAACTCATTAACGTCCCCAATAACTTCTGTAACTGTATTTATCATCAATTAATCCCTACGCCCGTAATGTGCTCCTGAAGCAGTTTTAAATAATTGATTAATCATCACATTTCTGTTTGATTATGCAATTAATTACTACACCCCTAATGTTTTTCTGTATCGGTATTAATAATCAATGAATCACCATGCTTCTGATATGCTGTCCTTCCATTTGGTATCTGATTGTCACATTATTTTGCTCTGAAGTGCTTTGAGAATACCAGCAGGTAACAACAGGCAGGGCAGGAAAGTGGGTCAGCTCTGCCACTGTGATATGACTGGGGCTTCCTTCCTTGTCGATATACAGGGAGGAGTTGGCCCATGCTACTGCCTATATTGAGATGATGTGAGGCATCTGAATAATGGAGATGATTATCACTAGCATTTGATACACACCCTTTACAATTTGTTATCAATAAAGAATGTTATCTGGTAAGTAAAATCTGAGGTTTGCGGGAGACATGAATAGATATTCAGCAGCAGTGTGAGTAAAAAGCAAGCCATTCAGCTATTTCTGGGAAGCAGCAAGCCCAGATCTGCATGGTTGTGTTTACCACCCAGTGGGAAGTGATCCAAGGATGGGGACATGAAGACAGACCGTCTGAGGCATGTAAAGCAGTACTTAAAGAAACACTACTTCGCTCTTTGTTGGATTTTGTAAACTTCTCATTTTCAAAATAGAGTTTTACGCAATGGAGCAGAAATCTTACCAATTTTGACACTGCTGCTCCAGTTACTGAATAGAAGGTTTCCTCTGAAGGGAACAATGCTGGAAATGTATTCCATATGGAAAGTCAGAGGGAACACTCGCAATGCCATTGGGTATAGTCAACTGCTTGGATTATACTTGATACATTTGCTCATGAAATTCACAGCAGTCGGCCCACCTCTAAATTATCAGTCTCCAGGGTAAAGCTTCCTTTGTTATCTTGTTTGAAACTGTAAAGTGGAATCACAGAATGGTTACAACACAAAAGAAGGCCATTCAGCCCGCTGAGCCCGTGACGGCTCTCTGCAAGATATAATTCATCCTACTTTATCTCCTGCATAGTTAGATTGCACCTTAAATACTACCCACTATAAGAGCTGACAGGAGGTGTGTGGGGCTCATGACGAACCTTCAGATAATAGCAGGATGTTTGGGTCATTATGAGTGAATTAATTCTCCCAGCAGGGCATATAATTGTATTTTAAATAACCCCAGTGTTTGCGTTGCTTGGTAGATTATTCCAAACATGTTTCTCTTTCAGTAAAGAATCTTGATAACTATTCTAAGTGATGATTAATATCATGCTTCTAACACCATACTTGCCTGGATGAGTGCAGCTCCAACAACAGTCAAGAAGCTCGACACCATTCAGGATAAAGCAGCCCGCTTGATTGGCACTCCATCCACCACCTTCAACATTCACTCCCTCCACCACCGGCGCACTCTGGCTGCAGTGTGTACCATCTACAAGATGCACTGCAGCAACTCGCCAAAGCTCCTTCAACAGCACCTTCCAAACCCGTGACCTCTACCACTTAGAAGGACAAGGGCAGCAGACGCATGGGAACATCACCACCTACAAGTTCCCCTCCAAGCCACACACCATCCTGACTTGGACCTGTATCGCCGTTCCTTCACTGTCGCTGGGCCAAAATCCTGGAACTCCCTTCCTAACAGCATTGTGGGTGTACCTACACCATATGGACTGCAGCGGCTCACCACCATCTTCTCAAGGGCAATTAGGGATGGGCGCTAAATGCAGGCCTAGCCAGCGACGCCCACATCCCATCAATGAATAAAAAAATAAAAAAATAGTATTATTAAGCTGCTTCAGAGCAGTGAGGTGCTGCTTCTAGAATTACATACATAGTATTTACAGCGCAGAAACAGGCCATTGAGCCCAGCTGGCCTATGCTGGTGTTTATGCTCCACACGAGCCTTCTCCCACCCTACTTCATCTCACCCCATCAGCATATCCTTCTATTCCTTTCTCCCTCATGTACTTATCTAGCTTCCCTTAAAGGCATCTATACTATTCGCCTCAACTACTCCTTGTGATAGTAAGTTCCACATTCTAACCACTCTCTGGGTAAAGAAGTTTCACCTGAATTCTTTCTTGGATTTATTAGTGACTATCTTGTATTTATGGCCTCTAGTTTTGGATTTCCCCACGAGTGGAAACATCTCTGTATCGGCCCTTTCAAACCCCTTCATAATTTTAAAGACCTCTATTAGGTCACCCCTCAGCCTTTTTTTTCCTAAACAAAAGAGCTCCAGCCTATTTAGTCCTTCCTGATAGTTATAACCTCTCAGTTCTAATATCATCCTTGTAAATCTCTATACAAGCATCTTGTATAGCTACATGTAGCTTTATATATGTCTTGTGTATGGCCATACATTATGCATGCAGCTTATATACATATGTGCATTAAATATCTTCAGCATTTATACATAAGCGCCTTATATGCACCGGTTGTAACCAACGCTTGATATATCTACACACACGTCTTATATACATGCACTCAGCTTATATGTATATGCACATTTTCTGTAACCAATGGAGCAATCACTTGGTTTTACATATTTGATATGTATATAATTTCACATATACCGTTAAAAAGCTTGGATTTGTAGAGTACAAAAGCAAGGAAGTTAAGCTAAACATAGAAGATAGGAGCAGGAGTAGGCCATTTGGCCCCTCGAGCCTGCTCTGCCATTCAATGCGATAATGGCTGATCATCCAAATTCAGTACCCTGTCCCTGGTTCTGGACTCCCCCGCCATCGGGAACAGCCTTCCTGCATCTAGTCTGTCTAGTCCTGTTAGAATTTTATAAGTTTCAATGAGATCCCCTCTCATTCTTCTAAACTTTAGTGAATATAAGCCTAATCGACCCAATCTCTCCTCATACGTCATTCCTGCCATCCCAGGTATCAGTCTGGTGAATCTTCGCTGCACTCCCTCCATGGCAAGTACATCCTTCCTCAGATAAGGCGACCAAAACTGCACACAATACTCAAGATGTGGTCTCACCAAGGCCCTGTACAACTGCAGCAAGACATCCTTGCTCCTGTACTCGAACCCTCTCGCTATGAAGGCCAGTATACCATTTGCCTTCTTAACCGCCTGCTGCACCTGCATGCTTACCTTCAGCGACTGCTGCACAAGGACACCCAGGTCTCGTTGCACTTCCCCTTTTCCCAATCTATTGCCGTTCAGATAATAATCTGCCTTCCTGTTTTTGCCACCAAAGTAGATAACCTCGCATTTATCCACATTATACTGCATCTGCCATGCATCTGCCCAATCGCCCGACCTGTCCAAATCGTACTGGAGTTTCTCTGCATCCTCCTCACAGCACACACGCCCACCCAGCTTTGTGTCGTCTGCAAACTTGGAGATATTACATCTAGTTCCCTCATCTAGATCATTAATATATATTGTGAATAACTGGGGTCCTAGCACCGATCCCTGCGGTACCCCACTAGTCACTGTCTTCCACTCGGAAAAAGACCCGTTTATTCCAACTCTTTGCTTCCTGTCTGCCAACCAGTTTTCTATCCAAGTCAGTACCTTACCCCCAATCCCATGTGCTTTAACTTTGCACGCTAGTCTCTTATGAGGGACCTTATCGAAAGCCTTCTGAAAGTCCAAATACACCACATCCATTGGTTCTCCCTTAACAGTTCTACCAGTTACATCCTCAAAAAATTCCAGTAGATTAGTCAAGCATGATTTACCTTTTGTAAATCCATGTTGACTTTGTCCGATCCTGTCACTGTTTTCCAAGTGCTCTGCTATTACATCTTTTATAATGGACTCTAGCATTTTCCCCACTACCGATGTCAGGCTTACCGATCTATAATTCCCCGTTTTTTCTCTGCCACCTTTTTTTAAATAGTGGGGTTACATTAGCTACCCTCCAATCCATGGGAACTGTTCCAGAGTCTATAGAATTTTGGAAGATGACCAGCAATGCATCTACTATTTCTAGGGCCACTTCCTTAAGTACCCTAGGATGTAGATTATCAGGCCCTGGGGATTTATTGGCCTTCAATCCCATCAATTTCCCTAACACCATTTCCCTACAAATACTGATTTCATTCAGTTCCTCCCTCTCATTAGACCCTATGTTCCCCGACATCTCTGGGAGTTTATTTGTGTCCTCCTTTGTGAAGACAGAACCAAAGTATGTATTTAATTGGTCAGCCATGTCTTTGTTCCCCATTATAAATTCCCCTGATTCTGACTGCAAGGGACCTACACTTGACTTTACCAATCTTTATAAATCACTGGTTAGGCCTCAGCTGGAGTATTGTGTCTAATACTGGGCACCACATTTTAGGAAGGATGTCAAGGCCTTGGAGAGGGTGCAGAGGAGATCAGAATGATACCAGGGATGAGGGACTTCAGTTATGTGGAGAGACTAGAGAATCTGGGATTGTTCTCGTTAGAGTAGAGAAGGTTACGGCAAGATTTAATAGAGGTGTTCAAAATTATGAGTGGGTTTTAATAGCATAAATAAGGAGAAACTGTTTCCACTGGCAGGCGGGTAGGTAACCGGAGGACACACATTTAAGAAAATTGGCAAACGAACCTTCTTCTTAGGCAGAGGGGATATGAGGAGAATTTTTTTTACGCAGTGGTTGTTATGATCTGGAATGCACTGCCTGAAACAGTGGTGGAAGCAGATGCAGTAGTAATTTTCAAAAGGGAATTGGATAAATACTTGAAAAGGAAATATTTGCAGGGCTATGGGGAAAGAGCAGGGTATTGGATAGCTCTTTCAATGAGCTGGCACAGGCACGATGGGCTGATTGGCCTCCTTCTGTGCCATATCATTCTATGATTCTGTGATAGGTTCCTTGCATTTTTAGTCTTTGGATTTGCTTTCCATATTTCACTTTGAGTTTTCCTGTTGTTTCTTTCTAGATTCTTTGGCCGGAATTTTACCGGCGCTGAGTGGGCAGGATCAGAGGGGGGTCAGCTGTCAAAATAGAAAAGATTGACAACTGGTCTGGAACCCGCTGTCAAGCCGCCTCCATGTGAATCTCCCAGGTGTCGGGTCTGTCAGCGCTGAACAGACCCGACACCAAGTAGCGGGGGAGACAATTTAGATCATTAAATGCATTGTTAAGAGATAATTAAGTCTTATTTTAAGCTCACCTTTAGATTTTTAGATTCTGTGATAGGTTCCTTGTATTTATTTTCTCTTGTTTCCTCACATGGTAGCTGTTAATGGTGCTGCCATCATCATCCACACATCATCTAGAGCCATCTTTTGTTTCTTAACCTGTCCCATTACCTCTCCTTTTGCCTCGCACCATCATCCCTTTTGTCAGTCAATCTCTCCGGCCTTCCATCCTATCACAGACCTTCCCTTTGTTCTTTCCTCCCCTCCTCCCTGCCCCGGCTTAAAAATCTCTCTGCCCGAACCTTTTCCAGTTCTGACGAAGGGTTCGACCCAAAACGTTGACTCTGTTTCTCTCTCCTTGATGCTGCCTGACCTGCTGAGCGTTTCCAGCACTTTCTGTTGTTCTTTTAGATTTTTAGAGTTCGCCAACGGCTTCCCCGCTGCTCGGGGATCACGTCAGGTAAGGAGGTTGGGTGTTGTGTCAGCATGTGATGATTTACTAACTTGATAGCTGCAAATGGTCTATAAAAGTTCCCATTTCATAGGGCTTCACTTTCCAAGGTTAGAAACTCTTGCTTACTGCATTTGAAAGACAGATTGAGGTTAATGCAGCTAGCAAGTGTTTGGAGCAAACTCGCTATCCAGTGTCACCTCATTGGAATAACCTCTCTCACCATTGACATATCGCTTCTCTCATCTCAACCTCACATGCCATCTATTCCATCAGCATTGGTGCCCTTAAAAAAACCTCACCTTGGTCCTCAGAATCCCACCACGATCAGCCCGAACACCAGCGTCACCGGGCACACCAGCAGTACCAACATCAACACCAACCTTCTCCGCAATCAACTGATGCTGCACAGGATACAGGGCATCAGCACCCGACCACATTGCTGCCTGGGATGCCAGGGATGGCCTCACCAATGCCAAATTTACTTCTGTGCGGGGTGGCTAGTGAAATGGGGAAATGATAATGTAGATAGAGAGGAATTTGTGGAGGTGCAAGGTAGGTTGGTGTGAGTAAAGATGTGCAAGAGTAGGGTAGGGAAGGCAGAGTGATGGGGATGTGATGAATGACACAGCAGGATGTAACTAGTGGGGTGCCGCAAGGATCAGTTTTGGGGCCTCAGCTATTTACAATCTATATTAATGACCTAGATGAAGGGACCGAGTGTAAGGTATCCAAGTTTTCTGATGATACAAAGTTAGGTGGGACAGTAAGCTGTGAGGAGAACACAAAGGGCTGGATTTTGTCAGCCCGGAGGAGACGGGTATGGAGGCGGGACTGCTGGTAAAATTGCAGGATTTGGGGATGGCTGGCAAACCCGCCCCCAACCCACCTCCGTGCCCTGTTGCCTGGAGGCGGGAAGCCATCCTGCCCCGGGTCCCGTTTCCTCGAGGCGCGTTAACAGGCAGAAAATAGGATTATCCCTATTTTTAGCTCCGAGGTGCAGGCTTCCCGCCCTCGCAGAACCCCGCCAGGGTGTAGGAGACGAGAAGGAGGTCTGCGAGGGTTGGAGGGGTCTGAAAGTGAGATGTCGAGGTGAGTGATGGGTGCAAGTGTGAAGTGGTAAGTATGTAAGGTGAGTGTTAAGTGTTATAAAATGTTCACTTACCTTTGTTTCTGCCTACAGTCTTCAGCCCTGTGGATCCGGAGTCCCGACACCTTCATTGTAGATTTCACAGACTGGCTGTTGGATCCTCCGAACCAACAGCCAGGTGATTTCTGCAAAGTTGAAAGGTTTGATGAGTCCTGAACACAAGGACTCATCAAACTACACAGAATGTCAGTGTTTGACAGCTTCACAGAGCTGTCAAATGCTGACATTTCTACTTTCAAGAAATCTTGACAGATGGCACGTCAGACGTTGATGTGCTCTGTCAGTGACTTCCCCCTAATTGGCCTGCTGAGCCCGCTGGGTGGGCTTAAGGTCAATCAGGGGAAAATCCCACTGGTTGGCCAAAAGCAGATGGAGGCGGGATTGAACGCTGGCAAGCAGCAGTCCCGCCTCCAAAAGCTTCCCATTGACAAAATCCAGCCCAAAGAGTCTGCAAAGGGATATAGATAGACTAAGTGAGTGGGCAGAAACATAGAAGATAGGAGCAGGAGTAGGCCATTCGGCCCCTTGAGCCTGTTCCGCCATTTAATGAGATCATGGCTGATCATCCAAATTCAGTACCTTGTCCCTGCTTTCTCCCCATATCCCTTGATCCCTTTAGCCTTAAGAAATATATCTAACTCCTTCTTGAATATATTTAATAAGTTGGCCTCAACTGTCTTCTGTGGTAGAGAATTCCAGAGGTTCACCACACTCTGGGTGAAGAAATTCCTTCTCATCTCAGTCCTAAATGGCTTACCCCTTATCCTTAGACTGTGACCCCTGGTTCTGGACTCCCCCGCCATTGGGAACATCCTTCCTGCATCTAGTCTGTCTAGTCCTGTTAGAATTTTATAAGTTTCAATAGATGGCAGATGGAGTATAATGTATGGAAATGTGAGGTTATTCACTTTGGTAGAAAGAATAGAAAAACAGAATAATTTTTAAAAAGTGAGAAACTTTCAAATGTTGATGTTCGGAGAGATTTGGGTGTCCTCGTGCAAGAAACACTGAAAGCTAACATGCAGGTACAGCAAGCAATAAGGAAGGCAAATGGCATGTTGGCCTTTAGTGCAAGGGGATTGGTGTATAAGAGTAAGGAAGTCTTGCTACAGTTGTACAGGGCCTTGGTGAGACCACACCTGGAGTACTGTGCACAGTTTTGGTCTCCTTATCTAAGGAAGGATATACTTGCCTTGGAGGCGGTGCAACGAAGGTTCACTAGATTGATTCCTGGGATGAGAGGACTGTCCTATGAGTAGAATGGGCCTATACACTCTGGAGTTTAGAAGAATGAGAGGTGATCTCATTGAAACATACAAGATTCTGAAGGGGATTGACAGGGTAGATGTTGAGAGGTTGTTTACCCTGGCTTGAGTGTCTAGAACTAGGGGGCATAGTCTCAGGATAAGGGGTAGGTCATTTAAGACCGAGATGAGGAGGAATTTCTTCACTCAGAGGGTTGTGAATCTTTGGAATTCTCTTTCCCAGAGGGCTGTGAATGTTGAGTGAGTATATTCAAGGCTGAGATAGATAGATTTTTGGACTCTAGGGGAATCAAGGGATATGGAGATCGGGCAGGAAAGTGGAGTTGAGGTCGATGATCAGCCATGATCTTATTGAATGGCGGAGCAGGCTCGAGGGGCCGTATGGCCTACTCCTGCCCCTATTTCTCATATTCTTATGTTCTTAGGATGAGGTTGAGTGTGGCTTGGCAGTAATGTTTCGTGATCATCTGAGATCATTGAAAGGTTTGTGCCACTGCAGCTTGGTCCTCCTGACAACATCCCTGCTTGTGCCCTCCTGTGCAATGTGCAACCAGGCTGCGTGGTCTCCTGGGGAGGTCTTTTCCGCCCATTGGAAGGGAAGAGAACCTCCCTGCGTGCTGTGACTCCACGCATAAGCATATGGAGGGAGTCATGGGAGAGCCTGGGTGCAGCCGTGCACCTTTGTGCAGTGCTTGTCAGTGTTTGCAGCATCTCAATGCTATAGAACACTGACAGCACAACTGTCAAAATCAATTTGGACATGCCCCTTTAAGGAAACGGGTTGATCCCATCAGACCCGCTTCTTTTTAATTGGCTGGGAACCTCGCTGGGCGGGCTTAACAATCTCAATCAACATAAAATCACTTGGAGAATACGGGCTGGAGCAGGCAGCCGGCTGAGACCGTGCTACCGACCCCGGCCACCCCGGACCCGCCTCTGTCGGCGAAATCACGGCCTTTGGGTTGTTCAGATAACTTTCGAACTTTGTTATAGTCTTGCAGCAACAGTGGCTGAGATTTTGCTCACCTTGGCGGGTCCGGTGCAGCCGGTGTCATTGGCGGGTCACGGCCCTGCTGCTAGCTCCATCCCACTGCTTAAAATGAACTTACCTCCGTGGGGCTTGTTAAGCCCGTCCAGCGTGTTTCCCGACCCAATTAGTTGGAGCGGGTCTGGTGATGTCATTCATGACGCGTCTTGAGCCGGTTTCCTTAATGGGACCATGGCCACTTTACTTCTGATGTTTGTGCTGTCAGTGTCCTACAGCATTGAAGTGCTGCAAACACTGACGAGCACTGCACAGAGGTGCAGGGCTGCACCCAGTTTCTCCCATGACTCCCTCCATAAGCCCTGCACCTCTGTGCAGTGCTTATGGAGGGAGTCACAGCATGCAGGGAGGTCCACATCCCTTCCGCTGGGCAGAAGAGACTTCCCCCGGAGACCAGGACAGCCTGGTTGCACATTGCAGAGGAGGTCACAAGCAGGGATGTCGTTAGGAGGACCTGGGTGCAGTGGCACAAACCTTTCAATTATCTCATTAGATCAGGAAACGTGAGTACAAAGCCATACTCACCTTCATCCTGCTGTGCCTCTCATCACATCTCCATGACTCTGCTTTCCCTACCCTACTCCTGCACATTCTTACTCACACCAACTTACCTTGCACTTCCATCCATCCCTCTCTCTCTATCTACATTATCACATCCCCATCTCACTAGCCATCCCTCACACTCACCCTCATTCTAGTGCAATCATACCAACTAACATCACACAAGGGTAGGCACTTGGGTGTTTTATCCAATATTCATGTAAAGTTTCTGTTAATGTGGTGTCAAACATTGAAAGCTTTATTTTCAACACTTTGCGTTCTTGGACAGATTTGTGTGCGCCTTCGGCTGTGGCTTAGTGAGTTGCAGTGAATGGTGAGACATAACGGTACCCCCCGCAATGGTGATGAATGTGAAAGGAATGTCTTGGACATTGTAGAGATGCTTTATGGTGTTGGTGTGGGGTGGTGCCAACCTGGCGCATCATGTGGCAGCCAGGGTGTACAGCGTCAAGTGAAGTAAATCTTGCCATGCTGAGGCCATACCTGGCCTCCCGGGCAACAATGTGGTTGGGTGCTGCTGCCCTCTGTCCTGTGCAGCATCAGGTGATTGTGGAGAAGTTTGGTGTTGTTGCTGGTGTTCGGGCTCGTCGTGGTCCAATTCTGAGGACCAAGGTGAAACAGTATATGCGGTTACCCATGCTGGTGGATTAGATGGCATGTGAAGTTGAGATGACAGAAGCAATCTGTCAATGGTGCGAGAGGTTGTTCCAATGAGGTGACACTGGATGGAGAGTTTGCTCCAAACAATTGCAGCCTGCATAAAGCTCAATCTGTGTTCGAAATGGAGTAAACAACAGCTTCTGCACTTGGAAAGTGAACAGCTGTGAGGTGGGAGCTTTTATAGTACATTTCAAGCTGTCAACTAATCAGTGGCCATTCAACTCCCACCTCAGGTTAACAGACGTGGTCCACGACCAGCGTGGACCCCGTGGGCAAGCAGTTGAAGTTAAAAGGTAAGGTTAAAACCATTATTAAGGCTCTGTCAACAAGCCAATAATTGCTTCAATTGGGTTGCCCGCCTCTGCAGGTCGGGTCCGATCCGAGATTACATGTGCACCTTTAGCCAAGGCGCGTTGCGGCGGGATAACCGCTGTTAAAATCAAATTTCCCATCCGACCCACCAGCGATCCCGCCCGCTGACCCCCTGGAAAATTCCGGCCAATACCTTTTGCACCACAGTGTTAAAAACAGAAATGTTTAAGACCTACTTTGTTCTGTATTTCTTTTAACATTTGTTTCAGCTCAATTGGAGAAAATGATTAGTTGAGACACACAATTTTTTTTAATAAACCTGTTTCCTTCTCTGTTTTGCATGTTTCCTGTAGACTAATAAAATTAAGCAACTCCTAGGGCATTGAACTTCTATAAATCAGAACAAATGGAAATGATTCATGAATCTAACCACTTTCATTGTGAAATGGCAGCAAGTTTGGCGTAATGTTACACATTTCTGACAACAAGAACAAATTGTAGTGTTCTGGCAGTGGGGCTACACAACTAACCAAAAAAACATAATTTTTGTACGTAATAATTCTCAGATTTAGTCTCCCGGGTGTATTGGATTTCTTAAGCACTTGGAACTGATTTACTACCCACTTGTGCTACTGATATTGTGTCTTAGCCTAAAAAATACTTTAAAAAAATAAAAATTCCCTAAATATGAGTGACAGATGAGCTAACCTGCAACAGATGGGAACCATTCTCATTTTGATAAGTGATTGCACTCTGTAATGCATAGCCTCTAATTTTGCACTAACTTTACGCATTGTCTGTTGGCCTTTTCAAATATAAATGACGTAATTTTTACTTTCTGCCAATGTATGTGTTTTTATAATTGTTACTATATTATAATTCCAATTTTGCTTTAATGTGTAGCAGTTTTGGGTGTGCAAAATCAGTGGTATAATTCTGGAATAAAGTTGGTGATCTGACTCTTGATTGCACAAAAGGCAAGTGCTGTGAGACTTGCCATGGTTTTGTCACCTCCAGGCTCAACTATTCCTACACTTTTCTCACCAGCCTCCCAAGTTCCAACCTAAATAAACTGCAATTTGTTCAAAATTCCACCACCCATATCCTAACTTGCATTTCGTCCTGCTTTCCTATCACTCTGTTCTCACCGGCCTCTGTTGGCTTCTCATCCCCAACATATTGAATTCAGAATCCTCAATGGCATCTACAGTTCTCTGCATGGCCTCGCCCTTCCCTACCTCTGCAACCTCCTACATGCCAGTGCATGGATTCCCCTTTTCCAAATATGGCCTCATTATATCCCTGCCGGCTGGATAATTGTGCAGCAGGGTATTAATACTGAGTTGGTGTTGGTATGTTGCATTCTGAGTGGTCCAAAATATTCACACAAATTGATTTTCACATAATTGACAACTTACATTAAAGTAACAAAATTACAAAAAATATAAAAAGAGCAGATCCCTCTTCTCGCGCCCCCTCAAAATAGTACCATTTAGATTATACTGCCTCTCCATGTTGTTCCTCCCAAAGTGCATCACTTCACACTTATCCGCATTAAATTGCATCTGCCATGTTTCTGGCCCATTTCACCAGTCTGTCCTTCAGAAGTCTGCTACTATCCTGCTTACTATTTACTACATTGCCAAGTTTTGTATCATCCACAAACATTGAAATTATACTTCCTATACCCAAGTCCAGGTCATTTATATATAACAAGAAAAGCAATGGTCCAAATAGCGACCCCTGGGGAAACCCCACTTCTCTCCAGTCAGAAAAACATCCATTCATCACATGTAGAGGATTCCCTTCTACCGTGGTTGACATGGTCCTCGACCGTGTCCATTCCATTTCCCGCACTTCTGCTCTCACCCCTTTCCCTTCCTCCCAGAACCACAATAGGGTTCCCCTTGCCCTCACCTTTTACCCCACCAGCCTCCACATTCAACGGATCATCCTGTGCCATTTCTGCCACCTCCAGCATGATCCCAGCATCAAACACATCTTCCCCTCCCCCTCCTTTCAGCATTCTGAAGGGACCGCTCCCTCCGCGACACCCTGGTCCACTCCTCTTTCACCCCAACACCCCTTCACCTTTGCCCGGCACCTTCCCATGCAAGCGCAGGAGATGCAACACCTTACCAAATGCCTTTTGAAAATGCATATATTCAAGATCTACTGCACTTAATCAACCCTCCCTGTTACTTCAGTCAGGTTACTCAGACACGGTTTGATGTTAACAAATCGTACTGGCTGTCCCTTATTAACCCATGCTTCCCGTGTCCTGAACAACCACATGTGCAGGAAGTGTCATCGGCTGGAGGAGCTTGAGCAGTAGCTGACGTCACTGCAGTGCATCCGTGAGGCTGAGAGCTACATGGATAGCACGTTTCAGGAGGTGGTCATCCCGCAGCCTAAGAGAGTGCAGGCAGAGAGGGAATGGGTGACCATCAGACAGACAAGGAGGACCAGGCAGGTAGTGCAGGAGTCCCCTGAGTGCATCTCACTCTCTAACTAGTATTCGCTACTGAATAGCGGTGAGGGCGATGGTTCCTCTAGGGAGTACAGCCAGAGCCAAGTCCATGGCACCACGGGTGGCTCAGCTGTTCACGGGGGGAGGAAGAAGATCGGGAAGGCTATAGGGGTAAGGGATTCGATAGTTAGGGGAACAGACAGGCGTTTCTGTGGCCGCAGATGTGATTCCAGGATGGTATGTTACCTCCCTCGTGCCAAGGTCAAAGATGTCACTGAGCGGCTGCAGAACATTCTGAGGGGGGAGGTCATGGTTCATAGAGGTACCAACGACATAGGTAGAAAGAGGGATGAGTTCCTGCAGGCAGATTTTAGGGTGCTAGGAAAGAGATTAAAAAGCAGGATTTCAAAGGCAGTAATCTCTGGATTACTTCCTGTGCCATGAGTTAGTGAGTATAGAAATAGGAAGATAGAGTAGATGAATGCGTGGCTGGAGAAATGGTGCAGGAGGGAGGGCTTCAGATTCCTGGGACATTGGGACTGATTCTGGGGGAGGTGGGACCTGTACAGGCCGGATGGGTTGCACCTCAACAGAGCCGGAACCAATGTCCTTGCGGGGGGGCGTGGGGGCGTGGGGGGGGGTTGCTAGTACAGTTGGGAAGGGTTTAAACTAATTTGGCAGGGGGACTGGCACAAGGATATAGCATTAGAAAGAAGAAACAAAGTGCACAAAGGATAGGGAGAGACAGATAGCACTAGAGTAAGAAATAGTAAGGTATTAGGTGGGGGTCATAGTCAGAGAGAATACAAGAAGGTCTAAGACAGGTTTACAGTGCATGTGTGTAAATGCACGAAGCATGGTAAATAAGTTTGGTGAGCTGCAGGCGCAAATAGCCACATGAGAATATGATGTCGTGGCGATAACGGAGATCTGGCTCAAAAAAAGGGCAGGATTGGGTTTTTAATATTCCTGGATATAAGGTGTTCAGGAAAGATAGGGAAGGAAAGAAAGGAGGTGGGGTGGCAGTATTGGTTAAGGAGAATGTTGCAGTGCTGCAGAGAGCATACCCTGGAGGGGTCAAGGACAGAATCTATATGGTTAGAGTTAAGGAATAATAGAGGTGCCATTACACTACTAGGTGTATTCTATAGGCCACCAACTAGTGGGAAAGATATAGAGGAGCAAATTTGCAGGGAAATTACAGAGAGGTGCAAGAACTATAGAGTAGTCATAATGGGGGACTTCAATTATCCTAATACAGACTGGGATAATAATAGTGTAAAGGGAAGAATTTCTGAAGTGTGTTCAGGAGAACTTTCTTGATCAGTACGTTTCCGGCCCAACGTAGATAGAGTCATAGGGGGAGAAATTCGGCTGATAGCGCCACCGATTAACGCCTAAGGAGGCCGAGAAGTGGGGCGCTAGCCAATTTCCGGGCGGGCGCAAGGCGCCTAGCGCCTCGCCCCATATTGAGCATGCATTTAGCATCAGCGCTAAATCTTAGCGCCCGCTCATGGGCGCAGGCTGATTATGACGTCATTTGAGTGTTGTGGTAAAACACTGTTGTTAGTATTGTTGTTCACCACTGTTGTTAGTACTGTTGTTCACTGTTAGTACTGTTGTTCACTCTTGCATATTGTTGTACTTGTCTGTGCATGCCTCAGCTGACTCCGCCCCTGGCTCCACCCTCATGGCTGGGTATAAAGGTCGCTGCTCAGAAGCCTCCGGCCCTTTTGGATACCAGGCAACCACAAGAGGCATGCTCTGTTCTTTGGTAATAAAAGCCTGTTTATTACTTTCTCAATCTCCAGTCTTTTGTAGCAATTGATAGTGCATCAATTTTATTACCAAAGTTAAATGTTGGCTGCGGATGCTGATCAACCGATGGCGCAAAACGCTGAGCAGCAGGCGCTGCTGCGAGCCCTCAGACCAACATGCCTGGACCTAGACCCCCAAGAAGCGGGTTCGTCGACTAAATTCGCACAATGGCTGCGTTGCTTTGAGGCGTATCTGGAAGCCTCGACCATGACTCTTGATGAAAATAAACTGAAAATCCTGGCCTCGAAGGTGAGCCACCAAGTCTATACTTTAATCCAAGATGCGACGACCTACGCGGCGGCTATCGACCTACTGAAAGGGCAGTATGCACGCCCGGTTAACACGGTCTATGCCAGGCACCTTTTAAGATCTCGCAGACAGCAGCCCGGGGAATCGGTGGAAGCCTTCCTACGGGCACTGCGGGTACTCGGACGCGGCTGCGACTGCAAGGAAGTATCGGCCGCGGCACATGCGGAGGGACTGATACGAGACGCTTTCGTTGCGGGTCTAAGGTCCGACTACTCCCGGCAGAGGCTGCTGGAGAAGGGTGAAATAGACCTGACAAAGGCAGTGTCCCTCGCGCTCTCGCTCGACGCGGCCCACAGAAATATGGACCGCTTTCTCCCCTCATCGCCCCGCGCCGTGGACGCCACAATCTTGGGCCATGGGACCGCCACCTCCGACTGCTGCAGCGATGTCCAAGGCACAAAAATGCTATTTTTGTGGCCAAGCTAAACACCCTAGAGCACGCTGCCCCGCGAAGAATGCTACCTGCTCCGGCTGCGGGAAGAAAGGTCACTACGTTAGCGCCTGCAAAGGGAAGACCGCTAACGCCAGCAGCGCTGCGTGCGAACCGTGGGCGCAGCCATCTTGTCCGCCATCTTGGGCTCCCCTAGCCGCGTGGGGATCGGGACCGTGGGCGCCGCCATTTTGTCCGCCATCTTGGACGCCTCCGACTTCGGTTACGGGGGACCCGGACTCCACCACCGCCTCATCGGACGACCGCATCGACACGCTTGAACATACGCTGGCTTCCGTGACGCTGGATCAATCTCTCCCGCATCAACTGTCCAGGTCCATGATGGACATTACGGTAAACGGCCGCGCCACTACCTGCCTTTTTGACAGCGGGAGCACGGAGAGTTTTATACACCCCGACACGGTGCGCAGTTACTCTCTCCCGGTCCTGCCGACGCGTCATCGCATCTCTATGGCTTCCAAAGCCCAGTCAGCGGACGTCGGTGGCTACTGTATGGTGACTCTTTCAGTGCGGGGTACTGAATACAAAAATTTTAAACTTCTGGTCCTGCCCCATCTCTGCGCTGCCGCCCTACTGGGGTTGGATTTTCAGTGCCACCTTAAGAGTGTCACTTTAGCGTATGGTGGACCCCTCCCCCCTCTCACAGTCTGCAGCCAGCAGTTTTTAAATCGTCCGCCGCACGCCATTTGCAGCCTCTCCACCCTTAAAGTCTCCCCCCCCTCCTTGTTCGCTAACCTCACCCGCGACTGTAAGCCCATCGCTACCAAAAGTAGGCGTTACAGTGCCGGGGATAGGGGTTTCATTAAATCCGAGGTAGCGAGACTCCTGAAGGAAGGGATTATCGAGAGCAGCAATAGCCCATGGCGAGCACAAGTGGTGGTGGTGAAGGCTGGCGGCAAACAGCGCCTAGTTATTGACTACAGCCAGACGATCAACCGCTACACCCAGCTGGATGCATATCCACTCCCCCGCATATCTGACATGGTCAATCAGATAGCACAATACCGGGTGTTCTCGACGATTGATCTGAAGTCGGCATACCACCAGCTCCCCATCAGGGCTGAGGACCGCCAGTACACAGCTTTTGAAGCTGACGGTCGGCTCTATCACTTTCTCAGAGTTCCCTTCGGCGTCACCAACGGAGTTTCTGTCTTCCAACGGGAGATGGACCGGATGGTTGACCAGAACGCGCTCCAGGCCACTTTCCCATATCTAGACAACGTCACCATCTGCGGCCACGACCAGCAGGACCACGACGTTAATCTAGAGAAATTCCTCCGGACGGCCCAGCGGCTGAATCTCACATACAACAAAGACAAATGTATGTTTCGTACTACGCGCCTTGCTATTCTTGGCTGCGTAGTGGAGAACGGAGTCATCGGCCCAGACCCCGATAGAATGCGCCCCCTTATGGAGCTCCCCCTCCCCCACTGCCAGAAAGCACTGAAGAGATGCCTGGGGTTTTTCTCTTACTATGCTCAGTGGGTGCCCAACTATGCGGATAAAGCCCGACCTCTCATCAAGTCCGCCTCCTTCCCCCTGACAGCAGAGGCCTGTGCAGCCTTCACTCTCATAAAAGGAGACATTGCGAAGGCCACAATGCACGCTGTGGATGAGTCCCTCCCTTTTCAAGTGGAGAGCGACGCATCCGACTTTGCCCTAGCTGCAACCCTTAACCAGGCGGGGAGACCCGTGGCCTTTTTCTCAAGGACCCTCCAGGGCCCCGAGATTCGACACTCCTCTGTCGAAAAGGAGGCCCAGGCCATTGTGGAAGCCGTGCGACATTGGCGGCATTACCTGGCCGGAAAACGATTTACCCTGCTCACTGACCAGCGTTCAGTGGCTTTTATGTTTCATAATAAGCAGCGGGGCAAAATTAAGAATGACAAGATCTTAAGGTGGAGAATCGAACTCTCCACCTACAATTACGATATCTTGTACCGGCCCGGGAAACTCAATGAGCCCCCAGATGCCCTATCACGTGGTACGTGCGCCAACGCGCAGGTTGATAGACTACAGACCCTCCACAATGACCTCTGCCACCCGGGGGTCACCAGGTTCTTCCATTTTATCAAATCCCGTAACCTGCCCTACTCCATCGAGGAGGTCAGGACCATGACCAGGAACTGCCAGATCTGTGCCGAGTGCAAGCCGCATTTTTATAGGCCAGACAGAGCGAGCCTGATCAAAGCCACGCGCCCCTTCGAGCGGCTGAGCATCGATTTTAAAGGGCCCCTCCCCTCCTCTGACCGCAATGTGTACTTCCTCAATATAATTGATGAGTACTCCCGTTTCCCGTTTGCCATCCCTTGCTCGGACATGACCAGTACCACGGTCATTAAATGTCTGAATGACCTCTTCGCCTTGTTCGGTTTCCCTAACTATATCCATAGCGACAGGGGCTCATCTTTTATGAGCGACGAACTTCGGCAGTACCTGCTCGCGAGAGGCATTGCTACAAGCAGGACCACCAGCTACAACCCCCGGGGTAACGGCCAGGTGGAAAGGGAGAATGCGACAGTCTGGAAGGCAGTCCTTTTAAACTTAAAATCTAAGGGCCTTCCGACCTCCCGCTGGCAGGAGGTCCTCCCTGCGGCGCTCCATTCCGTTCGGTCGCTGCTCTGTACACCCACCAATGCCACTCCTCACGAGAGAATGTTCTCCTTCCCCAGGAAGTCCACGTCGGGGATTTCGCTACCAACATGGCTGACTTCTCCAGGTCCCGTCCTACTGCGGAAGCACGTGAGGACCCATAAGGCGGACCCCCTGGTCGAGAGGGTGAGCCACCTCCACGCCAACCCGCAGTATGCTTACGTGGTGTACCCGGATGGGCGGGAGGACACAGTCTCCATTCGAGACCTCGCACCTGCAGGTGCTCCTGAAACACCCTCTTCGCCACCCACCGCTACTTCTGCCTACCCCCAGGACACAGTCCCCGCACGAGACCTCGCACCTTCGGGTGCCTCTAAGAGACCACCATCGCTACCTCCCATTACCCATGCTCTGACCCCTGTAGACGGCATGCAGCAGCCCCAGGGTCCGCCACCTGCTACACCTCCTCTGAACGAGACACCGGGTTCACCGTTGGATGCTGCACCATCACCGCCGCTGCTGCGACGCTCAGGACGGCTTACAAGGCCTCCTGATAGACTTCAGTACACGAATTTTTAGTGCACTTCACCCCGCCGGACTCAATTCTAAACAAGGGGTGAATGTGGTAAACCACTGTTGTTAGTATTGTTGTTCACCACTGTTGTTAGTACTGTTGTTCACTGTTAGTACTGTTGTTCACTCTTGCATATTGTTGTACTTGTCTGTGCATGCCTCAGCTGACTCCGCCCCTGGCTCCACCCTCATGGCTGGGTATAAAGGTCGCTGCTCAGAAGCCTCCGGCCCTTTTGGATACCAGGCAACCACAAGAGGCATGCTCTGTTCTTTGGTAATAAAAGCCTGTTTATTACTTTCTCAATCTCCAGTCTTTTGTAGCAATTGATAGTGCATCAAGTGTGCAACGCCTTTTGCGTGCCCCGGACCGGAAATTCAGTGGCGCCCCCCTCCATAGCGCCTGGCGCTAATAGTGACAGCTTACCTGGGCCTTACCAAGTTGCTCTCGGGCTGGAGGAGCATTATTTAAAGGGGGACTGGTGTGGTTTAAAAGAGGCAGCCATTTTTGGATCACAACTTCCTCGAGAGCTACAAAGAGTTGCTGAGCTGCACACTGAGAGCCATTTGACCACTGAGCCAGCGCAGGCAGACGATCTTCAGCCTTCTGACCATCACCTTGCTGTTGGTGAGCCTTGACAACGGGGAACCTTCCTGTGGGCACTTATTATGGGGGCTGCATTGGAGGGGAACGTCCTGCTGCTGAATCACCTGGAAAGGGCACTGAGACGCCGGGAGAGGGGGGCGGGCATGGACAGATGGAGGAGGGCCAACAGACGTCGCCACAGCAGACCTTACGCTGGCAGGTTTATCCGACAGCAGTTTTCCTACATGAACATGCCGGAGGAGCAGTGTGTCAGAAGGCTGTGATTTAGAAAGGAGGTGGTGACTGAGCTGTGCCAGCTGCTTCAGCGAGATCTGCAGCCTCGGATAAGGTGCAGGACATCTCTGTTGGCGGCTGAGAAGATGGCTGCTGGCCTGAACTTCTCCGTGAGCGGCTCTTCTCAGGCTGCGCGTCAGAGGCTGATCAGAAGTAGCTTCTAGGCCCCTCTCACGGAATGCTTGCTGCCATTCCAAGAACAGGAATGGAACCGGTCTGATACCCCCAAGCCTGTGAAGGGCAAGATGCATGTAAATAGCAGGCATGGCCATTGTAAAGGAAGAAAGTGTTTCATTACACAAAATGTGGTTCCTTCAAACATGAGAAAGCTATGGCAACAGAAAGCAAAACTAATACACTGACACATAACTGCCTCTCACACCCGGGAGACTGTCCAAAACATAAATCACATTCCGACCATGTTCCTTGGCCTTGATTCCACTGCGCCAACCAAAGCATCCAATGCCCCATCAGTGAGGTGTTCCGCCCTCTGCCTCACCCTTTCCATGTCTTGCTAGGCTGGTGCGCCACAGGTAGGCTCCCACCGCTTTGAAGGCCTACAAGGCAGTGAGTGAGTCTGGTGATGCCAATTGACCTGCCCCTTTAAGAGCTGGCTGGCGCCACTGTGTCTCAGGGAAAGTGATTATTGACAGCTCCCTCGTTGCGCCCTGCCGCTGCGAAATTGGGTTGCGCCGCCGGGTTAGCGCCTTAAGAGTAGCGTGCAGCGCCTGATTTAGCACCGCAATCACTTTTAGAGGCGCTGCAACCCAATATCGCGCTAGGTGGTGCTAAATTGCGCCTCGCGCTAAACTTTGCGCATCGCCAGGACTAGCGCCCCAAACGCGGCTAAACCGACTTTCTAGGCCATAGAGTCATACAACACAGAAAGAGGCCCTTCAGCCCATCGTGTCCGCGCCGGCCATCAAGCCCTGTCTATTCTAATCCCATTTTCCAGCACTTGATCCGTAGCCTTGTATGCTATGGCGTTTCAAGTGCTCATCTAAATGCTTCTTGAATGTTGTGAGGGTTCCTGCCTCTACCACCCTTTCAGGCAGTGAGTTCCAGATTCCAACCACCCTCTGGGTGAAAAAGTTTTTCCTCAAATCCCCTCTAAACCTCCTGCCCCTTACCTTGAAATATGCCCCCTGGTTATTGACCCTTCTACTAAGGGGAAAAGTTCCTTTCTCTCTACCCTATCTATGCCCCTCATAATTTTGTACACCTCAATCAGGTCCCCCCTCAGCCTTCTCTGCTCTAAGGAAAACAACCCCAGCCTATCCAGTCTCTCTTCATAGCTGAAGCGCTCCAGCCCAGGTAACATCCTGGTGAATCTCCTCTGCACCCTCTCCAATGCAATCACATCCCTCCTATAGTGTGGTGACCAGAACTGCACACAGTATTCCAGCTGTGGCCTAACTAGCGTTTTATACAGCTCCATCATAACCTCCCTGCTCTTATATTCTATGCCTCGGCTAATGAAGGCAAGTATCTCATATGCCTTTTTAACCACCTTATCTACCTGTCCTGCTGCCTTCAGGGATCTATGTACATGCACACCAAGGTCCCTTTGATCCTCTGTCCTTCCTAGGATCCTACCATTCATTGTGTATTCCCTTGCCCTCCCAGAATGCATCACCTCACACTTTTCAGGGTTAAATTCCATTTGCTACTGCTCTGCCCATCTAACCATCCTGTCTATATTGTCCTGTAGCCTGAGGCTTCCCTCCCCGCTATTTATCACCCCACCAATTTTCGTGTCATCTGCGAACTTACTGATCATACCTCCTACATTCATATCTAAATCATTCATGTACACTACAAACAGCAAAGAACCCAGCACCGATCCCTGCGGTACATCACTGGACACAGGCTTCCAGTCACAAAAACAAACTTCGACCATCACCCTCTGCCTCCTGCCACTAAGCCAATTTTGGATCCAATGTGCCAAATTGCCCTGGATCCCATGGGCTCTTATCTTCTTGACCAGTCTCCCATGTGGGACTTTGTCCAAAGCCTTACTGAAGTCCATGTAGACTACATCAACTGCACTACCCTCATCTACACACCTGGTCACCCCCCTCAAAAAATTCAATCAAATTGGTCAGACATGATCTCCCCCTGACAAAGCCATGCTGCCTATCCCTGATTAAGCCCTGCCTCTCCAAGTGGAGACTAATTCTGTCCCTCAGAATTTTTTCCAATAATTTCCCTACCACTGATGTTAGGCTCACTGGCCTGTAATTCCCTGGTTTATCCCTACTACCCTTCTTGAACAATGGTACTATGTTAGCTGTTCGCCAGTCCTCTGGCACCTCCCCTGTGGCCAGAGAGGTTCAGAAAATTTGTGTCAGAGCCCCTGCAATCTCCTCCCTTGCCTCACACAGCAGCCTGGGGATTTATCCACTTTTAAGCCCGCTAGTACCTCCTCCCTCTCAATACTAATTTGTTCAAGTATATCACAATCCCCCTGCCTGATTTCTATGCCTACATCACCCTTCTCCATAGTGAACACAGATGCAAAATATTCATTTAAAACCTACATCTTCTGGCTCTACACACAGATTGCCACTTTGGTCCCTAATAGGCCCTACTCTTTCCCTGGTTATTCTCGTGCCCTTAATATACTTATAAAACACCTTGGGATTTTCCTTTATTTTGCCCGCCAGTGTTTTTTCATGCCCCCTCTTCGCTCTCCTAATTTATTTTTTAAGTACCCCCCTGCACTTTCTATAATCCTCTAGGGCTTCCACTGTTTTTAGTCCTTTGTATCTGCCAAAAACCTCCCTTTTTTTCCTAATCCATTCTTGTATATCCCTTGACATCCAGGGTTCCTTGGACTTGTTGGTCCCACCCTTGACCTTTACGGGAACATGTTGGCGTTGTACTCTCTCTATTTCCTTTCTGAAAGACTCCCATTGCTCTGATGTGGATTTTCCGACAAGTAGCTGATCCCAGTCCATTTTGGCCAGATCCTGCCTTATATTAAAATTGGCCTTCCCCCAATTTAGAACCTTTATTTCCAGTCCATCTTTGTCCGTTTCAGTGACTACCTTAAATCTCACCGAATTATGGTCACTGTCACCAAAATGCTCTCCTACTGACACATCTACCACTTGCCCGGCTACATTTCCTAGAATTAGGTCCAGTACCTCCCCCTCTCTTGTAGGACTTTCTACATGCTGGCTCAAAAAGCTCTCCTGGATGCACTTTAAGAATTCCGCACCCTCTAAGCCTTTCACACTCTGATTATCCCAGTTAATATTGGGGAAGTTGAAATCCCCTGCCATTATTACCCTATTATTTCTACACTTCTCTGAGATTTGCTTACATATCTGTTCCTCTATCTCCCCGTGACTGTTTGGGGGCCTGTAGTACACTCCCAGCAAAGTGTTTGCCCCCTTTTTGTTTTTATGTTCTACCCACATGGCCTCATTGGAGGAACCTACTAAGATATCATCCCTCCTTACAGCAGTAATTGACTCCTTGATTAATATTGCGACACCCCCTCCTCTTTTACAGCCCCCCCTGTCTTGCCTGAAGATTCTATACCCCGGAATATTGAGCTGCCAGTCCTGCCCCTCCCTCAACCATGTCTCTGTGATAGCAACAATATCATACTCCCATGTGTTCATCAACACCTTCAATTCATCTGCCTTACTCGCAAGACTCCTTGCATTAAAATAAATGCCAACCAGCCTTGCCATACTCCCTTGTGCCATTACATATTTGCTCTGCCTTCCAGGCTGACTTGTTTTTTCCTCTATATTTGGCTGTGCATCACCCCCTACTATAGCTCCACTCCGTATCAGTACTAGCAAACCTCCCCGCAAGGATGTTGGTCCCGTTCCGGTTCAGGTGCAACCCGTCCGACTTGTACAGGTCCCACCTTCCCCAGAAGCAGACCCAGTGATCCAGGAAACTAAAGCCCTCCCTCCTGCACCAGCTCTTTAGCCACACATTCATCTGCTCTATCCTCCAACTCCTATACTCACTAGCATGTGGCACCGGGAGTAATCCAGAGATTACAACCTTTTGAGGTCCTGCTTTTTAATCTGCTACCTAGCTCCCTAAATTCTTGTTGCAGGACCTCAGCCCTCTTTCTACCCATGTCGTTGGTACCAATGTGAACCACGACTTCTGACTGTTCGCCCTCCCCCTTCAGAATGCCCTGCAGCCGTTCAGTGACATCCTTGACCCTGGCACCAGGGAGGCAACATACCATTCTGGAGTCACGTCTGCGGCCACAGAAACGTCTATCTGTTCCCCTTATGATAGAATCCCCTATCTTTATTGCTCTCCCACTCTTTTTCCTCCCCTCCTGTTCAGCTGAGCCACTCATAGTGCCACGGACTTGGCTCTTGCTGCATTCCCCTGAGAAACCACTTCCCCAGCAGTATCCAAAATGGAAAATCTGTTGGAGAGGGAGATGGACCCAGGGGACTCTTGCACTACCTTCCTGGTTCTTTTACTCTGTCTGGCGGTCACCCATTTCCTGTTTGCCTGTGCACTCTTTACCTGCGGTGTGACCACCTCGTTAAACGTGCTATCCATGAAGAATTTCAGCTTCGCGGATGCTCCACAGTGACTCCAGCCACAGCTCCAGCTCCGAAATGCGGATTCCGAGTAGCTGCAGCTGGAGACACTTCCTGCACATGTGTTCACCCTGGACACTTAAAGTGTCCCTGACTTCCCACATCGCACAGGAGGAGCACTCCACGCAGCCGAGCTGCCCTGCCATGTCCTACCCTTAATTTACTCCCTTTACTTCCTTTAAATTGAAGAATATTAAATACACTAGGGACCTTACTTCCCTTTAAACACTACTTATTCTAAACTAGAGACCTTACTTTGACTTTAACGACTGGATTGTAGAAATACTCACTAGGTCCTACTTACCAATCAGCTCCTTCCCTGGTTGTGACGTCACTTTAGCCGTTTTGCAGTTGTTGTTGGACTGCTCCCGCTCTCGGACTCTTTCCTTGCTGTAAAGTAAGAACCAATTCCTACAGGGTGAAAAGTTAGGAAAAACAAAGGTGAAGCAAGGGAGCTCCTCCTTCCACTCCTCACCTAACTCCCTGACTCACCCAACTCGCAGCACTCTGTTTAAACCGCACTCAGTCTCTGCGCTCAGTCTCCACCCAGGGCCGCTCTCGCTGCTGCCGCTGGGGAGTCTGGCCCGCTCTCTCTCTCTCTCCCTGTTCTTTAAATCCTCGGTCACTGCACTCAGTCTCTACCCAGGGCCGCTCTCGCTGCCTCTGCTGCCGGTGAGTCTGGGCCGCTCTCTCTCCCCGCCTCTTTAAATCCTCAGTCTCTGCCCTCAGTCTCCACCCAGGGCCGCTCTCGCTGCTGGCACCAACGAGAATCTGATTCTGGGGAACGAGGTGGGTCAAGTGGAGCAAGTGACAGTAGGGGAACATTTAGGGAACAGTGATCATAGTATCATAAGGTTTAGGTTAGCTATGGAAAAGGACAGAGAGCAATGTAGAGTAAAAATACTTAATTGGAAGAAGGCAAATTTCAGTGGGCTGAGAACAGATCTGGCCCGGGTAAATTGGAATCAAAGATTAGGTTGATTGGCTATGATAAATTGACCCTTAGTGTTAGGGGGATTAAATACGTGGGGTTACAGGGATAGGGTGGGATATGTGTTGGTGTAGGGGTTACGGGGATCGGGTGGGATATGTGTCGGTGCAGGCTCGATGGGCCGAAATGGCCTCTATCTGCACTGTGGGGTTTCTGTGATTCTGTGATTGGCAGGCAAAACTGTAATCAAGGTACATTCCCACAAGGGCAAAAGGTAGGGCAACTAAAGCCAGATCTCCCTGGATGACGAAAGCGATAGAGAGTAAGATGAAGCAGAAAAAGAGCGCATATGAAGATATCAGGTTGAGAATACAAGTGAGAATCAGGCTGAATATAGAAAGTTCAGAGGGGAAGTGAAAAAGAAAATAAGAGCAAAGAGAGAGTATGAGAATAGATTGGCAGCTAACATAAAAGGGAGTTCAAAAGTCTTCTATAAGCATATAAATAAGTAGTAAGAGGAGGGGTGGGGCTGATTAGGGACCAAAAAGGAGACCTACGCATGGAGGCAGCAGGCATGATTGAGGTACTGAATGAGTACTTTGCATCTGACTTCACCAAGGAAGAAGATGCTGCCAAAGTCATAGTGAAAAAGGAGGTAGTGGAGATACTGGATGAGATAAAAATTGATAAAGAGGAGGTACTAGAAAAGCTGTCTGAACTTAAAGTTGATAAGTCACCCACTGGATGGGATGCATCCTAGGACGCTGAGGGAGGTTAAGGAGGAAATCACTGAGGTACTTGCCATAATCTTCCAACCCTCCTTAGATACGGGAGTGGTGCCAGAGGACTGGAGAATTGCAAATGTTACACCCTTGTTCAAAAAAGGGTGTAAGGATAAACCCAGCAACTACAAGCCAATCAGTTTAACCTCAGTAGTGGGGAAGCTTTAGGAAACGATAATCAGGGGCAAAGTTAACAGTCACTTGGACAAGTGTGGATTAATTAAGGAAAGCCAGCACGGCTTTTGAGTTTTTTGATGAGGTAACAGAAAGGGTTGATGAAGGCAATACGGTTGACTTGGTGTATATAGACTTCCAAAAGGAGTTTGATAAAGTGCCACATAATAGGCTTGCCAGCAAAGTTGAAGCCCATGCAATAAAAGGGACAGTGGCAGCATGGATACGAAATTGGCTAAGTGACAGGAAACGGTTGTTTTTTGGACTGGAGGAAGGTATACAGTGGTACGATAGCAAAATACTGCAGATGTTGGAAATCCGAAATAACAACAGAAAATGCTGGAAAAACTCAGCAGGTCAGGCAACATCCGTGGAGAGAAATTTGAGTTGACGTTTCGGGTTTGACCCTTCTTCAAAACTGGAGAGAAAAGGAACTAGATCGAAGGCAGGGCTGCGATCGGACAAAAGAATAAAAGAACCAAAAGAAGTAAAAGAGATTAGAAGCTAGACGAGATGGTAATAGGCTGGGATTAGGTGTAAAGTGTACTGGCAGGGCAAAAGATAGCTGCCAGGTGTGAGAGAGAAACAAAAGGAAAGGGGGGGGGGGAGGAAAGGAGTGGAAAAATATAAGTGAAAATGAAATAGGGGCCGAGGTTATGATCTGAAATTGTTGAACTCGATATTGAGACCGGAAGGCTGCCAAGTGCCTAATCGGAAGATGAGGTGCTGTTCCTCGAGTTTACGTTGAGCTTCCGTGGAACAATACAAGAGGCCAAGGACGGTGAGGTCTGAGTGGGAATGGAAGTATAGTGAACAGTGAGGAGGATAGTGATAGACTTTAAGAAGATCTAGACAGGCTGGTGAAATGGGCAGACATGTGGCAGATGAAATTTAATGCAGAAAAGTGCGAAGTGATACATTTTGGTAGGAAGAATGAGGAGAGGCAATATAAACTGAAGGGTATAATTCTAATGGGGGTGCATGAATAGGGAGACTTGGGGGGCGTCTGTGCATAAATCATTGCAGGTGGCAGGGCAGGTTGAGAAAGCGGTTAAAAAAGCATACAGGATCCTGGGCTTCATAAATAGAGGCATAGGGCAGGATTTTCATTGGGCCGTGGAGGCGGGATTGGAGGCGTGTGGGGGGTTAAAATCCCGAAATCGGGGGGCACGAACCCATCCCGCCCCCAACCCGCCTCCATGCCAGTTTCAAAGGAGGCGGGTACCCAACCCACACTGGGACCCGCCTCTCCGAGGCGGGAAGGGGATTAGTGCCAATTAACTGCCTGTTAACAGGTAGTTAACAGGCAGTTTTTAGACTAATCCCTATTTTCATTGATGAAATGTGGGATTCCCGACGGCTCCAAACCACGCCAAGTTAGCGAGGCGGGCCGTCGGGATGAAGGGCTTGGAGGGGTTGAGATGTCCGGTGTTCAGGTGAGTGATGGGTGCATGAGTGCAAAGGTAAGTGTGTTTGGTGTGTGTAAAGTGTTTAAAGAAGTTTTACTTACATGTACTTACCTTTACAGCCTTCCTTCCTTCAGGTCTCGGGAGCCCCTCATCTCACCGGCACAGAAAGCGAGCTGTCAAAAGTTCCAGCATTCAGCTTTCTGTTCCGGAGAGATCTCTAAATCAGCCTGAGAGGAAGGAATTAACCTGGAGTACAGATTGTCAGTGTTTGACAGCTTCAACCAGCTGTCAAACGCTGATATTTCATCTGTCAAAAGGTCACAGATTGATATTTCATCTGTCAAGACATCACCTGTTGCCGGGTGGCCCTTAATTGGCCTGCTGAGCCCGCTGGGTGGGCTCAACAAGGTCAATCAAGTCAAAATCGCGTGGGTTGGCCACAACTCGATAGAGGCGGGACTACAACTTTTGGGGTTGTAGTCCCGCCTCCTACCTGCCTCAATGAAAATCCAGCCCATAGAGTACAAAAGCAAGGAAGTTATGATGAGCTTTTATAAAACACTGGTTCGGCCTCAACTGGAGTATTGTGTCCAATTCTGGGCACCGCACTTTAGGAAGGGTGCAGAAAATATTTACAAGAATGATTCCAGGGATGAGGGACTTCAGTTATGTGGATAGACTAGAGAAGCTGGGGTTGTTCTCCTTAGAGTAGAGAAGGTTGAGAGGAGATTTGATAGAGGTGTTCAAAATCATGAGGGGTCTAGACAGTGGAGATAGAGAGAAACTTCCCATTGGCAGAGGGGTCGAGAACCAGCGGACACAGATTCAAGGTGATTGGCAAAAGAACCAAATGCGACATGAGGAAAACTTTTTTACGCAGCGAGTAGTTAGGATCTGGAATGCACTGCCTGAAAGGGTGGTGGAGGCAGACTCAGTCGGAATTGGATAAGTACCTGAAGGGAAAACAATTGCAGGGCTACGGGGTAAGGGCAGGGGTGTTGGACTAGCTGAAGTGCTTTTTCAGAGAGCCGGCACGGGTTCGCCGGGCCGAATGACCTTCTGTGCTGTAACCATTCTATGATTCTATACTTCTCCAAGTGAGTGCAGTGGTTGCAGAGATAGGTACAGGTGGGTCACTGCAGTGGGGTGATGGGCACATTTGGGTGCAGTAATGTGTACAGGTGGCTGCAGCGATGGGCACAGGTGGGTGCATAATAAATGTCTGCAACAGATTTCAGTTATCTGTTAATTCTATAGATGCTGAGTTACCTGCTGAGTGTTACCAGCATCTACCATTTTTTGCTTTGTGTTTCAAATATACATTTTTTTTTAATGTTAAACCTTTTTGCACTGTTCGTCGTGTGAAAATAGAAACAGTTTTAAAAATGAACAGAAATTGAGAGACTTGGAGTAGGAACTGCCAAGTGTAATAGTTCATCCACTCAGGAGTTGTATGAATTGATATTAAATGTAAATCTATCTCTACAGCAGCTGCTTCTCAGCACAGTAAGGAGTGACAAATTCCAGCCTCTCAAGAAAACTCATCATTTTGTTTTGGCCCTTCGTGTAGAAAGAAAATTGATTTGTTCTGGACTTGGATCAGGTGCTGCACTGCATGTTCTGGGTTCCAATGCAGTGCTGCACTGCATGTTCTGGAGTCCAATCCAGTGCTGCACTGTATGCTTTGGGGTCCAATCCAGTGCTGCACTGTACGCTCTAGGGTTAGGTCCAGTGCTGCACTGCACATTCTGGAGCTGGCCACCCGAAAATCACATTAAAGGAAAATCTATTGGAATATTGAAGGTGGAGAACAATTATGGTACATCCTGGGCTTGCAGTGTCTGCAGTTAATTTTGTAATCTGATCTGTCCTTAGCCTATTACTGACAGTGATAACAACAACTTGCATTTATGTAGTGCCTTTAACGTAGAAAAATGTCCCAAGACGGAGCGGGGCATCTTGTGGCATGTCCTGTTAGACTTTCCATCACCCTTAAGCTTTGCCCTGTAAATTTCTGGAAGTGCGAACTGATAACGGTGTGGCGAGAACAATGGGGTATCTGGGACCTTGCTGAACGACAGGACCAACAGTGTATCTCCTTAGCCAATGAGATTTAAGGATTGAGAAATAAACAGGAATAACAGAAGGAGGTGAATTAGAGTCAAATCAGGTACGGAAATAAAAGTAAAGAGCGGGAAAGAAAGATTGGATTAAGAGAGAAAAAAAGTCAAAGAAAAAGACATTAAAAAAAAAATTAATTTAGAAAATCTCTAACAACAATTTACTACCTGTAGGAATGAGACTCCACGGATTAAATGTTTCCCTTTCTGGGCTGATGAAGTTGATTGGCATTGCAGGAACATAAATCTCATAATTAAAAGGGTACTTAACGCTGCTAAGTAGCAGCCCTAACTTTCTGCAGCAAGTTTAATAAGCAATTAATTTTCAAATTTAGCAACTTCATGAAACTCACGGCAAGGGTTAGTGCGTGATGCCGTTTTCGCAAGGCTAACAGCAATTCACGGGGTATTTCTTTCTCACCACAAGTTACTGGACGATTTACGCACTAATAACGGTGAGCGCCATTAAACAAAACAATAGAAATAATTTAATCATGAACAAAACAAAGACCATGCTGGCAGCTGTCCCATGTTTTTCATTTGGAAGCTACTGTATAAGGTTTTGGTGTAGCCCCAGAAAAGCCTTCGAAGTATTGAATATGATAAGATTTAAGTTTATATTTAAAGCTTTGGATAGGAAGCAGAATGTGATATGGCAAAGAATGCTGTGAATGGAGGCAGTGATTGGGGAATTCCACAGGAGACTGTTCTGGGTCCCCTGGCGGAGAGCAGGAAAGACTGTTCTGGGTCCCCCTGTCGGAGACTAGGAGAGACTGTTCTGGGTCCCCTGGCGGAGACTAGGAGAGACTGTTCTGGGTCCCCCTGTCGGAGAGCAGGAGAGACTGTTCTGGGTCCCCTGGCGGAGACTAGGAGAGAGTTCTGGGTCCCTCTGTCGGAGAGCAGGAGAGACAGTTCTGGGTCCCCTGGCGGATACTAGGAGAGACTGTTCTGGGTCCCCGTCGGAGACTAGGAGAGACTGTTCTGGGTCCCCTGGCGGAGAACAAGAGAGACTGTTCTGGGGTCCCTCTGTCGGAGACTAGGAGAGACTGTTCTGGATCCCCCTGTCGGAGACTAGGAGACTGTTCTGCATTGCTGATCATCTTCCAACATTCAATGGAATCTGGAACAGTACCCATGGATTGGAGGGTAGCCAGAAGTGGCCCTAGAAATAGTAGATGCATTGCTGGTCATCTTCCAAAATTCTATAGACTCTGGAACAGTTCCCATGGATTGGAGGGTAGCTAATGTTACCCCACTATTCAAAAAAGGTGGTAGAGAGAAAACGGGGAATTATAGACCGGTAAGCCTGACATCGGTAATGGGGAAAATGCTAGAGTCCATTATAAAAGATGTAATAGCAGAGCACTTGGAAAACAGTGACAGGATCGGACAAAGTCAACATGGATTTACAAATGGTAAATCGTGCTTGACTAATCTACTGGAATTTTTTGAGAATGTAACTGGTAAAATAGATAAGGGAGAACCAGTGGATGTGGTGTATTTGGACTTTCAGAAGGCTTTCAATAAGGTCCTGCATAAGAGATTAGCGTGTAAAGTTAAGGCACATGGGATTGGGGGCAAGGTATTGACTTGGACAGAGAACTGGTTGGCAAACAGAAAGCAAAGAGTTGGAATAAACGGGTCTTTTTCCGAGTGGCAGGCAGTGACTAGTGGGGTACCGCAGGGATCGGTCCTTGGACCCCAGCTATTCACAATATATATTAATGATCTAGACAAGGGAACTAGATGTAATATCTCCAAATTTGCTGACGACACAAAGCTGGGTGGGCGTGTGTGCTGTGAGGAGGATGCCGAGAAACTCCAGTATGATTTGGACAGGTTGGGTGATTGGGCAGAAGCATGGCAGATGCAATATAACATGGATAAATGCGAGGTTATCCACTTTGGTGGCAAAAACAGGAAGGCAGATTATTATCTGAATGGCAATAGATTGGGAGAAGGGTAAGTGCAACGAAACCTGGGTGTCCTTGTGCACCAGTCGCTGAAGGTAAGCATGCAGCTGCAGGGATAAGGGGTAAGCCATTTAGGACAGAAATGAGGAGGAATTTCTTCACCCAGAGAGTGGTGAACCTGTGGAATTCTCTACCACAGAAGGCAGTAGAGGCCAATTCATTAAATATATTCAAGAAGGAGTTGGATATATTTCTTAAGGCTAAAGGGATCAAGGGGTATGGGGAGAAAGCAGGGACCGGGTACTGAATTTGGATGATCAGCCATGATCGCATTGAATGGCGGAGCAGGCTCGAGGGGCCGAATGGCCTACTGCTGCTCCTATCTCCTATGTTTTTATGGGTCCCCTGTCGGAGACTAGGAGAGACTGTTCTGGGTTTCCTGTCGGAGACCAGGAGGGACTGTTCTGGGTTTCCTGCCGGAGACCAGGAGGGACTGTTCTGGGTCCCCCTGGCAGAGAGTAGGAGAGACTGTTCTGGGTCCCCCGGTGCAGACTTGGAGAGACTGTTCTGGGTCTCCCTGTCGGAGACTAGGAGAGACTGTTCTGGGTCCCCCTGTCGGAGAGCAGGAGACTGTTCTGCGTCCCCCTGGCGGAGACCCTGTACTGGGTTGATGGTACTTGTCATTAGTAAATTTTATATTACACCAAGCTGTGAGGCTGTGCCTTAAACTGCCCCATGGATGTTGACAGTGCTTTTCCAGTTATTCTGCTTTTATTCAGTTAATATTGAGCTTTCATCTTATATGAAGATAAAATAATGTTCACTGCTTGCATTAATGAACGACAGTGGTGATGCAAAGGTCTGAACTTTACAGATCCCAAAGTCTCGGTGTCATTTTATAAAAAGCCTTTGCACAGCTCAGAGGAGAAAAATCATTGATAAAAGTGAAAATAATAATGAAATTGGAGTTGTGTGTGTGTGTCTGCAGGTCTCCTGACGGGATGCTGACCTCCGCAGTGCAAGGACTGTCCATCGCAGAATCTCACCTGGCCGAGCTGGAAGGAGACACACTGCACTTGTACGGGTTTGGTGCACTCGAATCCCTGGACCGCAGCTGGGGTGTTCAGACAGCTGGGGCCGTCACAACTGTCTCTTTCATGTTCATAGACTTTGATGAGATTGTCACAGTGTTACCACGATTAAGGATTAAATTTCCAAATATTTTGGTAAGAATATTCCACATTTGTTTTACTGATGTCTTGGTTCCTGGTGAATTATTAGGGTTTAGAATTAGAATTTCGATTGTGAAAAAAGATGTTCTTGGACTAAGGTTGAAACTTATATTGGACTAATATTGGTCACACTTAGCAGTGGGATCACTCAGTGTTGTGGTCACTCAGCAGTGTGGTCACTCAGTGTTGTGGTCACTCTCAGCAGTGGGGTCACTCAGTGTTGTGGTCACTCAGCAGTGGGGTCACTCAGTGTTGTGGTCACTCTCAGCAGTGGGATCACTCCGTGTTGTGGTCACTCTCAGCAGTGGGGTCACTCAGCAGTGGGGTCACTCCGTGTTGTGGTCACTCAGCAGTGGGGTCACTCAGTGTTGTGGAAACTCTCAGCAGTGGGGTCACTCAGTGTTGTGGTCACTCAGCAGTGGGGTCACTCAGTGTTGTGGAAACTCTCAGCAGTGGGGTCACTCAGCAGTGGGGTCACTCAGTGTTGTGGTCACTCTCAGTATTGGGGTCACTCAGTGTTGTGGTCACTCAGCAGTGGGGTCACTCAGTGTTGTGATCACTCTCAGTATTGGGGTCACTCAGTGTTGTGGTCACTCTCAGTATTGGGGTCACTCAGTGTTGTGGTCACTCAGCAGTGGGGTCACTCAGTGTTGTGGTCACTCAGCAGTGGGGTCACTCAGTGTTGTGGTCACTCTCAGTATTGGGGTCACTCAGTGTTGTGGTCACTCAGCAGTGGGGTCACTCAGTGTTGTGGTCACTCTCAGTGTGGTCACTCTCAGTGTTGTGGTCACTCAGCAGTTGTGGTCACTTAGCAGTGGGGTCACTCAGTGTTGTGGTCACTCTCAGTATTGGGGTCACTCAGTGTTGTGGTCACTCAGCAGTGGGGTCACTCAGTGTTGTGGTCACTCTCAGCAGTGGGGTCACTCTGTGTTGTGGTCACTCAGCAGTGGGGTCACTCAGTGTTGTGGTCACTCTCAGTATTGGGGTCACTCAGTGTTGTGGTCACTCAGCAGTGGGGTCACTCAGTGTTGTGGTCACTCAGCAGTGGGGTCACTCAGTGTTGTGGTCACTCTCAGCAGTGGGGTCACTCAGTGTTGTGGTCACTCAGCAGTGGGATCACTCAGTGTTGTGGTCACTCTAAGCAGTGGGGTCACTCAGTGTTGTGGTCACTCTCAGCAGTGGGGTCACTCAGTGTTGTGGTCACTCAGCAGTGGGGTCACTCAGTGTTGTGGTCACTCAGCAGTGGGGTCATTCAGTGTTGTGGTCACTCTCAGCAGTGGGGTCACTCAGTGTTGTGGTCACTCAGTGTTGTGGAAACTCTCAGCAAAGGCTGACACGCCACCTGAGAATTCATTGTGCACCATGACACGTGTCTAAACCCATCCTATAACTACCTCCCACCATAAGTCCAGCCCTTGTTTCAGTAAGCAGTGTTCCATTATTGGATGTGTTATGCACTATTGATTAATATTGTACGTACCCCACTTCTGATCCAGAGTTTGGAGTAGGCCAAGTCATCTGAAAAATGCAGTGTGTGTGTCTGCTGACTGACAGGAGTAGAACCATGGAATTCATAGCTCCTTACCCATTTTCCAGCTTGGTATAAGGGAAAGGTTAATGAATGAGAGTGGCATATTGTCGTGACAAAGTGGGATGCTAGCCCATACCATCTAATCCTTGAACCTGGCAATGGAGTACCCATGTTTTAAATTTGAAATATCCAGCAGTTAGAGTTTGATGGTTAAGTTCTGCTTTGAATGTACCCACAGGTGGCTATATATTTTTCTCATTTCTGATGGTTAAAGTATAAATCAAAGATTCTAGACTGAGCCAGATTCCAAGCAGGCAGCTGTAGAGGTGAGCTGAAGAAATCAGAAATTATATTTACTAAACAGTACAGTGGCGACTTTGCATAGAGGAGGGGTGAAGTATACTAGAATGGTGCAGTACACCACTAGGAAGGGGGGCACTTTCCTCTTCACTCCCACGTGAGTTCCTGATCCCAGTCAGTATTACTTACTTTACTGACACAAAGCACTTTCTAATAGAGAGTGAAACATGGGGCTCTGACACTTTAATGGAATCTTCTTTTGTAGCTGCTGATTTTTTTAACCTCAGTTTAATAAATGCAGCTTTCTGCTTATTCAGCAGAATACTTCTTAGATTGAGCAAATGGATTCTTCATATGGCTTAAGTTATCAAAAGAACTCTCATTTATAATAAACATTCCTGAGGCTGTTCAGCTTCTCCATTGTTGCATCATGTTTAGGAAACCTGCATTGGGAGTAAACCCACAGCTGCTTAAATCGCACACCTTAGCAAAACAGAAGTCAAATCACTTCCCTATAGAGAAAGAAAGAGTTGCATTTATATAGCACCTTTCACGACCTCCTGACATCCCAAAGCGTTGTACAGCCAATGAAGTACTTTTTTTTGAAGTGTAGTCACTCTGGTAATGTAGGAAATGTGGCATACAATTTGCACACAGCAAGATCCCACAAACAGCAATGTGATAATGACCAGATAATCATCTTTTAGTGGTGTCGGGAAAAGTGCCAGGGCACTGGCAAACCTTAATGGCACAATTGTACCAGTAAGGAAAAGTTAACAGTGATGACAGAAGATGCAGACTTCAACAGCTAACCTAAATGGGGAAAAGTATCTGTGCACTGTGTAGTAACCAAAACAGTACCTGGGAAAGCGCTCAGTAATGTTACATATACTCACTTTTGATGGTTTATTCTGTCTTCCAAACCCTAACACGTGTTAGAGCTTGGACTCACATTGTACAGTTTGTTATATAATCCTGTGAGATTACAGTGGGTTATAAAGTAACTTTTAGTAGCCTAACTGCAATTAACTGGTCTCTGGGAGAGTCGTTTAGGACAATGTTAGAAGCTGCTCCCCCTGATAGTGGCTCAGGCTGACATCTCAAGGAGGTAGGCGCTAGGGGTCTGTCAGGGCAGCACCTCAAAGCAGTGCTAAGAGATGGTCCCTAAAGAGTGCTTGTGGGCGTGGGTCTAAATGAGAGTAGCTCAGAGTGGCACTGAAATGGTCTCATTGAGAAGAGTCAGGCCTCTTGACAGGGGAATAGCTCAGGGTGATTTCTCCATTTTAACACCTCTCTGAGAACAAGCACTGGCTTCTCTGGGGGCAAGCACTGGCCTCTCTCTGGGGGCAAGCACTGGCTTCTCTGGACAAGTACTGGCTTCTCTCTGGACCCCATATGCTACAAGTTAAAAAGCAAAAAACTGCAGACGCTGAAAATCTGAATTAATAATCAAACATGCTGGAAACACTCAGCAGATCAGGCGGCATCAGGCAGAGATTGTAAAAAGGTTAACGTTTCTGGTCTTGTGACCCTTGGTCAGAACTAGTTGTCACAAGACCTGAAACGTTAACCTTTTTCCTTCCGCCACAGATGCTGCCTGATCTGCTGAGTGTTTCCAGCATTTTAATTTTTAATTTCACTACAAGTCAGCTTTGGGAGATGGTGAGTTCAGTCTCACCTCCTGATGATCTATGGCTCTTACCATGCTGTGACACACAGTACCATGTCAATCAATCAGTTTGGAAATAACACATAATCAAAACCGTAGGATTCCTTCAAAAAGTTGTCACTGGTTGCTTATTAGTTTTTAACAATTTTGTTCTGTGATAACTTGTTAATTACATCACTCAATTTTTGGTACAGATTTTGCTGGGAATGGGTGTCTTGCTTAATACTGATCCTTCAACGTTAATGCATTTTCTTTGTAATGACAATTAGCTCGATGAAAAAGTTGGGCTTAGTGATCTTGTGCCTAGATTTGCATCCAGCATACTTGTTTTATAATTGTTTTGACAGCACTTCAAGTTCTGTGATACGAATCTTCACAAATTGCAGCAGTTTAATGCTCTGGCACTGGGCCGCCGGTTAGACCAGCTCACTGTTAGTTCTCAGGGGAACCCAGTGGTGAACTTCAGCCTCTGGAAATACTATGTCCTCTTCAGGCTCAACCATTTCTGTCTCCAAAAAATAAATGATGTGGAGGTAAGCATGTCAATCTCAGGAATTCCATTTAATGGATTGAATTTTGCTTTTGTTACTTTGCTAGATACCACACATACCTATATAGTTTGTGTTTGGATACTTATCAAATAATCATGCCCTGTCCTGCATCCAAAGTGCATGTTGTGCATCATACAATTCTGCTTTAATACATTAGTATCGTAATTCTTATTGAAGTTAGAATCATACAGCACAGAAGGAAGCCATTTGGACCATCGTGCCTGTGCCGGCTCTTTGAAAGAGCTCTCCAATTAGTCCCACTCCCCTGCTCTTTCCCCATAGCTCTGCAATTGTTTTCCTTTTCATGTATTTATCCAATTCCCTTTTGAAATTTACTATTGAATTTGCTTCCACCGCCCTTTCAGGCAGTGCATTCCTAATCACTACAACTCGCTGCGTAAAAAAAATTCTCATCTCCCCTCTGGTTCTTTTCCAATTGCCTTAAATCTCTGTCCTCTAGTTACTGACCCTTTTAACAAATCCGTGTTAGCTGTCATTTATCAACTCGTGTCTTTCCAAGTAACAACTAATTTTGTTCCACACTATTGTCTCTAAAGGTTTCCCCACGACCAACGTGAGGCTCACTGACCTATAGTGACCGGGTTTATCCCTCTCCCCTTTTTTGAACAAGGTTGTAATATTTGCAGTCCTGCAGTCCTCTGGCACCACTCCCATATCTGAGAAGGATTAGAAGATTGTGACCAGACCCTCCACTATTTCCATCCTTATTTCCCTCAGCAACATAGGATGCATCCCATCTGGACTGGGTGACTTTTCTACTTTGAGCACTGCCAACCTTTCAAGTACCTCCTCTTTGGCCGCGATTTTATCGGCACTGAGAGGGCGGGTTTGGAGGCGGGTCAAAGGTTAAAATCGTTTTGATTGACGACGGGTTCTGATCCCGCCGTCAACCCGCCTCCAAACAATTTTCCCAAGTGTCGGGTCCCCGATTTGCACATGGACTCGATACCTAGCGGCGGGAAGAGGATTAAAGCCAATTACCTGCCTGTTAACAGGTAGTTAATAGTAGTTGACTGGCTATTTTTTAATTTTGCTGCTTCTGCCTCGGGTATCCTGACGTCCGGACACCACGCCAGGTAAGTGTGGCGTGTTGTGAGTCTGCTGTAATGTTTCTGGATTGATGACCGCTGCAGAAGTGGTGTGAAAGATCCAATGGTGCACTGGTGAGTTTCAGAGGTAAGACAATGTTGGGAAATACATTTTTAATGCATTTACACATTTCTTTAGGTAACAAATTTTGAAATCGATGTCTAGTGCCACCTCATTGGGAGAACCTCTCTCACCAGTGACAGATCGCTTCTGTCACCTCACCTGTAGCTGCCATCTATTCTAGCCTATGGAGGGAGTCACTGGAGAGCCTGGGTGCAAAAGCTCACCGTTGTATAGTGATTGCCAGTGTTTACAGCACCTCAATGCTGTCAAACACTGAGAAATCAGCTGTCAAAAAAAATTGTGCGTGGTCCCTTTAAGAAAACCAGCAGATGACGCGTCATCAAATGACGTCATCTGACCGACTTCCTCTTAATTGTCCAGCAAGCCTGCAGGGCGGGCTTAACAAGGTCAATTAACGTAAAATCATGTCCGTGGGCTGGATGCAGTTGTGGGCGGGACTGGAAGCCGGAAACCACCTGACCTGCTCCCAACCCACATCCATTGACAAAATCACGGCCTTTATCTATTTTTATCCTATACAATTTCTCTACTACCTCCTCCTTTACTGTGACATTGGCAACATCCTCTTATTTTGTGAAGACAGATGTAAAGTACTCATTAGTACCTCAGCCATGCCCTCTGCCTCCACAAGAAGATCTCCTCTTTGGTCCCACCCTTTTTTTGACTATTCTTTTATTCTTTATATGTTTATAAAAGATTTTAATGTTCCCTTTTATGTAACCCGCTAATCTATTCTTATATGCTCTCTTTGCCCCTCTTATTTCTTTTTTCAGTTCTCCTCCACAATTTCTGTATTCTGTTTGATTCTCTAATGTATTATGAATCTGACATCATAAGCCTCCATTTTCTATTTAATTTTAATCTCCATATCTTTAGTCATCCAGGGAGCTCTAGCTTTGGATGCCCTTCCTTTCCCCCTCATAGGCATGTGCCTAGTCGGTACCCGAACCATCTCCTCTTTGAAGGCCTCCCATTGCTCATTTACTCTTTTACCTTCCAATCTTTGTTTCTAATCCACCTGGACCAGATCACTTTTCAACTCACTGAAGTTAGCCCTTTTCTAGTTAAGTATCTTCACCTTTGATTGTTCCTTGTCCCTTTCCATAACTACTCTAAACCTAATGATATTGTGACTACTGTTGCCCAAATACTCTCCCACTGAAACATGCTCCACTTGCCTCATTTCATTCCCCAGAGCTGGATCCAGCGCTGCTTCCTTCCTCGTTGGGCTGGAAACACACTGATCAAGAAAATTCTCCTGTACACATTTCAAGAATTCCTCCCCCGCTTTGCTCTTTACGCTGTTTTCCTCCAGTCTTTATTAGGATCATTGAAGTCCCTCTATCACGACTCTGTTGTTTTTACATCTTTCTGAAATTTGCTTGCAGGTTTGCTCCTCTATCTCCTTCCCACTATTTGGTGATCTATAGTATACACCCAGCAGTGTAATAGCTCCTCTTCTGTTCTTTAATTCTATCCAAATAGATTCTGTCTTTGAATCCTCAAGCACGTTATCTCGTTCTGGTGCGGAAGCAGTATATTTAATCAATACTGCCACCCCCTCCTTTTTTTTCCTTTCCTATTCCTCCTGAATACATTCTAGCCAGGAATGTTAAGTTCCCATTCCTGCCCTTCTTTGAGCCAGGTCTCCATTATTGCTACTATATCATAACCCCATGTGGTAACTTGTGCCTGCAGTTTACCAACCTTATTTATTGCGCTCTGTGCATTTACACACATGCACTCTAAACCCATCTTCGTCTGCTTTGCATTTCTCCTCTGTCTGACCCCTCCTCTTTCTGAACGACATAGAAACATAGAAGATAGGAGCAGGAGTAGGCCATTCGGCCCCTCGAGCCTGCTCCACCATTCAATGCGATCATGGCTGATCATCCAAATTCAGTACCCGGTCCCTGCTTTCCCCCCATACCCCTTGATCCCTTTAGCCTTAAGAAATATATCCAACTCCTTCTTGAATATATTTAATGTATTGGCCTCTACTGCCTTCTGTGGTAGAGAATTACACAGGTTCACCACTCTCTGAGTGAAGAAATTCCTCCTCATTTTTGTCCTAAATGGCCTACCCCTTATCCTTAGACTGTGACGCCTGGTTCTGGACTCCGCGACCATCGGGAACATCCTTCCTGCATCTAGTCTGTCCAGTCCTGTCAGAATTTTATAAGTTTCAATGAGATCCCCTCTCATTCTTCTAAATTCCAGCGAGTACAAGCCCAATCGACCCAATCTCTCCTCATATGTCATTCCTGCCATCCCAGGTATCAGCCTGGTGAATCTTCGCTGAACTCCTTCCATGGCAAGAACATCCTTCCTCAGATAAGGCGACCAAAACTGCACACAATACTCAAGATGTGGTCTCACCAAGGCCCTGTATAACTGCAGCAAGACATCCTTGTTCCTGTACTCAAACCCTCTCACTACGAAGGCCAACATGCCATTTGCCTTCTTAACCGCCTGCTGCACCTGCATGCTTACCTTCAGCGACTGGTGCACAAGGACACCCAGGTCTCGTTGCACTTCCCCTTCTCCCAATCTATTGCCATTCAGATAATAATCTGCCTTCCTGTTTTTGCCACCAAAGTGGATAACCTCACATTTATCCACATTATATTGCATCTGCCATGCTTTTGCCCAATCACCCAACCTGTCCAAATCATCCTGGAGTTTCTCGGCATCCTCCTCACAGCACACACGCCCACCCAGCTTTGTGTCGTCTGCAAATTTGGAGATATTGCATCTAGTTCCCTTGTCTGGATCATTAATATATATTGTGAATAGCTGGGGCCCAAGGACCGATCCCAGCGGTACCCCACTAGTCACTGCTTGCCACTCGGAAAAAGAGCCGTTTTTTCCAACTCTTTGCTTTCTGTCTGCCAACCAGTTCTCTATCCAAGTCAATACCTTGCCCCCAATCCCATGTGCCTTAACTTTACACGCTAATCTCTTATGCGGGACCTTATCAAAAGCCTTCTGAAAGTCCAAATACACCACATCCACTGGTTCTCCCTTATCTATTTTACCAGTTACATCCTCAAAAAGTTCCAGTAGATTAGTCAAGCACGATTTACCTTTTGTAAATCCATGTTGACTTTGTCCGATCCTGTCACTGTTTTCCAAGTGCTCTGCTATTACATCTTTTATAATGGACTCCAGCATTTTCCCCACTACCGATGTCAGGCTTACCGGTCTGTAATTCCCCATTTTCTCTCTACCACCTTTTTTGAATAGTGGGGTAACATTAGCTACCCTCCAATCCATGGGTACTGTTCCAGATTCCATCGAATGCTGGAAGATGATCAGCAAAGCATCAACTATTTCTAGGGCCACTTCCTTAAGTACCCTAGGATGTAGATTATCAGGCCCTGGGGATTTATCGGCCTTCAATCACATCAATTTCCCTAACACCATTTCCCTACAAATACTGATTTCTTTCAGTTCCTCCCTTTCATCAGAACCTATGTTTCCCGACATCTCTGGGAGGTTATTTGTGTCCTCCTTTGTGAAGACAGAACCAAAATATGTATTTAATTGGTCAGCCATTTCTTTGTTCCCCATTATAAATTCCCCTGATTCTGACTGCAAGGGACCTACGCTTGACTTCACCAATCTTTTTCTCTTCACATATCTATAAAAGCTTTTACTTTTACAGTCAGTTTTTATGTTCCCTGCAAGCTTACTCTCATATTCTATTTTCCCTTTCTTAATTAATCCCTTTGTCCTCCTTTGTTGAATCCTAAACTGCTCCCAATCCTCAGGTTTACTGCTTTTTCTGGCCAATTTATATATCTTCTCCTTGGATCTTATGCTATCCCTAATTTCCCTTGTTAACCACGGTTGAGTCACCTTTTTTGTTTTATTTTTATGCCAAACTGGGATGAACAAATTCTGTAGTTCATCCATGCGGTCTTTGAATGTTTGCCATTGCCTATCCACCGCCAACCCTTTGAGTGACATTCCCCAATCAATCCTACCCAACTCGCGCCTCAGACCATCGTTGTTTCCTTTATTTAAATTTAAGACCCTAGTCTCTGATTCGACTACTTCATTCTCCATCTTAATGAAGAATTTGATCATATTATGATTGCTCCGACCCAAGGGGCTCGTACAACAAGATTGCTAATTAATCCTTTCTCGTTACATAATACCCAGTCTAAGAGGGCCTGATCGCTGGTTGGTTCCTTGACATATTGGTCCAGGAAACCATCCCTTAAACACTCCAGGAATTCCTCCTCCACAGTATTGTTACTAATTTGGTTAGCCCAATCTATATGTAGATTCAAGTCACCCATGATGACTGCTGTGCCCTTATTGCACGCTTCTCTAATTTCCCTTTTAATGCCGTCCCCAACCTCCTCATTACTGTTTGGGTGTCTGTATACAACTTCCACTAACGTTTTCTGCCCCTTGGTATTTCTCAGTTCTACCCATACAGATTCCAGTTCATCTGAGCTAATATCCTTCCTTACAATTGTGTTACTCCCTTCTTTAACCAGTAATGCTACCCCACCTCCCTTTCCTTTTTGCCTATCTTTCCTGAATATTGAATACCCCTGGATCTTGAGTTCCCAGCCTTGGCCACCCTGGAGCCATGTTTCCGTAATCCCAATCAATTCATATTCGTTTACCTCTATTTGCGCAGCCAATTCATCCACCTTATTACGAATGCTCCTCGCATTAAGACACAAAGCCTTCAGGCTTGTTTTTTTAACGCTCTTGGACCTATTAGAATTATTATTTACTGTGGCCATGTTTGATTTAAACCGTTGATTTCTCTGACTGCCACTTTTGTTTTTCTCCTTCCTATCTTTTGCTTTTATCCTTGTTTTCCTTTCCTCTGTCCCCTTGCTCAGTTTCCCAACCCCCTGCCATTTTCTCTTTATTCTAATGCTGTTTGTCTCTCCCAATCCTCTATGCACCTTGTTTATACTGTCTGATGCTTCACCCTAGTTCCCTTCCCCCTGCCAAACAAGTTTAAACCGTCCCCAACAGCACGAGTTAACCTCCCCGCGAGGACATTAGTCCCAGCCCTGTTCAGGTGCAACCCGTCCAACTTGTATGGATCCCGCCACAAAGTTATACTTTTTCTGCCTTTACCACAATGTAACTTGAAACATGTTCAGGTAGTTTGTGAGAATACTTATTAAATATCAGCCTGGCCATTGATTTTTGTGTCACTCTGACTGTCACCAACACTGTCTGGTGGAAAGTAATAGAAATTGCTCTTTATCATAAAATTATACTTTTCTTGAAATTAGTGTGTGCCTAAAGATGTATGTGGTATCATTATTTACCACAGACCCCAGAGGAAGCATCACACATTCAGGGCTTGTAAACCTGGAGCTGTGACGTGAATTGATACTGTGGGCCGTGGTAAAATTGTATGGCTGGCTTTTGCACCTCTGCAGCCTCTATACAATATTTTATGGTTACAGTGTTCTTTGTTTGCTTTTGTGTACAGATTGGTATGCGTCAGAGAGTTGTGTTTATTTTCTAATTTTATTTTTGCTTTCATAAATACAGATTTGAAAAGAAACCTCTGGGCACCCTGTCAGCACTCCTGCCCTAAGACAGTCTGCAATCTGATAACTAATCAGTCCATTTTTAATTTTAATTTTATAAAATTCCATTTGAGTGGTGATAAGATCATCTTCTGCTACTCTTATCTCTGCCATATTTCTATTTCCCACAGTAACTAAATAAATATGCCAGAGACTTGAGGTGCCAACCCAACCCATGGTTATTCTGCTCACCCTCCCCACCGTCCAAGCTGTCGTATTAGATTCCTAGAATGGCACTAAGATTGAAGCCTGATGCAACACTGGCTGAATAAACTTCTTATGCTGTCACAGTCTGTGTTTGTACCATTGTGGCTGGGATCGGATCAGCCTGTAATTTATATTTCTCAGTCTCCCACTATTTAAGTTTCAACATTTTAAATTGTGTCAAGTATTTTATTTTGGTTAGATATAAAATAATGAAATTGGATTTACATGCTGCCTTGCTCTGTAGCAGATTCAGTAGGCCAACAGGTTAAATGGTATTGTAGGAAAAATTCACTGTTACAGAAACCCAGACAGCACTTTAAGAAAGAGTTGGTTTGTTTTATGTTCTATTCCAAAACTTGCACTGCCAGACACTGAATATCTGAACATTCTGGCTGCCAACTTATGCACTGCGATCTTAAAGTTGTTTGGGAAAATGTGTGAATGAGTGGGGTGTGTGCATCGCGACCATAATATGCCCGTCACGTCTGAAATTTTAACAAGTGTTGACTCAACACAAAGAAGAAAATGAAATATTCAAGAAACTAGACTCTGGAAATGGGGCCGAGTTAGCACAGGAGTGTGGGGCTGTGTACCCTGCACCTGCAGTGCACAGAGTTCAGGTCTCCCTCGAGTGGGCAACAATCCAGCAATAAAGTCTGAATTTCTAAGCAGTTACATTTTATTGTCAACTTATTAGAACTAATTATATATCACGGTGTACTCTAATCACAAATTCCCTCAATACTTTCCTCCATGACCCTGTGAACTAATACATATTTTAATAACTGTCCCAAAAGATTTACATTGTAAGTGATCATATATCGTAAAAAATTGAGTAGCGTCAGTTTACTATTTAAAAAGAAACACATTTTTGGTTGTAAAAATAGTGAATAATTATTTGTATAATGTGCGTGCCCGAGATATTTTACAACACTTGCAGGAGAAATAACAAACATCATGGGTTGTGGTTAGTCAGAGGTCCAATAATCATTTTACTTAACCAACTAGAATTCTATTCTAAAAATACATGTATACCAATTAAATCAGCACCGTTACACTCAATGTGCTCAGTCCTGTTGAGAACGTGCAGCAGGAAAGTGTGGAATTCTGTGGCATGCATTCTCTAATTCATTCGCCAGAGAACAAAATCTTTGTAATTTGGTCAGATAATAAACCGCACACGCTATTTTGGATCAGTTGCAGTTTGGAACAAGTGTCAGCCGTGGCTCACTGGGCAGCATTCTCGCCTCCGAGTCAGAAGGTTGTGGGTTCAAGTTCCACTCCAGAGACTTGAGCACAAAAATACCGGCCGACACTTCAGTGCAGTACTGAGGGAGCACTGTCGGAGAGACAGTACTGAGGGAGTGCTGCAATGTCATAGGGACAGTACTGAGGGAATGCTGCACTGTCAGGGTCATTACTGAGGGAGCACTGCACTGTCGGAGGGTCAGTACTGAAGGTGCGCTGCACTGTCGGAGGGGCAGTACTGAGGGAGTGCTGCACTATTGGAGGCCAGTACTAAGAACATAAGAAACAAGAGCAGGAGTAGGCCATACGGCCCCTCGAGCCTGCTCCGCCATTCAATAAGATCATGGCTGATCATCGACCTCAACTCCACTTTCACGCCCGATCTCCATATCCCTTGATTCCCATAGAGTCCAAAAGTCTATCTATCTCAGCCTTGAATATACTCTCAGACTCAGCATTCACAGTCCTCTGGGGCAGAGAATTCCAAAGATTCATAACCCTCTGAGTGAATAAGTTCCTCCTCATCTCAGTCTTAAATGGCCTACCCCTTATCCTGAGACTATGCCGCCTAGTTCTAGACACTCCAGCCAGGGGAAACAACAACCTCTAAGCATCTACCCTCTCAATCCCCTTCAGAATCTTGTATGTTTCAATGAGATCACCTCTCATTCTGTTTTTCTATTCTTCTTACCAAAGTGAAAAACCTCATATTTCCCTATATTATCCTCCATCTGCCACCTTCCTGCCTACTCACTTAGTCTATCTATATCCCTTTGCAGACTCTTTGGGGGGGGGGATTTTAACTCGGGTGCGGGATGGTGTCGTTATCCGAATTTCGTGTTTCCCACACGAATCTAAATGGATGTGGGAGATTGATGCAATTTTAACTTAATTGGCCAATTGATTTCTAACATGTGGGAAGCCTTTGCAAATGGGTTTTTCATGACTGAAAGTCCCCTCCGATGATGTCATCACTGCTGCTGCATTTAAGGTCCACAGCAAGCCTTGCTTCTTCTGCAGACTGCAAAGCTTCTTGACTGTGCAGTGTGAGGGAGCTGCAGCAAATATGACAAGCGGGAGGGCCAGATCAGCTCCTCGCTTTGACGAGGTGGCACTGCATGCATTAGTGGATGGGGCTAGGGCCAACAGGGAGGTGCTCTTCCCTTCATCAGGGAGGAAGAGGCTTCCCACTCAGGCCAAGGCAGTGTGGATGCAGGTGGCTGAGGAGGTCAACTCCTTGGGAGTCACCCGCAGAACCTGGATACAGTGCAGGAAAAAATTTCATGACCTTCAGCGCACTGGAAAAGTGAGTATGAATTTCCCATCACCCTCAATCTGATCCCCATTGCCTTTCCTCACCAGCACTCAGCTTTAGCAATCTCTTCCTCCACATCCCACTTGACACTGACATCCATGCACCCTTACCCATTCCCTCTCTCTCTCTGCTCACATTCACATAACTATTTGACCATGCAGCCCTCACACTCCCTATCACTCTGATGCTTTGAACACAACTGACAACACACAGGGAGGGCCCTTGGTCTTGAAACCTCACTCCATCTTTGTCTCCTTCTAAGTATCTATGCTATGCAATCTCTACACTCACTCCACCTCCACTTGTCTCCCTCATTGCAGGAAAAGAGAGCTCACAACAAAAGAGAGCGAGCCAGGACAGGAGGAGGGACAGCCTCATTAGCCCACCTGACCCCCTGGGAGGAGGCCGTCCTGGAAATTATGGGAATAGAGGATGATTCGCGCGTGGGGGATGGACAGACGGGTGTAACACAGCAAGCTGGTGACAGAAAAGTTTCCCATTTCTCTCTTTGACATTGCATGAGTCGCTGATAATGATTGGGAAACTGTAACAGATGGACTTATGAGCATCTGCAAAAAGCTATGTGCATGTAGCCTTTGCATCACATCTCTGAGTCTTTCCTTTACTCCCCCACAGGACCATCACAAGCATCCATCCCCCCTAGCCAGGAAGAAGAGGCTGAGCAGCCAGACTCCTCAGAGGAAGCTGCAACCTCTGAGGGCGCAGCGTCAGCAGAATTCAGCGCACCCAGCACCAGCGCAGACACTCACACCTTGGTGGGACTTTCAGGACATAGAGTAGTGTTGTCACCTGGTGTATCACAGCTCACAAGTGAGCATCAGCAGATTGTGGAGACAGGAACAGCAGTGGAGAGTCCTAGTCGGAGGGCGCAGGACTCTGCCAGCTCGGCTCAGCAGCATGTCGACCCTCTGCCTCTGGGTCCATTCATAAGATCAGAGGTGATGGAACTCCAGGCACAGATGCAGGTGTCTCTGGCAGGTTTTGTCTCTAGGGTCGCTGCGAGTGTGGAGCGAATGGAGGAGTCCATAGCGAACATGAGCAGAGCCTTTGTGGAGTCATTGGCGCATGAACGCATCACCACGGAAATGATAGCTACCTCCGTGGAAAGGATTGCTACCTTCATGGTAAGGCTGGCTACCGTAGAGGAGAGGATGGCTACGGTAGAGGAGAGGATGGCTACGGCCTTGGAGGAGCTTAGTCGCCAGGGTATGGAAAACATGGTCATTGTTCAGAATAGAATGACATCTCTTGAGGAGCGATGGGCATCTATTGAACAGAGAAACCAGACCTTCATGAAAGTCCTTCTGAGTAGGACTGCCATTGCAGATACAGATCCCCATGGCCCCCCTGACGTGCAGCAAGGTGCTCTCCAGCCACTTGCAGGCGCTGAGGGGACCTGACCCACGAGAGGGAGGTTGCTGGCAGACCTCAAGGAAGTGGGGGCTCCTCTCCAAGCGCTCACACTTCCATGCCACTGCAGAGCCCTCAGTCAGAGCCCCACCGGAGTCTACACCCAAGTGAGATAGACATCTCAACCCCTGCACAGCCGCAGGAGCAGCAGACTGTTGACGAGCCCTCACAGGCTCGCAACCCCAGAGGATGCCCGCCAAAGGTGTCGAGACCGGAGCAGCAGGAAAGTGAACAAGGGGCCTCCACATCTGCTGAAGCCACAGGGGAGGCATCACATAGGAGCACGCGTAAGAGGAAAATTCTGCACAAATAGTCACAAGGGTAGTCACTTGGGTGCAATTTTGTGTTTATTGTAAAAATGCCAACACGTCATTATTGAACATAAAAATTCTGATCGCAAATGTTGCAGTTGTGGCGTCTGTCATTTCGCTATTGGGACTTCGACATTGAGGCCTTTGGAATATTTGCAACTGTCAGTATGGTGGGCAGAGTGCTAGGAATCCTCTGGTTCTTGGCCATTGTCAAAGCTCTGGTAAGAAGCAGCAAGGCAAAAGTGTTTGATTGACTAGGATAAGCAAATCTGGCCAGGATGAGTGCGTTCCTTGCATCCCAGGCAGCAATGTTCTCGTGTAATGCTGCCGTTGGTTGATGGGACTCTGCAGGATGTTCATTTTCGCACTCCTCCTCCTCCTCCTCCTCCTGATCTGATGAGGAGGATATGTGAGGAGCCACTTGGTCCTCAGGAATCTGCAAGCCACGACGCTGTGCCATGTTGTGCAGTGCACAGCAAACCACGACGATTCTGGAGACCCTGGCTGCTGAGTACTGCAGGGCTTAACATGGCCCTTAACGTCAAGAAAACCAAAGAAATCATTGTGGACTTCAGGAAGTCTAAAGGCGGAAGTCACACCCCCATCCACATCCATGGGGCTGTGGTGGAAAGGGTGGACAGCTTTAAGTTCCTCGGAGTCCACATCACAGAAGACCTCTCCTGGTCCCTCAATACCTCCTCTCTGGTGAAGAAGGCCCAGCAGCGCCTATATTTCCTAAGGAGGCTGAAGGGATGTAACCTGTCACCCCTGATCCTCTCTAACTTTTACCGCTGCACAATAGAGAGCATCCTGACGAACTGTATCACAGTATGGTATGGCAGCTGTAGCTACTATGACCGGAAAGCCCTGCAGCGGGTAGTCAAAACTGCCCAACGCATTACCGGCACCCGGCTACCGACCATAGAGCACATATACCAGAAACGCTGTTTACGGAGGTCACGGACCATCATCAAAGACCCTACCCACCCCAGCCACAGTCTGTTCGCCCTCCTGCCATCTGGGAGACGCTACAGATGCATTCGCACCCGAACGACCAGATTTAGGAACAGCTTCTTTCCCAGGGCTGTCATCCTACTGAACTCCACAAATAAACTATAAAGCCTGCACATCTGCCAATGCACTTTATTATGGTTATGTTTATGTTAATGTACTACAAGCCAAATGAATGTTGAATGTTTAAATGTCTTAATCTAAATGTACACTCTCGGGAGCCGCAAGCCTACATTTCGTTGTACTGCACTTGTGCACTAACGATGACAATAAAGTTGATTATTATTATTATTATTATTATCTATCCAGGCATCTGAAGCGCATCTTCAGCAAACCGATGGTTTGCTCGATAATGGATCTGGTGGAAATGTGGCTGGAGTTGTAGCGCTCCTCAGCTTCGTTGGCTGGCCTCCTCAATGGCATCATTAGCCACGTCTCCAAGTAGTCATCCGTTAAGTTGGTCTGGCGGACTGAATAGCGGAGGCACACTAGACCGGCGCAGTATGAAGGAGTCACGGCAACTGCCAGGGTACATGGCACAAACATGCAAAATTTCTTTCTTGTGGTCACACACCAACTGAACGTTGAGGGAGTGGAAGCCCTTGCGGTTGACAAAAATACCTGGATTGCGATGGGGTGCCCTAAGGGCCACATGTGTGCAGTCAATGACGCCCTGCTCCCTTGAAAAGCCTGCCAGATTAGCTAATCCAACCGCTCGCGCCGTGACATTTGCTCGATCCTTGGAGAAATGGATGTGATTGTGTGCAAGGGCAAAGAGGGCATCGGTTACCTGCGTGATGCAAGTGTGTGCGGCCGCCTGGGAGATGCCGCTGATGTTTGCTGCTGATCCCTGGAATGAGCCTGAGGCAAAAAAGTTGATTGCGGTGGTGACTTTGATGGCCACTGGTAATGCTTGTCCACCTGGTCGTCTGGGCTGCAGGTCTTGCTGTAGCATTGCGCAGATGTCAGTCACTACCTCTCGCGAAAGTCGGAGCCGCCTTTGGCACTGCTGCTCAGACATGTTGAGGTAGCTGACCCTGCGTCTGTAGACCCTGTTTCGGGGGTATCTCCTGCGCTAACGGGCTTCCAGGCGCTGGCCCCTTCTGGCCTGTGCAACTTCAGGTGGGTGAGCAGTAGCCTGGCGCTCCTGTTGCTGGTGCTGCGGCTGGTGCTCGAGCTCCTCTAATGTCCAGATGGGAAGGAAATCTGTATGGGTAGAACTGAGAAATACCAAGGGGCAGAAAACATTGATTTACAAAAGGTAAATCGTGCTTGACTAATCTACTGGAATTTTTTGAGAATGTAACTGGTAAAATAGATAAGGGAGAACCAGTGGATGTGGCGTATTTGGACTTTCAGAAGGCTTTCGATAAGGTCCTGCATAAGAGATTAGCATGTAAAGTTAAGGCACATGGGATTGGGGGCAAGGTACTGACTTGGATAGAGAACTGGTGGGCAGACAGGAAGCAAAGAGCTGGAATAAACGGGTCTTTTTCCGAGTGGCAGGCAGTGACTAGTGGGGTACCGCAGGGATCGGTGCTAGGACCCCAGCTATTCGCAATATATATTAATGATCTAGACGAGGGAACGAGATGTAATATCTTCAAGTTTGCAGACGACACAAAGCTGGGTGGGCGTGTGTGCTGTGAGGAGGATGCCGAGAAACTCCAGTATGATTTGGACAGGTTGGCCTTGGTGAGACCACACCTTGAGTATTGTGTGCAGTTTTGGTCGCCTTATCTGAGGAAGGATGTTCTTGCCATGGAGGGAGTGCAGCGAAGATTCACCAGACTGGTACCTGGGATGGCAGGAATGACGTATGAAGAGAGATTGGGTCAACTGGGCTTACACTCGCTGGAGTTTAGAAGAATGAGAGGGGATCACATTGAAACTTATAAAATTCTAACAGGACTAGACAGACTAGATGCTGGAAGTATGTTCCCGATGGCCAGGGAGTCCAGAACCAGGGGTCACAGTCTAAGGATAAGGGGTAAGCCATTTAGGACAGAGATGAGGAGGGATTTCTTCACCCAGAGCGTAGTGAACCTGTGGAATTCTCTACCACAGAAGGCAGTTGATGCCAGTTCATTAAATATATTCAAGAAGGAGTTAGATATATTTCTTAATGCTAAAGGGATCAAGGGATATGGGGAGAAGGCAGGGACAGGGTACTGAATTTGGATGATCAGCCATGATCTCATTGAATGGCAGAGCAGGCTCGAGGGGCTGAATGGCCTACTCCTGCTCCTATCTTCGATGTTTCTTTGTAATCCAATAGTGCTCCAGCCAGGTTTCACATTCGTGTTTCCCACCAGGCGTGTTCCACGTGGGAAAAGGGTTAAATTCGTAAGGGCCTTTCAAAATAGGATTATAGAGGCCATTTAGTGGTTGTTAAGGGCCTTAACGACCAGTCCCGCCTGTTGGATGCGGGACGGAGTTGGGACAATCAGACACGACTGAGTTAAAATTGCTCGGAGTCGGGAACCAGGCGGGGGGGGCGGTCCCGCCCGCCAGTTTTTGTGATTTTAACCTCCCGCACGCCTCCAAGCCCGCCTCCACGGCGCAATGAAAATCGAGCCCTTTGTGTTCTCCTCACAGCTTACTGTCCCACCTAGCTTTGAATCATCAGCAAACATGGATACATTACACTTGGTTCCTTCATCTAGGTCATTAATATAGATTGTAAATAGCTAAGGCCCCAACACTGATCCTTGCGGCACCCCACTAGTTACAGCCTGCCAACCTGAAAAAGATCCGTTTATCCCTCTCTGTTTTCTGTCCGTTAACCAATCCTCTATCCATGCTACTGTATTACACCTAACCTTATGGGCCGTAATCTTGTGTAATAACCTTTTATGTGGCACCTTATCAAATGCCTTTTGGAAATCCAAATATAGTATATCCACTGGTTCCCCTTTATCTACCCTGCTAGGTACATCCTCAAAAAACTCTAATAAATTTGTCAAACACGATTTCCCTTTCATAAAACCATGTAGACCATGGCCAAGCATGTTATGATTTTCTAAGTGACTTTATACCACTTCCTTAACGATGGATTTCAGCATTTTCCCAACGACTGATGTCAGGCTAACTGGCCTGTAGTTCCCTGTTTTTTCTCTTCCTCCTTTCTTGAGTGGCAGTGTTACATTTGCGACCTTCCAATCCATTCTAGAATCTCGGGAATTTTGGAAGATCAAAACCAGTATCTCTTCAGCCACCTCTTTTAGAACCCTAGGATGTAGGCCGTCAGGTCCAGGGGATTTGTCAGCTTTTAGTCCCATTAGTTTTCCTAGCACTTTTTCTCTACTTATATTAATTACGTTATGTTCCTCACCTTCATTAGACCCTTGGATCCCCACCATTTTTGATATGCTTTTTGTGTCTTCTACTGTGAAGACAGATACAAAATATTTGTTTAATGTTTCTGCCATTTCCTTCTTCCCCATAATAATTTCTCCTGTCTCAGCCGCTAAGGGACCAACATTTACTTTTGCTACTCTTTTCCTTTTTACATACTTGTAGAAACTCTTACAATCTGCTTTTATATTTCTTGCTAGTTTTCTCTCATTCTATTTTTTCCCTTTTTATCAATTTTTTGGTCAACCTTTGCTGGTTTCTGAAACTCCCAATCCTCAGGCTTACTATTATTCTTTGCAACATTATAAGCTTTTTCTTTCAATCTAATGCTATCCTTAACTTCTTTAGTTAGCCACAGTTGGATCACTTTTCCCGTAGAGTTTTTGTTTCTCAACGGGATGTATATTTGTTGAGAATTATGAAATATTTCTTTAAATGCTAGCCACTGCTTATCTACTGCCATATACCATGACCCCACTACCGAACATCAAGCCACCATTTCCAAGACCGTCACTGACCTTCTCTCCTCTGGAGATCTTCCCTCCACGGCCGCCAACCTCATAATTCCCCAATCCCGCACAACCCGCTTCTACCTCCTTCCCAAGATCCACAAACAGGACTGTCCCGGTAAATCCATCGATGTAGCCTGTTCTTGCCCCACAGAACTTATCTCTTCCTATCTCGACTCTTTTTTCTCCCCTTGTCCAGTCTCTTCCCACCTACATCCGCGACTCTTCTGACGCCCTCCGTCACTTTAACAGTTTCAAGTTTCCTAGCCCCAACTGTCTCCTTTTCACTATGGACGTCCAATCCCTCTACACCTTCATCCCCCACCAGGAAGGTCTCTGGGCGCTCCGCTTCTTCCTTGAACAGAGGCCCAACCAGTCCCCATCCACCATCACCCTCCTCCGCCTGGCTGAACTTGTTCTCACATTGAACAACTTCTCCTTTGACTCCACTCACTTCCTCCAAATTAAAGGTGTTGCATGGGTCCTAGCTGTGCCTGCCTTTTCATGGGATATGTGGAACATTCTTTGTTCCAGTCCTACTCAGGTCCCCTCCCTCACCTATTTTTCCAGTACATTGATGACTGTATCGGTGCTGTTTCATGCTCTCGCCCTGAACTAGAAAATTTCATTCACTTTGCTTCCAATTTCCACCCTTCCCTCACCTTCACATGGTCCATCTCCGACTCTTCCCTTCCCTTCTTCGACTTCTCTGTCTCCATCTCTGGGGATAGGCTATTGACAAACATTCACTACAAGCCTACTGACTCCCACAGCTACCTGGACTACACTTCCTCCCACCCCGCTTCCTGTAAGGACTCCATTCCATTCTCCCAGTTTCTCCGTCTCCGCCGCATCTGCTCTGACAATGCCACCTTCCATACCAATGCTTCCAACATGTCTTCGTTGTTCCTCAACCGAGGATTCCCCTCTACTGTGGTTGACACGGCCCTTGACCGTGTCCGTTCTATTTCCCGCACTTCCCCTCCCTCCCGGAACCACGATAGGGTTCCCCTTGTCCTCACCTTTCACCCCACCAGCCTCCACATTCAACGGATCATCCTCCGCCATTTCCGCCATCCAGCGTGATCCCACCACCAAACAGATCTTCCCCTCACCTCCCCTTTCAGATCCCTCCGCGACATCCTGGTCCACCCCTCTATCACCCCCAACACCCCTTCACCTTCGCCCGGCAGCTTCCTGTGCAAGCGCAGGAGATGCAACACATGCCCTTTTACCTCCCCCCTTCCCAATGTCCAGGGCCCCAAACACCCCTTCCAGGTGAAACAGCGATTTACTTGTACTTCTTGCAATCTAGTATACTGTATTTGCTGCTCACGATGTGGTCTCCTCTACATTGGGGAGACCAAACGCAGATTGGGTGACCGCTTTGCGGAACACCTCCGTTCAGTCCGTAAGGGGAACCCCGAGCTCCCGGTCGCCTGTCACTTTAATTCCCCGCTCCACTCCCACTCAGACCTCACCATCCTCGGCCTCTTACACTGTTCCAATGAAGCTCAACGTAAGCTCGAGGAACAGCACCTCATCTTTCGATTAGGCACTTTACAGCCTTCTGGACTCAACATAGAGTTCAGCAATTTCAGACCATAACCTCTGCCCCTATTCTTTTTTTCCATTTATTTAATTTATTTTTTTCTCTCTCCCACATGGCAGCTGTCTTTCATTCTGCCATTTACACTTCATCTAGAGCCATCTTTTATTTCTTAACTTGTCCCATTACCGTCTCCTTTTGCCTTGCACCATCTCTTAATGTCCCTTAATCTCTCTTGCCTTCCACCCTATCACAGACTTTCCCTTTTGTTCTGTCCTCCCCTCCCCCCTTTCCCTGCTCCTGCACTTGCTTAAAAACCTGTTCGATCTCCAGCTTTTTCCAGTTCTGACGAAGGGTCATCGACCTGAAACGTTAACTCTGTTTCTCTCTCCACAGATGCTGCCTGACCTGCTGAGTATTTCCAGCATTTTCTGTTTTTATGCCATATATTTTAATCTATTTTTCCAATCTACATTAGTCAACTCGCCCCTCATACCTATGTAATTGGCTTTATTTAAGTTTAAGTACTGAGGGAGTGCTGCACTGTCGGAGGGGCAGTACTGCAAGAGCGCTGCACTGTCGGAGGGGCAGTACTGAGGGAGTGCTGCACTGTTGGATGTGCAGTTTTTCGATGAGTGGTTTTAAAGCTTTTTAGACCATTAAAAGTTTTTGGTGGAGAAATTCCCCTGGAGGGGAATTTGGGGCACTAAGTCAAAATGTTTGAAAAGTTAGCATCAGGCGCTAATCTTTTCAAACATTTGAGAAATTCCCATTTTTTGCTCCCAAGAGGGAAGTGGAGCACTAAATCAGCGTTCCACTTGCCTTCTGGAGAGCAAGAGGCGGGGAATGTCCTGATGCGGGGCGATGTGCTCAGCAGCCGTGTTGCAGGGGCTGTTCCCTCAATTAAAGGGAAGGGTTCCCCACTGCGAGCTCTGTATTTTTTTTGGCGTCTGCTGGAGCACTGGGGTGCGCGAGTGCTGCGCGATCAGCTGCATGCCGGGCTGACCGATCACGGCACTCAGCCCACGTCCGGTGCTCAGAATGTTTTTTTTTAAATCGGCGATTACTTTCATGTCGGCCGGCCACCACTCCTTTAAATGGCACCCGCGAGCAGCCGGCCTCACTGTTCGCGACCCCTGCAGCAGTTGGTAACATTGCCCAGCGCGGAGTGCGAGGGGGAATTTTTCTACCGGGGCGTTGCACCCGGAGATGACTTCATGATCTCCTGGCGCAGAAGATCGGGGCGATACCCGGTAGTGTCGCCGTTAACCTCCCACGGAATTTCGCGGGAGGCACGGTTATTGCCTGGCGGGGGGGGTGAAAAGCCATTTGCATCTCGTTAGCGCCTCCCACCAGAGGCACAAACTAGGGGAATTTCACCCCTCTTATCTTTTATTGCTTAAAGGCACTCATTCTTACGTACAATGTTTAGTGAACTTCAAATAGGTGTATAAACCCCACAGATATAAGGATAGATAAGTGAGATTTCGCAGCCCACTGTGCTCCAACATCCACAGAAAACAGGGGGTCCCCATCACAGTATTCAACTGCTTTTTGAATCATTCCAAAGAATTTGCTACCTCTATCTTACCCAGAGATTATTCCAAGTATTAATCACTCTTTGTACAAAGAAGTGCTTTCTGACAACAACAGCAATAACAGCTTGCATTTATGTACTTTTAATGTTTTAAAAAAAAACAAGGCGCTTCACAAATAGGTGTAAGAAAAACAGGTGTCAAGCCAGGGAGAGAACGATTAGAAGGTAGACAAAAAGCCTGGGTCTTGAAATTTTTAAAGAGAGATGGCGAGGCAGAGAGGGTTAGGGAGGGAGTTTCAAAGAATGAGACCACGGCAGCGGTGGGCCCCATCACCAATGGTGCGGCAAAGGGTGGAATGGAGCAATCGGGATGAGATATAGGACTCTCATCCTTGATTTTGAATCCCTCCATGGCCTCGCCCCACCCTATCTCTGTAATCTCCTCCAGCCCTACAACCCCCCGAGATATCTGCGCTCCTCTAATTCTGCCCTCTTGAGCATCCCTGATTATAATCGCTCAACCATCGGTTGCTGTGCCTTCAGCTGCCTAGGCCCTAAGCTCTGGAACTCCCTCCCTAAACCTCTTCGCCTCTCTACCTCTCTTTCCTCCTTTAAGATGCTCCTTAAAACTTATCTCTTTGACCAAGCTTTTGGTCATCTGCCCTAATTTCTTATGTGGCTCGGTGTCAATTTTTTGTCTTATAACACTCCTCTTTTTTAAAACTTTAACTCTGTGGTTTATAGTTTTTAAGGTCTCTATGGTGTAGCGGGACAGTTTGTAAACCAGGGCCCTTAAATATATCATTTAAAAATAATAATAAATTTAATTAATGACATAGAATGGCAGAGCAGGCGATGTGTTACTGCTGCAATATGTGGGAGCTGGTGGACACCATTGATGTTCACGGTGATCACATTTGCAGTAAGTGTTGGCTGCTCGAGGAATTCCGGCTCCGTGTTGATGAGCTGGAGTCCGAGCTTCAAACACTGCGACACATCAGGGAGGGGGAGAGTTACCTGGACTCTGTGTTCCAGGAAGTAGTTACACCAATTAGATTAACTAATTCAGATGTAGTCCGTGGTCAGGGACAGGAGGGTGTGACTATGAGTGAGGCAGGTACGGGGATCCAGGAGGTAGTGTTGGAGGAGCCGCAGCCCTTGCTCTTGTCCAACAGGTTCGAGGCTCTTACTCCCTGTGGGGACGGGAACGGGGACTGCAGGGAGGATGAGCAACCTGGCCACAGCACCGTGGAACAGGGGGCCATTCAAGTGGGGGGAGTAAAAAGAAATGTTGTAGTGGTAGGGGATAGTATCATTAGGGGGATAGATAGGGTTGTTTGCAGCCGAGAGCGAGAGTCCCGAAGGCTGTGTTGCCTGCCCGGTGCCAGGGTTAAGGACATCTCCTCTGGGCTGGAGAGAAACTTGGAGTGAGAGGGGGAGGATCCAGTTGTTGTGGTCCATGTTGGTACCAACAACATAGATAGGACAAGGAAAGAAGTTCTGCTGAGGGAGTATGAGCAGCTAGGGGCCAAATTAAAAAGCAGAACCACAAGGGTAATAATCTCTGGATTACTACCTGAGCCACGAGCAAATTTGGCTAGGGTAAATAAAATCAGAGAGTTAAATGCGTGGCTCAAAGACTGGCGTGGGAGAAATGGGTTTTGCTTCTTGGGACACTGGCACCAGTACTGGGACAGGAGAGAGCTGTTCCGTTGGGACGGACTTCACTTGGCCAGTGCTGGGACTAGAATCCCGGTGAATCGAATAACTAGGGCTGTAGAGAGGGCTTTAAACTAATTAGCGGGGGGGAGGTTTCAAGAGAGCAAAAAATAAAAATGTCAGCGGAGAAGGCAATAGAGCAAGGTAGCAGTGGGGGAATTAAAAACCAGAGTGTGTCAGGAAGGGACAGAATGTATAAAAATAAAGGTAAAGTAGTAAAGAGGGTAAAAGCAGGAATAAATTGTCACAAAACATATTTAAAAGTTCTTTATCTGAATGCACGCAGCATTCGTAACAAAATAGACGAGTTGACGGTACAAATAACTACACATGGGTATGATCTGGTGGCCATTACAGAAACATGGCTGCAAGGTGACCATGACTGGGAACTAAACATCCAGCAGTATTTGACAATTAGGAAGGACAGACAGGAAGGAAAGGGAGGTGGGTTGCTATGTTAATAAAGGATGGAATCACTGCAATAGTGAGAAATGATATTGGATCAAAGGATCAGGATAGTGAAACAGTTTAGGTGGAGATAAGGAATAATAAGGGGAAAAAGTCACTAGTGGGCGTAGTCTATAGGCCTCCTAACAGTTGCAACTCTGTTGGTTGGTGTATAAATCAGGAAATAGTTGGGGCTTGTAATAAGGGAACAGCTATAATCATGGGGGATTTTAACTTTCATATTGACTGGACAAATCAAATTGGGCAGGGCAGCCTTGAGGAAGGGTTCATAGAGTGCATTAGGGATGGGTTCCTTGAACAGTATGTTACTGAACCAACCAGGGGGCAGGCAATCTTAGATCTGGTCCTGTGTAATGAGACAGGATTAATAAAAAATGTCCTAGTAAAGGATCCCCTTGGAATGAGTGACCATAACATGGTTGAATTCCAAATTCAGTTGGAGGGTGAGAGAGTTGGATCTCAAACCAGCGTACTAAGCTTAAATAAAGGAGACTATGAAGGTATGAGAGCAGAGTTGACTAAAGTGGACTGGGAAAATAGATTGAAGTGTAAGACGGTACATGAGCAGTGGTGTACATTCAAGGAGATATTTCACAACTTTCAAGAAAAATATATTCCACTGAGGAAAAAGGGGCGTAAAAGAAAGACAGCCATCCGTGGCTAAGTAAAGTAATAAAGGATAGTATCTGACTGAAAACAAGGGCATATAAAGTAGCCAAATCTAGTGGGAGGATAGAAGATTGGGAAGCATTTAAAAGCCAGCAAAGAATAACTAAAAGATTAATTAAGAAAGGGAAGATAGATTATGAAAGTAAACTAGCAAAAAATATAAAAACAGCAAGAGTTTCTACAGTTATATAAAAAGAAAAAGGGTGGCTAAAGTGAATGTTGGTCCCTTAGAGGACGAGACCGGGAAATTAGTGGTGGGGAACATGGAGATGGCAAAAACACTGAACAAATATTTTGTATCAGTCTTTACAGTAGAGGACACTAAAAATATCCCAACACAGGGGGCTATAGGGGGAGGAGGAGCTAAACACGATTAAAATCACTAAGGAGGTGGTACTCGGTAAGATAATGGGACTAAAGGCGGATAAGTCCCCTGGACCTGATGGCTTACATCCTAGGGTCTTGAGAGAAGTAGCGGTAGGGATTGTGGATGCATTAGTGGTAATTTTCCAAAACTCCCTGGATTCAGGAAAGGTCCCAGCAGATTGGAAAACTGCTAATGTAATGCCGTTATTTAAAAAAGGAAGTAGACAAAAGGCTGGAAACTATAGACCAGTTAGCCTAACATCTGTGGTTGGTAAAATGTTGGAGTCCATTATTAAGGAAGCAGTAACAGGACATTTGGATAAGCATAATTTAATCGGACAGAGTCAGCATGGTTTTATGAAGGGGAAGTCATGTTTGACAAATTTGCTCGAATTCTTTGAGGATGTAACAAACAGGGTGGATAAGGGGGAACCAGTGGATGTGTATTTGGACTTCCAAAAGGCATTTGACAAGGTGCCACACAAAAGATTACTGCACAAGATAAAAAACCACGGGATTGGGGGTAATATACTGGCATGGGTGGAAGATTGGCTATCTAACAGAAAACAGTGAGTTGGGATAAATGGTTCATTCTCGGGTTGGCAATCAGTGACTAGTGGTGTTCCGCAGGGGTCAGTGCTGGGACCCCAACTCTTTACAATCTATATTAACGATTTGGAGGAAGGGACCGAGTGCAACGTATCCAAGTTTGCCGACGATACAAGGATGGGAGGGAAAGCAGTGAGTGAGGAGGACATAAAAAACCTGCAAAAGGACATAGACAGGCTGAGTGGGCGGGCAGAAATTTGGCAGATGGAGTATAATGTTGGAAAGTGTGAGGTTATGCACTTTGGCAGAAAAAATCAAAGAGCAAGTTATTATCTAAATGGAGAGAAACTGCGAAGTGCTACAGTACAAAGGGATCTGGGGGTCCTGGTGCATGAAACACAGAAGGTTAGTATGCAGGCACAGCAGGTGATCAGGAAGGCCAATGGAATCTTGGCTTTTATTGCAAGGGGGATGGAGTATAAAAGCAGGGAAGTCTTGCTTCAGTTATACACGGTACTGGTGAGGCCACACCTGGAATACTGCGTACAGTTTTGGTTTCCATATTTAAGAAAAGATGTACTTGCTCTCGAGGCAGTTCAGAGAAGGTTCACTCGGTTGATTCCGGAGATGAGGGGGTTGACTTCTGAGAAAAGGTTGAGTAGGTTGGGCCTCTACTCATTGGAATTCAGAAGAATGAGAGGCGATCTTATCGAAACATATAAGATTGTGAGGGGGCTTGATCGGGTGGATGTGGTGAGGATGTTTCCACTGATGGGTGAGACTAGAACTAGGGGGCATAACCTTAGAATAAGGGGCTGCCGTTTCAAAACTGAGATGAGGAGAAACTTCTTCACTCAGAGGGTAGTAAATCGATGGAATTTGCTACCTCAGAGAGCTGTGGAAGCTGAGACATTAAATAAATTTATAACGGAGATAGACAGTTTCCTAGCTGATAAGGGAATTAGGGGTTACGGGGAGCGGGCAGGGAAGTGGACGTGAGTCTAGGTTCGGATCAGCCATGATCCTATTGAATGGAGGAGCAGGCCCGAGGGGCCGTATGGCCTACTCCTGCTCCTACTTCTTATGTTCTTATGTTCCTATGCAGCACCTTGGGACGTTTTACTATGTTAAAGGCGCTATATAAATACAAGTTGTTGTTGTGGCAGATTGCAGAGATAAGGTTGGCCAAGGCCATGGAGGGATTTATAGACTAAGATAAGAATTCTGAAATTAATGGCCTGGAGTTTCTGCAATCCTTTGTGCTATTTGATTTGGTTCCGCCCAGATCAATTATCTGGGCAGAACCAAATCAAATAGCACCAAAGATTGCAGAATTTTAAGTGTGAGTTGCGCCCATAACTGCATTACGCTGAAATATCCACCCAATCCTATAAGTTCGTTCAACAGTCTTTGCCCAAACTCCCACCCAAAAAGCTGGCCACCGCCCCGCCATCCAGCCCCCCCCCCCCCCCCGGTCTTTACACTTCTCATCTGTTTATTGAATGTTTCCCATAGCAGTTTTTTATTTGGTAATTTTTATTTCCAAATTATCTGGATGGGTTCTCTTTTTACCTGATTGAAATTAACTTCTTTTCTAGTCAAATCCCTTTTTCTTTAACGGTTCCCTTTCCTTTTCAGCTTGTATATCGAACCTAGTTATGTTATGATCACTATTTCCCAAATGTTCCCCGACCCTTGCATTACCTACTTTACACACTCCTAACTGGATCAAGCACTGCTTCTTTCCTTATTGGACTAAAAGTATACTGGATTTAGAAAGCAATCTTATAGACATTGTATAAACTCTTCCTCTTTTTTTGCCTCATGCATTATTTTTACGCATCTACCTTTAGATAATTAGTCACCCATTATTTTGGCTTTATTATTACAAGATTTTTTCTCCTTTGTCTAGATATCTCTTTCTCTGTCTCCTCGCCACTGTTTGGTGGTCAAAATATACTCCCAGTGGAGTAACAGTTCCCTGCTAATTCCTGAACTCTAACAAATCAATTTAACTTGTTCACCATCCCCTATAACATCCCTATGTTCTAGAATTGTATAGAATCTTTGGTTAACAATTTGATGTTATAGAGTACATGCAAAAGATAAAGTATTTTCATGTGTTTGTATAAACATTGCTTATCCCTAGTTTGGGTGGAAAGATGACTGAAATGTTTACAACTGTCTGCTTCTGCATTAAAGCAACACATTTCTTCCCATTGGTTTCATTGGGACCTTCATCAGCATCTTTTACCAATATGATGTGAAAGTATTTGTTGCCAATGTCCTTGATATACTTGGGTTAAAGCACAATATTTTCTTTTAATCTGTAACAGGTAACTCCCATGGATATAGTAATGGGTGAGCGACTCTTTGGAATTTTGGCACGTGTGGCTGCCTCAGATCTCCCCCAGCCTCGGTTGCTTTCTTTGCTGGGAGAAATCAAGTAAGAGTTAACATATACGATGGTATAGTTAAACAACAGTTCATATGTAATATAAATGTTAGCAATTTGTAAAAAGGTTCAGCTTTATTCTACATGTAACCCATGTTGTACCTCCCCGAAGTGCTTACTGGGGCAGTGTAAAGGAAGCTGTGCCTCCCCGAAGTGCTTACTGGGGCAGTGTAAAGGAAGCTGTGCCTCCCCGAAGTGCTCAATGGGGCAGTGTAAAGGAAGCTGTGCCTCCCCGAAGTGCTTACTGGGGCAGTGTAAAGGAAGCTGTGCCTCCCCGAAGTGCTTACTGGGGCAGTGTAAAGGAAGCTGTACCTCCCCGAAGTGCTTACTGGGGCAGTGTAAAGGAAGCTGTGCCTCCCCGAAGTGCTTACTGGGGCAGTGTAAAGGAAGCTGTACCTCCCCGAAGTGCTTACTGGGGCAGTGTAAAGGAAGCTGTGCCTCCCCGAAGTGCTTACTGGGGCAGTGTAAAGGAAGCTGTACCTCCCCGAAGTGCTTACTGGGGCAGTGTAAAGGAAGCTGTACCTCTCCGAAGTGCTTACTGGGGCAGTGTAAAGGAAGCTGTGCCTCCCCGAAGTGCTTACTGGGGCAGTGTAAAGGAAGCTGTACCTCTCCGAAGTGCTTACTGGGGCAGTGTAAAGGAAGCTGTACCTCCCCGAAGTGCTTACTGGGGCAGTGTAAAGGAAGCTGTGCCTCCCCGAAGTGCTTACTGGGGCAGTGTAAAGGAAGCTGTACCTCCCCGAAGTGCTTACTGGGGCAGTGTAAAGGAAGCTGTACCTCCCCGAAGTGCTTACTGGGGCAGTGTAAAGGAAGCTGTGCTGTAAGTGTCAGCTGTTGCTCAGTGGTAGCACTCTAATCTCTGAGTCAGAGGTCATGGGTTCAAGTCCCACCACAGAGACTTCAGCACAAAATACGGGCTGACATTCCCAGAGTGATACTGAGGGAGTGCTGCACTGTTGGAGATGCCGTCTTTCGGATGAGATGTAAAACTGAGGCCCCATCTGCCCTCTCTGGTGGGCATAAAAGATCCCACGGCACTATTCGAGAAGAGCAGGTGAGTTCTCCCGGTGTCCTGGTGAATATTTATCCCTCAACCAACACTCTAAAAATAGATTATCTGGTCATTATCACCTTGCTGTTTGTGGGAGCTTGCTGTGCGCAAATTGGCTATTGCATTTCCCTACATTACAACAGTGACTACACTTCAAAAGTACTTCATTAGCTGTAAAGCGCTTTGGGATGTCCTGAGTATTGTGAAAGGCGCTATAAAAATGCAAGTTCTTTCTTACCTGATCTGGGAACACTTGGTACTAACACTAGGGCCTAGATTCTTCTTGTGTTTTCCAAACATTTCAGGTGGATGTAGCATGGCTGGAAGAGGAAAATAGATTGAGGAAGCATAGTGCTGAATCCTGACTCATAACCACCTCCTCCAAATGTTATGTCATGGGCAGCAACACCTACCGAAATACTGGCCACCACATCCAAGGCACTTGTATGGTCCTTTCATGTCCCACATTGAATTTCCTTCTCTTACTGCCTGTAGCCCACCTCCTAAATAAATACCAGTATAAAAGATTGCTAGGTAGCCGCAGACAAGCAGAAGTGGATATAAGGCCCACCTTCTGAAGATTTTGTATTAGTTTCTACTTTGCTGCTTAAAAACTTTTTTTTGTGTTTTATCTATTCTCGGCCTTGCTGATGGGTTTCAGCTTTGCTCTTGGTGCTATGGTCCTTTCATTTTTTTCCACCTTTAGTACTCACCATTGGAGACAATGGTGTTTCCCTTAGGGATCCGCTTTTACCTCTGCTGTGATGAGACTAGGAGTAGCAACACAGAGAGGCCAGGCTGATCAAGCACAATAACAGGTGTACAGCACCTACCTACGAGCACCCGTGCCTCTGTTGAGGCTTAGGAAAACTGCATTTCTCTTGTGAGGCAATGCAGGAGTTGTGCCACCTGCTTGTCCCAGACCTGGAACCTACCTCCACCTGGGGCACTGATTGCTCGTCTCAATAAAAATCAGCACCACTTAAATTCTGTGTCATCGGCTATTTTCAGACCATATCAAGGGAACTATGTAACATCCATGAATTGGCTGTCCACCAATGGATTGTTTGCACGAGCTGCCCAGCTCATAACCTTTCCTGTGGACCTAACACATGTGAAGACAGTCAAGTTTTTATTAGAGTGCCAGGATTTTCCCATGTGCAAGGTGTAATCAACCACGTCACCATATGTGTGTGTTTCAACTTTCTTAATGAGACAGGATTATGAGACAGGATTTTGCTCTATCACTGTACACCTGGTGTGTGATTAAACCTATCTGATAATGAATGTGAGTGGTTGCTATCAAAGGAGCTGGTATGATTCTTTTATTTTAAGACAATCTACCATACCACCACTGGATAGCTGATCAGAGATGAGAACAATCCTCTGAAGCTGTAGCTGATGGCTCCAGTTTGTTTCTCTAGGACCCCACTGAACACAATACCATGGGTCTAGCCAGCGTATCGTTTGTTGTATGCTGCACAACTTTATTAATTCATAAAGGAGTCCTGATTAATGCCCTGGAGGAGAAAGTGAAAGCTGAACAAGGCAAGCAGGATAAGCAGACAGCCCAGGTCTACAAGTAAAAGCACTTGAACATTTTCAGTTATCTGGAAACTTGGAACTATGTCACAATGTTATTGCACTGTCTAGATATGATTCCAGTTTCACAATACCGTTTCTTTGAAAACATGTGGTCAGCTTCTCATTCACCCTGACATAGCTTGTGAGGAAGAGTTTTCACCAGGCATCCTGCACTCCCTCCATATCTTTCATGTTGACTCAAGAGGAATAGAATGAGCGTGGGTCAGAAGTGAATGGACCAATAATTGCTGGATGTGTGGGTTGAAGACATTTATTGAATCCTTGAAGATTCACAGAGGCCTAGTTATTGAAGGATTGTCTGCTGTTTCTCTTATATCTGGAATAATGTCAGAAACCTTCCCAGAGATGGAGAGAAGACAACTTTTGTGATAATTCTTGTGAATTGCACTAACTCCCATTTTGGGTCGTACTGAGATGATATCTTTTCACTAGTCTGGTAGCAGTTCAATTTCCCAGCTATTACTTGACCTGTTTAATTTATTTACCACCCAGACCATTCTCAAAATTCTCATAATGAACATGGATTTCACATAAGTAGAATGCATGGGGAGAGGTTGCTCTCTGAGGTGGTAAAGGTGAGGCTGTGCTGGGCCAGTCATGCAGCCAGCAATTGTCCTGATGCCAAAAAGCAGTGACCTAGAAACTTATAATGACAAAAAATTAAATGCTATTTAAAGATGAGGAGGGGGTGAAATAGATTTAAAAAGAACAGCGAAAATGGTGGAGCAATATAAGAACATAAAAAAGTGAGCAATGGCAGGAGAGTTGTTAATACGTCAGCTAATATCATGGAAGAGAAAGTTAAAACCTACTTAAGCCTGTTTGTGTTACTGTTCAAGGTATCCAAACAAGGTAGAGGTCAGTTATAGGTGGAAACCATCAGGAGGCTGATCATATGGGCGGGTCTGTCCAATTGTTGCTTCCTGCCAGTAAAGGTTTGCTACTGAATCACGATTAAGCTGGGTAGATCACCATGTTCCAGTTGGGATGTCATCAGCATCGCTGTAACTGTCCCATCCTCGGAGGGTGTGGGGGTGTTTGAGATAGGAATCTGCTTGTTGAGGTGGAACAGTGTTTGCATTTGTTAAATTTTGTATCCAGAAAATAAGGAAGAAATAGGCAAAGAATAATGTACAGGATTAAGGTGTAATTACCAAAAACAAGTGCAAACTAAAATAGATAGAGGGAGTTAGAGGCATTCAAACCTGCGCTCGGAGAGATCTGGGCTCACACATCTAGCATTCAGAGGCCTAATGATCGCATCACATCACAGGCGAACTGCGGATTCAGAAAGTAATTAATATTTCACAAAGAAAGCTTGGCACTCTTTGCACCTGGTCTGAGTCGTTGCAAATGACGTTCAATACAGACAAATGCAAAGTGCTAAAGATGCAAATACATTTTTTATCCGTCCACAGGTGAACTTGCCAGGGGAGAAATTGAGAGACCTACAGCTGTTCATTAGCTTGTTGCATGCCTTGTCCAAACAGGGTGAGGTGTCAATAAATAAAGCAAATAGGTTACTGTGCTGCAGTGCCAGAACAGTTGAGTTCAAATCTCCAGAGGTCATTCTAAAGCTGTGTTGTGCTCTGGTCTGGCTGTACTTGGAGTGTTGTGTACAGTTCCAGTTGCCAGGACATAAAGAATCTATACAGGCCCCGGAAAAAGTGCAAAGAATAACGAGGAGGCTTACTCCTAGTGTCTAAGGAATGAGCTATGAAAAACGACTTGATAAGCTGGGCCTGTGCAGTCTCAGGGTTGCTGGATGGAAAAGCACAGCTTCATAGTTTGAGAGAGCACCAGGAAGTATTTCTTTAGATAGAAGGTGATCAACAGCTCGAACAAGTTGCCAGGAAGAGCAGTTGAGACCAAGACAGCTGGCTTATTTAAGAAACAGCTAAATACTGTAATGGGAAGATGGTGAGGTAGGTGTTCTGGAGGATGAGATTAAATGTCCTGGCTTTTTCCTGTTTCAGCAATGGACATGCACCCAAAATTTGGGAAGAATCTTAACCACTGTTGCAAGTCCCAGCTTTGCTACTGGCTTTGCTACTGTCAAAAACTGACCACTGATCCAAGCACCCTGTAATCACCGCCAAGTTCATTTTGTGGCCCTAACTGCTGTGGCAGCTCGCTCACTCCCTCCCATGGCCTGTGGCAGCATGCTCCCTACCCCTTCATGAGGTAGCTCAATTGGGGCTAGAAGAAAGAGCAGTAAAAGAAATAAAAGACAGAAAGTTAGAGTTAGGGCAGTACGTAGGAAGTTGCAGACAAAAGAAAGGAATAACAAAAGACTGGGAGAAAAGAACTAAAGAAGGAGGGACTAGAGAGGGCAGGCAGAAGAGGGGAACAGAAAGAAAAAAATCCCACTCTTGCTTCATTGGCTTCTGGATTAAAGTGTTTTGTTCCACTGACTCTGTCTATTCTACTGGTTTACTTGGCTCACCTTCATGCTTGGCAGTTTCCTGTGTTCCTCCACTCTTTCAGAGTAGGCCTTGCTCCTGATTCCTACTTCTACAATAAGTCGCTGGACCAAATTACTGGACTTTCTCCTAGCAGACTGCAAACACAGATATACTGGCCATATATCTCATTGCTGTTTGCGCGACCTTGCTATGTACAAATTGGGTGCTGTATTTGCCTACAAAATAACAGTGACAACACTTCACATGTAATTTGTTGGCTGTAAAGTGCTTTGGAACATCCCGAGGACATGAAAGGCACTATATAAATGCAAGTCTTTGTTTCTTTCTCTAATATTGGACTGATCCTTACTCTCCTATCCCACCATGCCCAGAACTTGGTTTGTTTTAATCTAATTGCTTTGCATGTCCTCTCCCATATACACTTTGGCTCCTGCTTCAGACCCAAGTGTCCTGTCTCCCCATTCTCCTTTTTCCATGCATTCTGGATTCTGCACTCCTTTATTCCCCATTGGACCATGCTCCCTTTCTCGTACCATTTTTAGAGTACCATGCATCCCTCAATTGCTGCTCCCATTTGTCAATACGCTCCAGCCTATTGACAATGACTCCATCTCCCTCCCTGGCCTCTCACTCAAGCTCAACAAAACCTTATGCAACCTTGGTATCCTGTTTGACCCTGAGCTGAGCTTCAAAGCTTGTATAAACTCACCAATAACCTGCTCACTGGCACTCAGTTCGGGTTCTACCAGAACCAGTTGGCTGCAGACCTCATCACAGCCTTGATCCAGACATGGACGCAAGAGCAGAATACCACAGGAGAGGTGAAAGTAGCTGCCCTTGACATTAAGACAGCATTTGCCTGAGTATGGCACCAAGGAGCCTCAGCAAAACTAAGGTCAATGGAGGACCAAAGGGAACTCCCTTTAGTGGCTGGAGACATAGCTAACACAAAGGAAGATAGTTGTGATTGTCAGAGGCTAATCATTGCATCCTCTGGACATCACTGCAGCACATATGAGGACATGGATAATATCCAGGTTTGGGGTGAGAGGTAACATTCACGCCGCATAAGTGACAGGCATGGACCATCTCGAACAAAAAAAGTCCAGCCATCTCCCCCATGCCTTCTTCAATGGTACCACCATTGCCAAGTCCCCTACCAACAACATCTTGAGGGTCGCCATTGACCTGAAGCTGAACTGTACCAACATCAAGGCTATAAGAGCAGGTCACAGGCTGGGTGCTCTGCAACAAGTGGCTCACAGGCTCACATTCTGATCCCTCAAAGCCTCTGCACATTCTACAAGGCTCAAGTCAGGAATGTGATGGAATAATCATCACTTGCTTGCTGTTCTTGAAGCTACTAGGTTCCAGTTGCTGGCTAATTACACTGGCTACACAGAGGATGTTTAGCATTCGGCAGGACTCAAAATAAGCACGAACTCAGTGAATCGTCTGTTGCATTTGTATCTGTGCTCGTGCACCAGTTCTCCAATTTAAAGAGGGAACTAGAGCATTTGTGTGTAACCAGTATTGCTTGGGGAACATTACTGAAGATATCGCAGGAATCACGATTTGTTCTTGGAGATTCTAAACAATAATGCAATGTTGGAGATTCGCTTCCGTTTGATCCATAAGGCATCTGTTGAAGGGAACAGACTATCAGCTGAAAATGTTCCAACTACAGGTTTTAGCCAATCACCTTAGGGCTGCAAAATAAATTCATTCAAAATGAGTCCAGAGCAACTGTAATCTACCAGTTGATCATGTGAGTCAGTGTGATTCAACTTATCATTCTTGCAAATATTTAAAGATACCAGCTTGAAGTATTACTGTATTCTCACAATCTATTAGTTGCACACTAAGAGGCTGAAAGTAGACTTTCATTGTTAGGAAAATTCTTTGGCACAGCAGCTTTATATGCTCACTCTAAATACAAAATATAGTTTATACTTTGAATGTCAATACTTCCTTTCCACAGTTTATACTTTACACAAAAAAAAATTGAGAGTCGGGTATTTGGCGGATGCTAAGAGAAACTTTTCTCGTGCTATAAATCCTGCTGCACTGTCTCGTTAATTAAGGAAAGAAGCTTGGGGAACGTTACTGAACATACCTCAGAAAAGAAGCTTGATTCAATCCAGATGGTCATACAATGGTTCAATTGTACTTATACTTTTCTGCTTGTTGATGTTTGTTGCTCAATCTGTTTACCAGTTCAGTGAAAAGCTACAGCTAAAACATCAATTCTTAGTTCACAGAAAATTTCCCTTCCTATCATGATTTGTCAATTTGTCAAAAGGAAAAAGTTTTAAAATGTGATTTTAATTCAACGGTGGCAATGTGCCACAGATGAAACCGTCAGAACCAAGATGGAGCCAGAGAGAGTGATCAGGACCTAGAAATAAGGTCATAGCACGTGACAAGAATATGCCAGAAAATTTAATGTAAAGACACCCAAGAGTGCAGCTGAAGGCTCTGGGGTGAAATTGCATCCAGTATAACGGTTGGCTGTAAGTGTCTTACAGATGTGATCCTCAATTGGTTTGAGACCTGAATATGCACAAATAACAGACATGAATGCAAATACAAAACTGAAACCAACTGGGGACTTCCTGAATACATCTGCAATTTGTCCCCAGACAAGCTGTTGTTTTGGTCAATATTTTACAAGGAACTTTTTAATCTGTTTTGGGAGAAATAAATGAATACGAAGGAGAAATCAGCAGCAAAAACAAAGGGCACAGCCACTAATAAGGAATCTAATGTCTGGTGTACAAGATTTTGGAAAATCTACATCTGTTGCTTTGAATTGTATGTGACTTTCAGAAAATACAGGAAGATAAACTACCTCTTACACATTGTTAATATTTAAATAAATAACACAAGGAAAGCTCATAAAAAATATGATTCCTGAGATCAAATATGACATCTAATGGTTCTGCAAGGTTCGGCTCCTAACCTGGAGCTCCACTAGTCAGAAGCACAGATTGCAAATAGGTCACTTAATACCATAGGGCGCAATCTGCAACCCGTGCCCCTGTCTAGCAAGACTGCACACCAGAAGCAGAACATTGCACAATTTATCCTCTAAGTTCAAGGAGCTTAGTCTCCTAGTCTCTTAGACAGCTATGTCTCTTGTAATGTTCTCACTCAGTTCTCACTCAAAGCAGACGTTGTGGAATGTCCAACTCGCCACATCTGGGCGTTTCAGCATTTCCACATCATTGTGCATCATTTGTGTGCAGAGGAATGAGACAGTGGTTTGGATATCTTCTAGATTCATAGGATGTGTATTCAGTTTAATGTCTCATCCAAAGGATGGCATCTCCAACAGTGCAGCACTCGCTCAATACTACACTGAAGTCTCGAGAGTGGGGCTTGAACCCACCATCACAACCTTCTGATTGAGGTGAGAGAGCTACCAGAGTCACGGCAGATACCTATATGCAACATTCTATCTGCAGTATATTGGCCCGGATTTTGCAATCTGTGGCGAACGAACGGCACTAGCCGTTCAACACACTTACACTTGCCCACAGACTTTCTGTGGGCTTTTGCACTGCGACTTGCGGTAATTAGAGAGCCATTTCGGCATGGCACCGTCAACAGGGGCTCTGGGGCCTATGTGAACAAGGCAATCAAAGGTGTGTCTCCTTAACCAATCAGATTGAAGAGTCCTTACTGAGATAAGCAGAGTCTAAATGAGGAAGTGTAAGTTAGAATAGTGAATTCAATGTCAAATCATGTACAGACAGCGAAATAATGAGAGGGAAAGATGGAATTGAGAGAGAGATAAAAGAGAGACAGAAAGAAAAAATTAAAAAAATAATTTTTTAAATCTCCAACAATAATTAAAATCTGAAGGAATGAGACTCCACACTTTTAGAAGTAAATTTTAAGACTTATCTCGCCGTTATAAATTCACTAACCTGTGAATTGTCAAGGCTGAACACTTTCTGGCACATTTAGTGGGTCTCTAGTGGATAAGTACCACAGCTTCATGCCCTTCCATATATTAGAATGTCGAGTCTCTTGGCAAGATACAGGTATAGCGAAGCTCCTGGAGGAGCGGAGCATCTCAGACGGCAACTTCCTGATTTCCACGTTTAACTGCACATGTGCGGACACCAAAAGTTGTTGTCCAGTTTACTCCATAATAACAGTGATCGCTGATAGCCTCACCATTATTTCTATCATAAAATCTAGGCTGTTCTGTATATATTCTACATTCTATCTGTACTATATCTAATGCATCTCAATTATTCACAGAAGAAATTACTGATGGGGAATTTACCCAGGGAGAATTGCAAACACAAACCCATGTCATGTAATACCATTGAGCACTAGTTGGCAGTCCTTCCCTGCTAAAGGCACAATTCCCATGTTTTAGGCCACTGGTTTTGAAATCCTGACATTACTACCCTGAAGATTTTGTGCTTTAATCTGTTCCCTAGCCCCTGAAACTTGCAAGACCTCAAACATGCTATTTTGCGTGTTGTTGGTTCCCATGTGAATCAGAACTTCTGGCTGTTCACCATCCCTTTTCAAAAGTTTCTCAGTGTTCACCATTATGTCCTATCCCCTTACACATGGGAGATAGCATACCATATGAGACTCCTGGTCATGACTACAGAAAAGATTATCTACACCTCTAATTATAGAGTCACCTACAACTACTGCCTTCCTATTCCCTTGTTCACTTTCCCTCTACTTCCCACAGTGCCATGGCATTGCACCTCGCTACTCTTCCTTCAGCCATTGTCTACTTTATAGGTATCGAAATGCATTTACCTGTAAAACAATTCTAGACTCTCAGGGATCTCCTGCATTTTCAGCTTTTGTTTTGTTCTGTCTGTCGTAGGGCTCGCACTAACTTATCCTCTCTTGCTTTGCTATCCAATTCTGATATTCTCTCAATCAGTGGGGTGACCATCATCTGAAACATGTGTTACAGAAAACTCTTCCCATACCATTTTTTGCATTGTATGGACAATTGTTCCTTGGGCTCAGTCATATTCAGCTTGAGAATCACAGCCTTCTGACACTTCATGTAAATATGTTCCCCTGATACCTCATGGGTCCAGGATGGCCCGCATCTTGCTTGTTGCACACATCACGAGCTGTCCCTATAGCCCTGCTATATCTGTCTACTGGTCCTTTCTAAATGTGACTGGACCATCTCTTATCTGACCTGTCCAGACAGCGGAGCTTGACCTCCCTTCAGCACCAAATTCCCTTAAGAATCAAAACTGTCTTACTCACTCAACTTCTGTCTCACTTCATCTCTGCTGTGTCTTGAACTTGGAATATAGTACATACAGCATTTACATATAAAATAGTACATACAGCAAATAAGTGGAACATAATGCATATGGTATATAGAATATAGTACCTGGAGCATATACATAGAATGCAATACATGCAGCACATAGATAGAAAGTAGTATATACATAAAATGTACATGCAGCCCATAGAATATAGGATGTATACATAGAATTTAGTACATAAAGCCCATAGGGTGGGACTAACAGGGTAGGATAAAGAAAAAAAGGGAAGCTTATGACAGATACCAAAGACTCAATACTGCAGAAAGCCGAGAGGAGTATAGAAAGTGCAGGGGTGAAATTAAAAAGGAAATTAGGAAAGCAAAGAGAGGGCATGAAAAAATATTGGCAAGGAAAATCAAGGAAAACCCAAAGATGTTTTATAAATACATTAAGAACAAGAGGATAACTAAAGTAAGAATAGGGCCTATTAGGGACCATAAAGGTAACCTGTGTGAGGAAGCGGAAGACATGGGTATGGTTCTTAATGAATACTTTGCATCTGTTTTCACAGAGAGGTACGATGCAGAAATTGCAATAAGGGAGGAGTGTGAAATATTAGATGAAATAAACATAGTGAAAAAGGAAGTATTAAGGGATTTAGCATCTTTGAAAGTGGATAAATCCCCAGGCCTGGATGAAATGTATCCCAGACTGTTAAGAGAAGTAAGAGAGGAAATAGCAGAGGTTTTGACCATCATTTTCCAATCCTCTCTGGCTACAGGTGTGGTGCTGGAGGACTGCTAACGTTGTACCATTGTTTAAAAAGGGAGAAAGGGATAGACCGAGTAATTACAGGCCAATCAGCCTAACCTCGGTGGCGGGAAAATTATTGGGAAAAATTCTGAGGGACAGGATAAATCTTCATTTAGAAAGGCATGGAATAATCAGGGACAGTCAGCATGGATTTGTTAAGGGAAGGTCGTGTCTGACTAACTTGATTGAATTTTTTGAGGAAGTAACAAGGGAGGTCGATGAGGTTAGCGCGTTTGATATATTTTATATGGATTTTAGCAAGGCTTTTGATAAGGTCCCGCATGGCAGACTGGCCACGAAAGTAAAAGCCCATGGGATCCAAGGCAAAGTGGCAAGTTGGATCCAAAATTGGCTCAGAGGCAGGAAACAAAAGATAATGGTTGAAGGGTGTTTTTGTGACTGGAAGGCTGTTTCCAGTGGGGTCCCGCAGGGCTCAGTACTGGGTCCTTTGCTTTTTGTGGTATATATCAATGATTTGGACTTAAATGTAGGAAGTATGATTAAGAAGTTTGCAGATGATACTAAAATTGGCCGTGTGGTTGATAATGAAGAAGAAAGCTGCAGACTGCAGGAAGATCTCAATGGACTGGTCAGGTGGGCAGAACAGTGGCAACTGGAATTCAATCTGGAGAAGTGTGAGGTAATGCAATTGGGGACGGCTAACAAGGTAGGACATTGAGAAGTGCAGAAGATTAGAGGGACCTTGGAGTGCATGTCCACAGATCCCTGAAGTAGCAGGATAGATAGATAAGGTGGTTAAGAAGGCATATGGGATACATGCCTTTATTAGCCGAGGCATAGAATATAAGAACAGGGAGATTATGCTTGAACTGTATAAAAAAACGAATTAGGCAGCAGCTGGAATACTGCGTGCAGTTCTGGTCACCACATTACAGGAAAGATGTGATTGCACTAGAGTGGGTGCAGAGGAGATTTACGAGGATGTTGCCAGGGCTGGGGAATTTTAGCTATGAGGAAAGATTGGATAGGCTGGGGTTTGTTTTCTTTGGAATAGAGGAGGCTGAGGAGAGACCCAACTGAAGCGTATAAAATTATGAGGGGCCTAGATAGAGTGGATAGGAAGGACCAATTTCCTTAGCAGAAGGGTCAATAAGCAGAGGGCATAGATTTAAAGTAATTGGTCGGAGGTTTAGAGGGGATTTGAGGAGAAATGTTTTCACCCAGAGGGTGGTGGGGGTCTGGAACTCACTGCCTGAAAGGGTGGTAGAGGCAGAGACCTTCATCACATTTAAAAAGTACTTGGATATGCACTTGAAGTGCCGTAACCTACAAGGCTATGGACAAAGTGCTGGAAAGTGGGATTAGGGTGGATAGCTCTTTGTTGGCTGGCCGAATGACCTCCTTCTGTGCTGTAAATTTCTATGATTTTTATGAATATAGAATACAGATGAATGAAGTATATACAGAATGTAGAGGTGATCTCATTGAAATGTATAAAATTCTTAGAGGGCTTGACAGTGTAGATGCTGAGAGGTTGTTTCCCCTGGCTGGAGAGTCTAGAACTAGGGGAGCATTGTCTCAGGATAAGGGGTCGGCCTTTTAAGACTGAGATGAGGAGGAATTTCTTCATTCAGAGAACATAAGAACATAAGAAATAGGAGCTGGAGTAGGCCATTTGGGCCCTTTGAGCCTGCACCGCCATTCAACAAGATCATGGCTGATCTTCTACCTCAACTCCACCTTCCCACACTATCCCCATATCCCTTAATTCCCTTCGTTCCCAAAAATTTATCGACCTCTGTCTTGAATATATTCAACGACTAAGCATTCACAGCTCTCTGGGGTAGAGAATTCCAAAGATTCACAATCCTTTAAGTGAAGAAATTTCTCCTCATCTCAGTCCTAAATGACCTACCCCTTATTCTGAGACTGTGACCCCGTGTTCTAGATTCCCCAGCCAGGGGAAACATTTTCCCAGCATTAACCCTGTGAAGTTCCTTAAGAATTTTATATGTTCCAATTAGATCACCTCTCATTCTTCTAAACTCTAGGGAATATAGGCCTAGTCTACTCAATCTCTCCTCATAGGGCAATCCCCCCATCCCAGGAACCAGTCTAGTGAACCTTTGTTGCACTCCTTCTAAGGCAAGTATGTTTTTCCTTAGGTAAGGAGACCAGAACTGTACACAGTACTCCAGGTGTGGCCTCACCAATGCCCTGTATAATTGTAGTAAGACTTCTTTACTCTTATACTCTAATCCCTTTGTAACAAAAGCTAATATACCATTTGCTTTCTTAATTGCTTGTTGTACCTGCATGTTAATTTTCTGTGATTCATGTACAAGGACACCCAGGTCCCTCTGAACATTTCCCAGTCTTTCACCATTTAAAAAATATTCAGCTTTTTTGTTTTTCCTACCAAAGTGGATAACTTCACACTTTCCCCACATTGTATTCCATTTGCCATGTTCTTGCCCATTCAGTCAACCTATCTATATCTCTCTGCAGCCTCTTTGTATCCTCCTCACCACTTACTTTCCCACCTAACCTGGATATGTTACACTCAGTCCCTTCATCCAAGTCATTAATATAGATTGTAAATAGCTGAGGCCCAAGCACTGATCCTTGCAGTACCCCGCTAGTTACAGCCTGCCAACCCGAAAAAGTCCCGTTTATTCCTACTCTCTGTTTTCTGTCCATTAACCAATCCTCAATCCATGCTAATGTATTACCCCCAATCCCATGAGTCCTAATTTTGTGTAATAACCCCTTGTGTGGTACCTTATTGAATGCTTTTTGAAAATCCAAATACACTTCATCCACTGGTTCCCCCTTATCCATCCAACTAGTTACATCTTCAAAAATCTCTAATAAATTTGTCAAACACAATTTCCCTTTCATAAAACCATGTTGACTTTGCCTAATCATATTACGATTTTCTAAGTGCCCTGTTACCACGTCCCTAATAATAGATTCTAGCATTTTCCCGACAACTGATGTCAGGCTAACTGGCCTATAGCTTCCCGTTTTTTCTGTTCCTCCTTTCTTAAATAGCAGGGTTATGTTTGCTACCTTCCAATCCTTGGGGACTGTTCTGGAATCTAGGGAATTCTGGAAGATTAATACCAATGCATCCACTAGTGAATGCTAGAGAGTTGTGAATCTTTGGAATTCTCTACCCCAAAGGGCTGTGGATGCAGAGTCGTTGAGCATATTCAAGGCTGAGATAGATTTTTGGACTCTAGGGGAATCAAGGGATATGGGGATAGTGCAGGAAAGTGGAGTTGAGGTTGAAGATCAGCCATGATATTATTGAATGGTGGAGCAGGCTCAAAGGGCCGAATGGCCTATTCCTGCTCCTAATTCTAATGTTTAATATAAATGGAATAGAATATATACAGCCTATAGATAGAATATAGTAGATTGTCATAGCTTTACAGTCTCTGCTTATTGCAGTAATCTTTCAGTCTGGTCTGTTTGAAAATGAAACATTCTATTGTAAAAATCTTGCTCTCATTAACCAATATTGACTACAGTTTACTGGGTGTAGCCCTTAAAGTGATTAAGTATAAGTTTGGAAGTTGATGGATGTACCAGATTCCACAAGAATGCCTGTCTCTTGTGAATCACTAGAACTTTACAGTGATGAAGTTTGTAACAGAATATTTACAGGATCAAACTGATTACTGTACAGATTTATCTGTGAAGTGTGTTTGGCTATTATAGCGGTCCTGAAACTTGACCTTTATAAGTTGTCAGAATAATGTGCTTTACCCGTCTCCTGTAAAAGAAACGTCAGTTACTAGCGTATATGGCAGTGACGCTGGTTTCACGGTGGTAACTGGTTAAAAAAAATATTCACAGTACTGCTGGCAGAGTTTGAACTGAGACCCAGCTCTCATTAGAAACACTGAGCTCATCAGAAAGTTCATGCAGTTTATAAAAATAGAACCTCAAACTATCCCGGGCCGAAGAAATCCTGTACTCCTGTGAGTGGACGAAAGCTTTCGTTCTAGGGTGTCAACATTCTGAATGCTACATTTAACTTCCCCGCACACCCCCTTTATACTGGGTGAACTCTGAAGCACCATTAGACTATGTACTTCCTACAGTGACTACACTTGAAAAAGTACTTAATTGGCTGTAAAGCACTTTGGGACAACCTGAAGTCGTGAAAGGTGCTATAGAAATGCAAGTTTTTTTTTACTTCTATAATGTAGCCAACCCTTGAATGATATAGTGAGCAGAGTACCTATCTTTTTATTGCCAGAGAAGAGATTTATGTTGAAGTTGCTGTAAAAATTACAAATATATGGTCCTAATCATGGAATAGTGTGCCATGCCATGATGGACATGACTGTGCCACAACTCGTGTGATAGCAGCTTGATCTTGCTGGGTTAGGTGGAGAAGGGCTCCACTATAGGAAATGTTATCAGTGGATGAAGTCACATAGTTTACACTTATAAATGTAAACATTTTGGATGAGATGCTGTAAATTGAATCTTGTGTGTAACTCATCTCATCAGACTATATACTCAGCCCTGACCACTGGGCTTTATGAGCAGGAAATGGCTTCAACCAGATTTAGAATGTGCTGAGAGCCCAGCTCATAACACTGATCACAAGGGACTAATCTGTTTTAATGGCGCAACATTCACCCTTCACAATTCCAACTGGGATAATCCAGATCATAGTGTTTAGAAAGTAAAGGTACAATGACTGAAAGGAACCTTTTGACAGTGTTGGTTGATCTCCAAAATAAATCTTCTGACCCACAGATTTAAAGTTCCAGCTTCGGCATCCTTTGTATATGAGCTGCCCCACATTTGATTGTCACCAAGACTGTTTTCTTGTAGTTCAAACTGAGGGGGTGACGCATGTAAGGCAGTAGGTGGAGATGGGGTAGGAGTGGATTTGGGGTTGAGGGATTGGGAATGGGATCAAGTAGACCATGGGTAGAGGTGGATCAGAGCTGGGAAAATGCTAAGTATGTGGTGAGATAGGGTAATGCAAAGGCAGGATCATGGCGTGAGTTCTTAACAACAGCAACTTGCATTTTTATAGTGCCTTTAACATAGGGACACACCCAAGATGCTACACAGAAGCGAAATCAGAAAAAATTGACGCTGAGTCAAAGGAGATTAGATGGGGTGACTAAAAGCTTGTTCAACGAAGTGGGTTTCAAGCAGGGTCTTAAAGGAGAGGTTTTGGGAGGAAATTCCAGTGCTTAGGGCCTAGACTGCTGAAGCCACAGCCGCCAATGGTGGGGTGAAGGATGCGTAAGATCTAAGTGTTGGAGGAATGCAGAGTTCTCGGGGGGTGGTGGGGTGGTTGCAGGGCCTGAGAAGGTTGCAGAGACAGGGAGGGACGAGACCATAGAGGGATTTGAACGCAAAGATCAGAATTTTAAATTGGGGGATCAAGAGCCAGTGCAAGTCAGTGAGCACAGGGGTGATGGGTGAAAAGAAATTGGTGTGAGTTAGGATAAAGTGAGTATAGATTTGGTGTGAGTTAGGATAAAGTGAGTATAGATTTGGTGTGAGAGGATAAAGTGAGTATAGATTTGGTGTGAGTTAGGATAAAGTGAGTATAGATTTGGTGTGAGTTAGGATAAAGTGAGTATAGATTTGGTGTGAGAGGATAAAGTGAGTATAGATTTGGTGTGAGTTAGGATAAAGTGAGTATAGATTTGGTGTGAGTTAGGATAAAGTGAGTATAGATTTGGTGTGAGTTAGGATAAAGTGAGTATAGATTTGAATGAGCTCAAGTTAATGGAAAATAGGAGACCGGCTAGGAGGGTATTAGAATAGTTGAGTCTGGAGGTGACAAAAGCACGGATGAAGGTTTCAGCAGCAGATGGGCTGAGGCAGGGGTAGAAACGGGCAATGTTATGGAGGTGGAAGTAGGCAGTCTTTGTAATGGAAAGAATATGGGGTTGGAAGCTCAGCTCGGTCAAGTAGGATGCTGATGCTGAGGCTGTGAACAGTCTGGTTCAGTCTGAGACAGTGGCCGTGAAGGAGAATGGAATCAGTGGCGAGGAAATGGAGTTTGTTGGGGGGATGGGAGGGGGGGGGGGGGGGGGTGAAGACAATGGCTTCCCGATGTTTAACTGCAGAAAACTGTACCTCATCCAGGATTGGATGCCGGACAAGCAGTTTGACAACACGGAGACAGTGGAGGGGTTGAGATGTGATGGAGAGGTAGAGCTGGGTGTCATCAGCATACATGTGGAACCTGACATCATGTCTTTGGATGATGTTGCCGAGGAGCAGCATGTAGATGAGGAATAGGAGGGGGACAAGGGTAGATCCTTGGGGAACTCCAGAGGTAATAGTGCAGGGGCGGGAAGAGAATCTATTGCAGCAGATTCTCTGGCTAGGATTGGATAAGTAAGAATGGAACCAAGTGAGCCAGTCCCACTTTGCTGGACAACGGCGGAAAGTTGTTGTAGGAGGATGGTGTGGTTGACCATGTCAAAGGCTGCAGAGAGGTGGCAGAGGCAGCTGAATTGATGGTCTCAATCTTAGTGACTTGATATAAAAACAGAAAATGCTGGAAATACTCAGCAGATCAGGCAGAATCTGTGGAGAAAGAAACAGAGTTAATGTTTCAGGTCATTTCTCGCGCCACAGATGCTGCCTGACCTTCTCGCGCCACAGATGCTGCCTGACCTGCTGAATATTTCCAGCATTTTGTTTTTATTTCAGATTTCCAGCATCCGCAGTATTTTGCTTTTGTATTAGTGACTTGATGTTTGCTTTGCTGAGGTTGAAAACTTCCAGTAGTTTATCAGCTGTGTTGCATTCCTTGCATAGTTGCTCCATCGCTCTAATGCTAACTGATGGTGTCGAGGTGCTGCTTTCACATCCTGTGTTTGAGTGCATGTTGGTGTTGTGAATTGCCATGAAATGAGATGAATTGTAACCAGCACAAACCAGGAAAGAGGCACCCCCCCATACACTAGAGGCTGCGTGCTCCATTCCAGGTACTTCACCTGTCAGAATGTTGTTCGTATTTTCCAGGCCCAGATGCTTTATTAGAAAGTGGTGAGATGTGGCTGTCTTTGATTAAAAGACCGAGGAGAAAAAGACCATAAATTGTAACTTTTTTTGTCTTCCAAGGAAGAAGCAGCTGCATTTCATACTGGAGGGGAAAGGAAAGAAATCGGGGGTCGCCCTGGAGGAGACTAAGGACAGTATAAAGCTTGGAGGTGAGACCGTGGGCCGAGCCATCCTGAATTACTCCAATAAGGACATCACTACTGAACAATTGAAGGTAAGCACATCTCAGTTAGAAATCATCGCGTTTTATGTGCCATTTTCTACAGCACTGCAGTGGTGTCACTGGGCTTATTTATTGTAAGGGCTTCAATACACTATAGAGCAAATCACAACAAAACCAATACACCGATTTTCGGTAATGCTCTCGATTTCATCCCCTCAAGTTGCTGCTACCCCCAGTACCAGATCTGTAACTACCAATACTGCACCCCAGAGTTAAACAGCTCTAAATGCTTTCTACAGATGCAACCCAAGTTTGAAAGGGTGTGCTCACAGTTGAAGTGGGCACAGTAATAAAATTCCATAATTAGTCTTCAGTGAAATCCTAGAAAGAGTGCTGAAATGCACATTTTATTTCCAAGTTGCAATGATTGTTAGAGAGGTGGGAGTAGAGTGAATGTTTGCACTAATTACTGTGAAGGAGTTGTTTTTCTGACTGCTGGGCCTGATTATACCTCACAGTCATTGCTAACTAACGTCAGAGTCTGTTCTGTATTAAATTTGTACCCAGTAAGAAATGCAATAGATCACAGCCAGTAATGTTAATCCACCATACAGTATCCTGACAGAAGGGAATTTAAAATAAGAATTAGCATATCATTGTAAAAATTGCACATGTGGTGAAAATTTAAGGACGTCACACCAGTGTACGAGTTTCACATCCTGGTTAATAGTTCACTAAAAAACTGCACGAAGGTGCAAGAGGTACAGCAGGTTCACAGGGAATGTGGGAATTCTGTATCTGTCACGTTCACTAGCACTTTTAAGAAAAGTTAGTGTTTTCATTCATTAAAATCTAAAGAAAGAAAACCTGAGATTTGGGTTGCTATCGTGACTGATGTCTGTTTATATGTGAACCAATAGTTTGATGCTGATCATTAAAAGTCCATCCTGTGCAACATGCACTATACAGTGGGAAGTTCCATTCCTGCCTGTTCTCTGGTGAGCTGCGATGGGACAATCTTGGTCCAATTGCTGGGATAATGTATGAAATAGACAATGTCATGTGTCGCAAAACCCTTTCCTCTGAAGCTGTGTAATAAAAATCTAATGACTGTTAAATGATTATTGAAGTCTGGTAATAGTTTAGCATTCATTGCTTTCTCATTACACAGCTCGTATTATTTTTCTTCTGACCCAAAACTTAATGAATCGCTACCAACCTGGTAACAGTGACTTGGGTTCAAATTCAGTCCAGACTGATGAGATTAAAGTCTGCTCTGCTGTAGCACAAAATGGTTCGACACAAAATGAATTTGGGCAGTCTCAGCCTGAAAGGATCGTTACTAGTCCTAGCCCCTTTCAGGCTACCCAGATCAGGCGTATTCCCCAGACGTTCACCTTCAACTAAAGTTAGAGGTAGCCGAATCCTAAAGACGCTTAATTGGGTCTAAAGAGTCAGACTATCTCTCCCTAAAGGAAAGGAACGACCTGGAGATGTTACCGTCCTCCAGATAGCACTTTTAATAAGTTTAACTAGACTGTAACCTTCCGGATATTATGAGGGTCCAGAAAACTCCTCCAGAATTCTGCAACTCCTCACCAAAGAGTGTACAGAGATTGAGTTCGCAATTTTGATACAGAAGTACTATGTGAGATAATTCTAAAAAAATATAGATTTATTAAAAAACTGACATATAACTTACAGCTGGTGATTCAATTGCAACATTAACAGTTCCAAATACAAATAGCTTACAATTCTTATCAGAGATCCTTATTCTCAAATCTTAACTTTGTTACATTTTTACATTTCTTAGTCTTATTCCAGGATGTGCGGGTTAGGTTGATTTGGCTATGATAAATTGACCCTTAGTGTTAGGGGATTAAATACGTGGGGTTACGGGGATAGGGTGGGATATGTGTCGGTGCAGGCTCGATGGGCCGAAATGGCCTCTATCTGCACTGTGGGGATTCTGTGATATCCACCAAAATCAAATACCTTTGATACCCGAGACTCAAAGAGTTAAAAACTTAGAGCCTGCCTCTGAAGCGTGAGAATCGCTTTGCCCCTTCAAGTGAATCCTATCTTCCCATTTGAAAATTCTATATTTATACCCTTTCTACAGTAGTATATCCGTTGAAGTTTTCTGCTGATGTAAGCTAATTATCTCTAGTCATTTTTCTGTTGACTCCTTCTATTCTTACAGTCAGTTCAGCTGTTAGCTTGCAGAATTATGTCTGCTGTGTAGGTGTCTCAGGCTTATCATACAAACAATGTGACAGCAGTGGTTCTACTTGATGTCATTTTTATCAAAGTCTCCTGTTTGTATATATTAATTATACATATTACATATTAATAATCTAGACAAAGGAACTAGATGTAATATCTCCAAATTTGCAGATGACACAAAGCTGGGTGGACGTGTGTGCTGTGAGGAGGATGCCAAAAAACTAGAGGATGATGTGGACAGGTTGGGTGATTGGGCAGAAGCATGGCAGATGCAATATAACGTGGATAAATGTGAGATTATCCACTTTGGTGTCAAAAACAGGAAGGCAGATTATTATCTGAATGGCAATAGATTGGGAGAAGGGGAAGTGCAATGAGACCTGGGTGTCCTTGTGCACTAGTCGCTGAAGGTAAGCATGCAGGTGCAGCAGGCGGTTAAGAAGGCAAATGGTATGTTGGCCTTCATAGCAAGAGGGTTTGAGTACAGGAACAAGGATGTCTTGCTCCAGTTGTACAGGGCCTTGGTGAGACCACATCTTGAGTATTGTGTGCAGATTTGGTCGCCTTATCTGAGGAAGGATATGCTTGCCATGGAATGAGTTCAGCGAAGATTCACCAGGCTGATACCTGGGATGGCAGGAATGACGTATGAGGAGAGCTTGGGTCAATTGGGCTTGTACTCGCTGTAGTTTAGAAGAATGAGAGGGGATCTCATTGAAACTTATAAAATTCTGGCAGGACTGGACAGACTAGATGCAGGGAGGATGTTCCCGATGGTCGGGGAATCCAGAACCAGGGGTCACAGTCTAAGGATAAGGGGTAGGCCTTTTAGGACAGAAATGAGGAGGAATTACTTCACCCAGAGAGTGGTGAACCTGTGGAATTCTCTACCACAGAGGGCAGTAGAGGCCAATTCATTAAATATATTCAAGAAGGAGTTGGATACATTTCTTAAGGCTAAAGGGATCAAGGGGTATGGGGAGAAAGCAGGTACCGGGTATTGAATTTGGATGATCAGCCATGATTGCGTTGAATGGCGGAGCAGGCTCGAGTGGCCTACTCCTGTTCCTATCTTCTATGTTTCTATGTTTCTTTTGCATTTAGAACACCTCAACTGGTTGCACCATAGACTTCGTGTCTCCTAGGTGTTCCAAGTTCAACACAAAAACAATGTGATGGCTGTTGCCTCCTGTGTTTCATTTGATGTTATTTTTACGAAGGCATTCTGTGTAATTCTTTTTACAACGTGTAAATTAAAAACACCTCAACTAGAGTGATCTATGCAATTCTTATTTACCCCAGTTGGTTGTACCACAGATTCGTGTCTCCATGTTTCATTTGATGTCATTTTTACAAAGGCACTTGTTTCTTTAATGTTCTGTGTTTCTTTCCGAAGTGTTGGTTTATAACACTTAAACTGGGTATAGCTATTGTGTTCTTTCCAAGCTGCAGACTTCCTGGAACCTCTAACCTGCTGCTTCAATAGGGCTATTGTTTCAGTGTCAATAACCTATCTTATCTCAAAAGCTTGTATGCTGTTTACATCTTTTGATTTTTAAGGCTTCCAGACCCAGTATGTCATAAAGTCAAAATTCTGTTCATAGGCTGGTGTATTTTTCTGAATATGGCTATTCCTTCACAAGCCCAATTTAACAGCACAGAACTGCCCCTCTGTCAGCACATATTAGTATAGAACAGAGGCACAGGATAGCTGGTGTGAACAATGGAACAGTTGACTCTGAATGCAATAAGGAGTGCTGTTCTAGTTGTACATTTGGACAAAGTAGAAAGTGCTTTATACCTGACCTGGGAATAATTGACATTGGGGGCAAACAGTGTAAATGGATTCCACCTCCCAGAAATGACATCTATGTTTTAATTTAACATTTGACTTGCAATCCATTTCTTGCTCTTAGCCCTAAGCTACCTTTGTTAATACTTTTAATGCCAATGAACTAAAGGCAGGACTATTCACTTCTTGGGGTGATCAACGTAACTAATTAAATAATGGAAATGGCTTCAAATTTTTAAGGTTAAAATCTCAGATACACTAAACCATTGCAGTTCATGTCTTTTAATTGTGTTTCATCGCATTCCTGTGTCAACATAGTGTTATCATCTTGTAAGAAAATCAACAAATATAGTATATATTTTGTAGAATTGGACAGCTTAAATCATTTTAAAGTGAGATTGCTGTAGTTGTGTTTGATCACTGCTCTCTAAAGCCGCGAATTTAATAGCGCTGAGGGGGCGGGTCCGCTGTCAAAATAGTAAAGATTGACCGGGTAGGAAACCCGCTGTCAACTAGCCGCCACGCGAGTCTCCCAGGTGTCGGGTCTGTCAGCGGAGAACTGACCCGACACCAAGCGGCGGGGGATACAATTCAGCTACTTAAGTAGCTTGTTAAGAGCAAATTTAAGAGTATTTTGAGGCTTACTTCTAATTTTACCTTCTCCCCCACGGGTTACCCGCTGTTCGGGGAACACGCCAGCTCAACCTGGTGTACATTTAAGTCTACTCTGATGTTTGTGAAAAGCTGACAGCTGCAGAAGTGGTGTAAAGGATGCCATATTGCAGATGGTGAGTTTCAGAGCGCAGAAAATGTTGGTTACTGCATTTTTAATACATAGAGATTTCTTTAGCTTACAAGTTTTTAGATCCAACTGTATGTCCAGTGCCACCTCATTGGGAGAACCTCTCTCACCATTGACAGATCGCTTCTGTCATCTCACCTGCAGCTGCCATCTATTCCAGCAACATCGAAGCCAATCAGACCATGGTCGTCCGAATCCTTCCACGATCAGCCCCAACACCAACATCACCAATGCTGCACTGGACACAGGGTATCAGCCCCTGACAAAATTGCTGGCCGGGAGGCCAGCGATGGCATCACCATGGCCAGATTTTCTTCACTTAACGCTGTAAACCCTGGCTGCCACATGATGCGCCAGGTTAACACCATCCCACGCCAGCACCGTGAAGCATCCCTTTAATGTCCAAGCCATTCCATGCACACTCATCACTATAGCGGGGGGGGGAAGTTATGACTGAACAATCACTGGAACTCAGTAAGACACTTCTCAAGGTGTGCTCAGATCTGCCCAATAAGGGGCACTTATTTCACCGTATGACAACACATTACCAGAAACTTCACGTGGACATTGGCTAAACCTCTCAAGTGCCTACCCTTGTGTGTTAGTTGGTATGCTTGCAGTAGGATGAGGGTGAGTGTGAGGGGTGGCTAGTGAGATGGGGAAGTGATAAAGTAGATAGAGGGGGTTGGGTGGAGGTGCAAGGTAAGTTGGTGTCCTGGGGAGATCTCTTCCGCTCTTGGAAGGGAAGAGAACCTCCCTGCATGCTGTTACTCCCTCCATAAGCATATGGAGGGAGTCATTGGAGAGCCTGGGTGAAAGTGTTCACCTTTGTGCAGTTATTGTCAGTGTTTGCAGCACCTCAATGCTGTCAAACACTGACAGAACAACTGTCAAACTCCATGTGGACGTGGTCCCTTTAAGGAAACCGGCTGATGACGCGTCATCAGACCCGCTTCCTGTTAATTGGCTGGTAAGGTGGGCTTAACAAGGTCAAGCAAGGGAAAATCACGTCTCCAGTGCGGATGCAGCTGGGAGCGGGACCGGAACCCAGAAACCAGCTGTCCCCCCACCCCACCCCACCTCCTCCATTAAATTTGCGGCCTAAATCTGATTGGGCTCTGGTGGTGAAGAGCCACCAAGTCCATCTGGTTACTTCTCTGTCTAAAAGTGACTTACACGCGCTTCTACTGGCCAACAGTTGTTCATAGTCAATTCCAGTAACAAAAGAATTGTATGAATCCAGCATCACTGCATTGCTTCACAGAATGGGTGGATGCGACTTTGCATCTCCCCAATACTGAGTTCACTGTCTTGCCACGGAGAAACGCAAAGTACAGGCCAGCATTTCCCATGGGTAAGGGATCTTTGGGCTGCACCTGCATGCATCTCCCAGAACTGTATCTCAGGGTGACATTGAGGGGCAGAGCATGGGGCAAGGCATGGACAGACCAGACAAATATATAATATTTAGCTGTATAATAACAATTATTATTTGATAAACCTTTCCTTTTTTTCTCCTTTATTTAAAATCAGGAAACAAAGATGTTTTGCCAAGTATATGTTCAGGGACTGGTTAAAGATGCTGCTCTTATTGATGTTAAAAATGAATCCCTGCAGAAACTCTGGCCACAGATCTTCATTGAACTAGTGCGGGACTGTGTAATCCAGATGAGCAATAAAAACTCACACATGAAGCTGTGCCTGAAGAACATAATGGACCAGAAATGAAGAAAACAGTAGAACTCCACTTCAGCTTTCGTTCAGCATCGTCCATCCTCTGCCATTGGAGAGCTCACCGGACCTGATGCAGTAAAACCTGAAACACAGAATCTCCATTTACAAAGAGCATTGGCTAAAAAGGGTTGTTTCTTCAGGATTTGTACTTCATTGGCACGAGTATTGTCAGATTACAGATTTTAACAAACTGGGATTAAGGAACTAAAACAACATCAGCCATGATGGGAGTGCGCACATGTGAAAAGGAAGCCAAAGCCATTCTTAAACTAGTCTTCCGCCTTCAGCTGCTGGTACACTCAGAGCACTTCAGTGGAACACTGTCTCCATAGGTATTGAAGGACTGATGGATGGGAGTGAGCACCTCCAGTGTTACCTGCTGACTTTATCCCTTTGTGGGATTATCCCAAAAAATGTGTTGACTGAATGTTTGCTCCTAATATGTTATGGTGTGTTGGGACGTCAGAGTACTCGTAACCAGAGTTTACAAACTGTATTCAAATTCAATTGTTTTTATTCTTTATTAAGTGTAGACATGTGGATACACACTGCTCATTGGGGATCTCTGTTACATAGTGGTTTGTTACAAGGCCTCAGACCCCAGCAGTTTTAATGGTGAATTTTATTCTAACTAGGATGACCACTTTCCTGGTTTGGAACTAGATGGTCCATTTTCAGTTAAACCTTCTTGTTAACTGTGAGGCTTGAAAAATGGACAGAAAATTACTCGCTTTAGCTGCAGAATTTTTTTTTTCAAGTTTTGTAATGTGTGACTGAGCCTGTTTCAGGTTTATACATCTGTGAGTGGGCTTGTTTTACATGTGTGCAATTGGATCCATTCTTTGTATGTTCATTGGGGTTTTTTCCAAGTCCCCTGTGCTGTCTGGCTTTGGACTGGGCGCAAACTGGAAGCTCAGTTTGAGGGAGCATGATTTCTACACTAATTGCGCTTCATGTTCTTTGTATAGTTTTGTCTGGCACCAGTATTGTCTGTCAAATGGAAGGGGGATTTTGCAGTGTGATGTTTGCCAAATCCACTCCGTCTAACTGAATGAGTCTAGTTGCTGGACTGTTTGGTGTTTCTATGTGTTTTACCAGACTGCTGCAGGGAATCGAGCAAATAGTACACGTTGCTTCGATAATAGTGAATGTTTTAACACAGCCAATGTCACCTAGCACTGCAGGGGGAGCCATTCTGTCCCCAGAGCCTGTTTAGTTAGATCATGGCTGTCCTCAACTCCATTTACCTACCTTTGCTCCATATCCGTTGATACCCTTACCCAACAAAAATCTATTGCTCTCATTAAAAGCAAGGTTTCTTTTTGGTGCCTGCACTGCTGTCTGACACTGACTGTTAAAATTAAAATATTATCCAATGATGTGCTAATTAAAACAGTCAATTAATCACATAAAAATTTCAATGAAAAAGCTTAGTGAGCAGCTATTTATCGTGTCATCAAGCCACCCATCATGAATTTGATTCGGGGCAGTATACACATTTAGATCGGATCCCAGTGTGATGCTGTATGCACATTAGATCTGGCATGGCACTGCATGCACATTAGATCATGTTAGATGCTCATTGATGTTGCACATGTTAGTCTTCTGCAAAAGATGACAATTAATTTCAGTAAAAAAACTCAGTGTACTTTTTATTTTCAGTTTCTTAGTTAGAGAGTTAACACATTTTGGCTGTAATTGTGCTTTGCCAAATGGGAACTGGTGGTGCGTGTGATAGAGGTTTCTGTGCGCAATGAGGACTGCTGTGTGAGGTATGAAACCCACAATTAACCAGAATGCAATGGTATTTGTGGTTTATTATATTAAATTGTTTATCATTTCAGTAATTAATAGAATATCCAATTAAAGGTCAGTCAGTTGATACCAATAAAATATTGACCCCTGTATACTATTAATTCTAATTTTATATCAATACGTGCTAACGGAGAGGCTTGTTTAATTGATGTAATGCACTAACTATGATTTTCAGAATTACATATTTGCTGGTGCACTGTTTATTTCTTGAGATTTCTTTTTTTGCCAAGTGCTGGATCTAAAGTAAGAATATTATTAAAGTTTGCTTCAAATTGCTTAATTGTTTCATTGTTACGGTTACAATTTGGACGCTCTCCAGGCACAAAGACCCACTTCTATAAGCAAGCCAAATGTGACCTTATACGGAAACTAATCTGGAATGTAGCGTGCCTAGGGTGAACAATAAACCCCCTCTGACTTGATGGACAAGCACCTCAATGCTGTCAAAAATAAATGGTTCATGTCCCTTTAAGACAACCGGCAGATGAAGCGTCATCAACTGACATCATCTGACACCAGCTTTCCCTTAATTGGCCAGCAAGCCCGCAGAACGGGTTTAACAAGGCCAATCGGGAAAATAGCCTGTGCGTCGGACATCGCTGGGGGCGGGACTAGAACTCGGAAGGCAGCAGTCCCGCCCCCAGCTCGTCTCGGCAGGTAAAATCCAGCCCCAAACACACACTACCTGTACCTCACCCATGGCCCTGCAACATAGACGCACTCTTTCCCTCACCCACCCCCACCTCCCTCCCCAAATTCATTAAATTGGAATTGTACCCTGTAACATTGAGAGAGAGAAGTATCTCAGTCCTAGCCAGTATTTGTTGAGGATAGAGCATGACTATCAATCTTTGATGAGGATTTTTTTTTAGAAAAATTGAAACCCATGGAATTAAAGGGCAGCGTAGATACAAAATTGGCTAAAGGATAGAAAGCAGACAGTAGTGGTGAATGCTTTGTTCAATCATACCTTTTGTCATTTAATTAGTCCTGCCTTCCACCCAATCACAGACCTTCCCCTTTTGCTCTTTCCTCCCCTCCCCTCTTTCCCAGCCTCTGCACTTGCTTAAAACCTGTCACATCTCTAACTTTTTCCAGTTCTGACGAAAGGTCATCGACCTGAAACGTTAACTCTGTTTCTCTCTCCACAGATGCTACCTGACCTACTGAGTATTTCCAGCATTTTCTGTTTTTATTTCAGATTTCCAGCATCCGCAGTATTTTGCTTTTGTAGTAGTGTTGAACGGTCGTTGATCACACTGGAGTGGAGTGAAGTATAGAGTGGTGTTCCCCAGAGATCAGTATTAGGACCACTGCTCTTTTTGATATATCTTAATAACCTGGACTTGGGTATACAGGGCATAATTTCAAAGTTTGCAGATGACACGAAACTCGGAAATGTAGTAAACCATGTGGAGGATAGTAACAGACTTCAGGACAGACAGACAAACTGGACACCAACGCAGCCTGGTTGCACATTGCACAGGAGGGCAAAAGCAGGGATGTCGTCAGGAGTATCTGACTGCAATGGCGCAAACCTTTCAATGATCTCAGTAGGTCACGAAACGTTACTGCAAAGCCACTCTCACCTGGCAGCTGTCTCTTACCTGCCAGTACACTTCACACCTAATCTCAGCTGCCTTTTGTCTCCACGGGCCTATTACCATCTCGTCTGGCTTCGAATACCTTTTATTGTCTCTTTTTCTTCTTTTGTTCGATCGCAGTCTTGCCTTTGATTTATTTTATTTTCTTTCCAGTTTTGAAGAAGGGTTTCGACCCAAAACGTCAACTCAAATTTTTCTCCACAGATGTTGCCTGAGCTGCTGAGTTTTTCCAGCATTTTCTGTTGTTATCTCAACTTCATCCTGCTGTGCCACTCATCACATCCACATCACTGTGCCTTCCCTACCCTACTCCTGCACATCCTTACTCACACCAACTTACCTCACACCCCCACCCATCCCTATCTATATTATCACTTCTCCATCTCACTAGCCACCCCTCACACGCACCCTCATCCTAGTGCAATCATACCGACTAACAACACACAAGGGTAGGCACTTGCGCGTTCTATGCAATGTTTCTGTTTATGTGTTGTCAAACATTGAAATCTTTATTTTCAACACTTTGCCTTATTGTACAGATCTGTGTGAACCTTTGGAAGTGTCTTAGTGAGTTGCAGTGAATAGTGAGACATAACGGTATCCCCGCAATGGTGATGAATGTGAAAGGAATGGCTTGGTCATTGTAGGAATGCTTCATGGTGAAGGTGTGGGGTGGTGTTAACCTGGCACAGCATGTGGCAGCCAGAGTGTATACAGTGTTAAGTGAAGTAAATCTGGCCATGGTGATGCCATCGCTGGCCTCCTGGGCAGCAATGTTGTCGGGTGCTGCTGCCCTATGTCCTGTGCAGCATCAGGTGATTGCGGAGATGGTTGGTGTTGTTGGTGACATTGGTGTTAGGGCTGATCGTAGAGGGATTCAGAGGACCAAGGTGAGATTTTTTCAAGGGCACTGATGCTGCTGGAATAGATGGCAGCTGAAGTTGAGATGACGGAAGTGATCTGTCAATGGTGAGAGAGCTTACTCCAAGGTGACAGTGGATGGAGAGTTTACTCCAAACACTTCCAAACTGCATACAGCTCAAAAGTGTCTTCCAAGTCCTGAAGGCTCAAGCTTCTGACATTGGAAAGTGACCAGCTGTGAAATGGTAGCTTTCATACCACTTTTGCAGTTGTCACCTATTCACAGCAATGGGGAGACAGAGAACCCGACCTACTTACCTGACGTGATCTCCAAACTACGTGAACCCCGTTAAAAATGTGGTAAAATAGAAATAGGCTGGCAAAATAGTAGTAAACAAACACTTAACAAGCAGTTAAGTATCTTAAATGTCTCCCCCACCGCTTGATGTCAGGTCTGTTCTGAAATCACAGACCCAACACTTTGGAAACTTACATGGATGCGGTTTCGCAGTGGGTTTCCAACCCTCTGTCAATCATTTCAATTTTAATAGTGGACCCACCTTTAAACCCACACTCTGAGCGCTGGCAAAATTCAGCCCATTGTGTCCAATTCTGGGCACTACACTTTAGGAAGGATGTCAAGGCCTTGGAGAAGGTGCAGAAGAGGATTTACTAGAATGGTACAAGGGATGGGTGACTTCAGTTATGTGGATAGACTGGAGAAGCTGGGGTTGTTCTCCTTTTAGCAGAGAAGGTTAAGGGGAGATTTGAAGAGGTGTTCAAAATCATGACAAATTTTGATAAAGTAAGGAGAAACTGTTTCCAGTGGCACAAGAGTTGGTAACCAAATGGGGAGATGCCATTTTTGCGGACTTTAGAGGAGCGCCACATCTCGGACAGCAGCTTCCGGAATTTCATGTTTAACTGCACATCTCCACTTGCCAGAAGTTGCTGGTTGATTTGCACATGATTAACAGCGCCGTTAGCTTCACCGTTACCTGCACAGCAAAATCTGGGCCAATAAATTAAATTATGAGACCATAAAACATTGATTTTATGGGTTTCTATGAATAATAAAACATTTTTGTTAACGTTAGTGCTGCATCACTGTAAATGATGATTCCCCCAATCTTAGAGACACCATTTAGTATAATATCTGACCATATTTCAAACATGCTTTATCAATATTTTTAGCTCACATCTAGTCCACTCCTTGCAAATGTTGCAAACAATGAGTGTATTTATCTCTCTCCCTTTGTTGGTTGTTAAGTACTTGCTAGGAATAACCATGAAGCTCATCAGTCACCAATGGTAATTAGTGCCCCATGGTTTCCCCAACACAGGTGTGAGAGGGAGAAATTCTAACAGCTCAAGCTACTGGTCAGACTGTCCTGTTCCTAACTTGTGGAGGTTAGCACATAATTAGGTGTTACACTCTTGGACAATATCTGATTGTGCAGAGCCTAGTCACTGCAAACTGGCCTGTTCTTCCAGGAAAACTAACACACAATAAGAGCTGCCAGCTTTTTTCCTAGTCCAGAAAGGATGGGGGTTGCGTCACAGCCTCAGCTTGTGTTTTCCTGCTACAGCTGATCATTATTTGGAACCTTAATCACTTCAATAATTGTTGCTCTTTAGTTCAAGAATAGCTGAAAAATGGATCTTTACTTTAAGAACCAAATTTTTGTTCTCTAATTTCCATTTCAGAAATTTCCATAAGCTTGCTCGAAAACTGAACTGTCCAGTCCAAAACTGGATGGACTGTGTGTATAGATTAATCACGATTATTAAAACAAGTAATAAATAAATGAAGAGATTTTAGGTGGTTAACAGGCAGTTTTTAGCCAAATCCCTATTTTTAATGTTGAAGTGTGGTATTCCCGACGGCTCCAAACCACGCCAAGTTAGAGAAGGCGGACAGTCGGGATGAAGGGCTTGGAGGGGTCGAGATGTTCAGGTGAGTGATGGGTGCATGAGTGCAAAGGTAAGTGTGTTTGGTGTGTGTAAAGTGTTTAAATAAGTTTTACTTACCTTCCTTCAGGTCTCGGGAGTCCCTCATCTCACCGGCACAGAAAGCAGAATGGCTGCGAGCTGTCAAAAATTGCAGCATTCAGCTTTCTGTTCCGGGGAGATCTCTAAATCATCCTGAGAGGAAGGAATTAACCTGGAGTACAGATAGTCAGTGTTTGACAGCTTCAAACAGCTGTGAAACCCTGATATTTCATCTGTCAAAAGGTCTTGACAGATGAAATATCAATCTGTGACGTCACCTGTTGCCAGGTGGCCCTTAATTGGACTGCTGAGCCCGCTGGGCGGGCTCAACAAGGTCAATCAAGTCAAAATCGCGGGGGTTGGCTAGAACTCAATGAAAGTTGTACTCCCGCCTCCTACCCGACTCCTCAATGAAAATCCAGCCCTATTCTGCTTAATTCAACATTGATTGGGGTTACTCTGTTACCATGTAAACTGAATGTTGAGATTTTGTATTTTTATGTTTCAAACAATGCAACAAGCTTTAAATTCAGAAATCATAGCACTTCAAAACCTTGTTTACTCAATTGCAAAAAGTGTTTTTTTTTTAAACAAGGGGAAAGAAAAAAAAAGTAATGAATGAAGGAATATACGAATATACCATACCTGGTTTATTACACCCATTATATTACAGTGGGTATCTCATGCCTGATGAAACAATTTCTCCCTACTTGCTCTTTCGAAACCCTTCCTAATTTAAAACACCTCTATTAGGTCTCCCCTTAACATTCTCTCCTGTAAGAATAACAATCTCAGCTTCTCCAATCACTCCACAAAACTGAAGTCCCTCATCCCTGGTAGCATCCTGGTAAACCTCCTCTGTACCCTCTCCAACGCCTTGACACCTTTCCTAAAGTGTGATGCCCAGAATTGTACACAATACTCCAGCTGAGGCCAAACCAGTGATTTTTAAAGGTTTAGGATGACTTCCTTGTTTTTAATGCCCCTATTTACAAAGCCATACACTTTCTTAACTGCCTTATCAATTTACCCTGCCACCGTCACAGATTTGTGAATATGCACCCCTAGGTCCCTCTGTTCTTGCAACCCCCTCAAAATAGTACCATTTAGATTATTCTGCCTCGCCATGTTGTTCCTCCCAAAGTGCATCACTTCATACTTATCCACATTAAATTGCATCTGCCATGTTTTTGGCCCATTTCACCAGTCTGTCTATGTCCTACATTGGCTCTCGGTTAAGCAATGCCGCGATTTCAAAATTCTCATCCTTGTTTTCAAATCCTTCCATGGCCTCGCACCTCCCCATCTCTGTAATCTCCTTCAGCCCCACAAACACCCCTGTCGAGATATCTGCGCTCCTCTAATACTGCCCCCTCGAGCATCCCTGATTATAATCGCCTCAACCATTGGTGGCCGTGCCTTCTGTTGCCCAGGCCCTAAGCTTTGGAATTCCCTGCCTAAACCTCTCCACCTCTCTTTCCTCCTTTAAGACACTCCTTAAAACCTACTTCTTTGACCAAGCTTTTGGTCACCTGCCCTAATTTCTCCTTATGTGGCTTGGTGTCAATGTTTTTATCTTATAATACTCCTGTGAAGCGCCTTGGGAGGTTTTACTACATTAAAGACGCTATATAAATACAAGTTGTTGTTGTCGTCTCCGCCCTTGCTTCTCTCGGCTACCTAGGATGCATCCCATTGGGATCGGGTTACTTGTTAACGTTGAGTTATGCCAAACTATATAGCACCTCCTTTCTATCTGTTTTTATCCTATCCAATATCTCTACTCCTTCCTCTCCTGTGACATTAACCTCATCCTCTTTTGTGAAGACAGATGCAAAACACTCATTCAGTACCTCAGTCATGCCCTCTGCCTCCACAAGAAGATTTTTTGTCCCTAATCAGGCCCACCATTCTTTTAACTATCCTTTTACTTTTTATATGTTTATAAAAGATTTTAGGTTCCCTTTTATGTTACCTGCTAATCTTTTCTCATATGTTCTCTTTGCCCTTCTTATTTCCTTTTTCAATTTCCCCTGCACTCTGTATTCAGCCTGGTTTTCTACTGTATTCTGTACCCGACATAGAAGATAGGAGCAGGAGTAGGCCATTCGGCCCCTCGAGCCTGCTCCATCATTCAACGCGATCATGGCTGATCATCCAAATTCAGTACCCTGTCCCTACTTTCTCCCCATATCCCTTGATCCCTTTAGCCTTAAGAAATATATCCAACTCCTTCTTGAATATATTTAATGAATTGGCCTCTACTGCCTTCTGTGGTAGAGAATTCCACAGGTTCACCACTCTCTGGGTGAAGAAATTCCTCATCTCTGTCCTAAATGGCTTACCCCTTATCCTTAGACTGTGACCCCTGGTTCTGGACTCCCCGACCACCGGGAACATCCTTCCAGCATCTAGTCTGTCTAGTCCTGTTAGAATTTTATAAGTTTCAATGAGATTTGTGTTGTGTCTCAAGGGGTTTTATACCCTTACCTATATAACAATTAAGAAGGACTCCGGGGTGGAGAGTTTAGTTAACAGCCATTTTATTTACAATGTGCTTCTTCACTCAATGCACTACATTTCCCATAGTGCATTGCAAATCACCACTACAGTATCCCATGTGGGACAATTCTAACACACAACAATTTGTCATCAGCCTTTTTCTGTTTTATTTTAACCTCTATTTCCTTTGTCATCCAGGGAGCTCTAGCTTTGGATGCCCTACCTTTCCTCCTTAGAGATGTGCTTGGTTTGTACCCGAACTATCTGTCTTGAAGGCCTGCCATTGGTCATTTTTTTTGGCCAATCTTTGTGCTAGATCCTGTCTCAAATCACTGAAATTGGCTTACTTCCAGTCACCTTTTATTTTTCTTTGTCCCTTTCCATAACTACTTTTAACCTAATTATATTATGATCATTATTACAGAGATGTTTTCACACACTCCACTTGTGCTACTTTATTCCCTAGAACATATATTCCTCTAGGGCATTAAAAACCCAAAAGGAAAATTGATCCAACCATGGCTAACAAAAGAAATTAAAGCTAGTATTAAGTCAAAGGAGGAAGCTTATAAAGTTGCCAGAAAAAGCAGTGAGCCTGAGGATTGGGATCTTTCTGAAATCAGCAAAGGGGGAACCAAGAAATTGATAAAGAAAGGGAAAATGGAATATGAGCACAAACTAGCGAAAAATATAAAAATGGATTGTAAAAGCTTCTCTAGGTATGTAAAAAGGAAAAGACTGGCGAAGATAAATGTAGGTCCTTTACAGTCAGAGACAGGAGAATTTATAATGGAGAACAAGGAAATGGCGGAGAAATTAAATAAATACTTTGTTTCTGTCTTCACGGAGGAAAACACAAAAAACCTCCCAGAAATGGGAGAAAACCAAGGGTGAGATGAGAATGAAGAACAAGAAATTAATAGTAAAAAAAAACAGTACTAGCAAAATTAATGGGACTATGTAAGATTCACAAAATTTCTGCATTTCCCCGAAGGCTGTTATTAATAAACGGGACCCTGCATGGACATTTTAAATTAAAAAGGGTACCCAAGATGGCGTCCGTGCCTCGTGGCAGAAAGCCTGTGGGATTCCAAAATGGATTCTGCAACGCAGACAGCTTGGGAGAAATCGAAACTAAGGCTGCAGGCTTTCTGTGAAGAGAAGCATTTGTGCTTTGGAACCAGACAGGACTCTGAATTATGCATTAGACCGAATTGGAGACAAAAATCTAAATTCAGTTAGGCCTATAGTCAAGGCCATCAACATTTTGCATATATTATCGGAAACAGATTAACACAGCCATCGAGGTTGGACAAGGCCCATCAAGGAACTTTCAGGACAATACAAGTCAATTATCGGGCCGCTAGATGTGATTACCGGCCATCTAAAAACCAGTTAGTATGAATTGCTACCATTATTTTAAACTAGCCCGCCAAAATTAAAACAAAGAACTAACCTGATTTGGCGCGCAGATAAGGGTTTTCGACGAAGGTATAATTGAAGGCCCCCGGGTAGCAATCGCGGGCTGTGTGTGCTGGTACTCTTCTCCCTCTGCCCGCCCTCGTGGCTGCCGCTCTTTCCCCGTCCCGTGCTTACCTCCTGGCCTTTGCCCGTGCCTGTTGCCATTCTATCGGCCCCGGCGTTGCATCGAGCGGACACGGACAAATTCAGGCCAGGCGAGGCGGGACGCGACGAGGGGAGGAGGGAAGACCAACCGAGGAAGACCAACTGAGGGTAGGCTTCGAATCATCGGGCCTTCAGCCTCAGCCAATCTGCGACCATCTTCATGCAAACTCAAGTTGTCGACGACGAACCATCCCTGCAAGGTAAAGTACCCAAGCAGAGACTTTAACTTTGGGTTACTCGAACCTGGACAACGTCCTTGCAGCGCCCGGAGCCCACATGACAACGGCAGGCTCCAGAGAGCACCAAGAGCGAACCCCGAACCCAACTGCTGTTTTGAGTCTAACAAACCCTTTTTGATTGGTGAGCATGAATTCTGACCCCTCATAGCTTAACCTAGTTAGGTATAGGGGGTGGGGATAAGGGGATTATTAAGATAGTTGTTTTCCCTCGATGTGCCGTGTGTTCCCCATTCCCTGTATAAGTATTATTGTGATTCTCTTGTAATTTTTGCCTGTAGAAGTGCACACTAGTAATTTTTCCATAAGATTGTATCAAGTTTTCCTCTTCAATAAAATCTTGGTTTTGCTTTACATCCAACCACCTGTCTACTCGAGTCTTCTCTGTACCGCTGCCTTGTACCCAAGTCCGGTGTCTAGAACCCAGGGGCGTGGGAGCGATTCGAACCGCTCACAAAACAGTCAGAGGCATAACTGACTGGGCGCAAGCACGCGCCAGGCGACACCACCGCACGCCACCCCCTACATAATGGCGACCGGCAGCAGGACACCGGCAACAGGGTGCGATACAGTGGACAGTGGTTTGGAAGAGCAAACCGTAATGGAAGAGAGGATTTCCGATTACGTGTTTAGTAAGGTGAATATCACCAAAAGGTGGATTACCGCTTTGTTAAGGGCTGGGCGTCCGGTAGATGCCGCAGTCATCTGGAGAGAAACTTGGAGTGGGAGGGGGAGGATCCAGTTGTCGTGGTCCATGTTGGTACCAACGACATAGATAGGACAAGGAAGGAGGTTCTGCTGAGGGAGTTTGAGCAGCTAGGGGCCAAATTAAAAAGCAGAACCACAAGGGTAATAATCTCTGGATTATTACCTGAGCCACGAGCGAATTTGGCTAGGACAAATAAAATTAGAGAGTTAAATGCGTGGCTCAAAGACTGGTGTGGGAGAAATGGGTTTTGCTTCCTGGGACACTGGCACCAGTACTGAGGCAGGAGGGAGCTGTTCCGTTGGGACGGGCTTCACTTGGCCAGTGCTGGGACTAGAGTCCTGGCGGATCATATAACTAGGGCTGTAGAGAGGGCTTTAAACTAACTAGTGGGGGGGGAGGTTCCTAGAGAGCAAATAATAAAAATGACAACAGAGAAGGTCATAGACTTAGGTAGCAGTGGGGAAATTAAAAACCAGAGCGTGTCAGGAAGGGGCAGAAGGTATGGAGTAAAAGGTAAAGTAATAAAAAGGGCAAAAGCTGGAACCAAGTGTCACAAAACATATTTGAAATTTCTCTATCTGAATGCACGTAGCATTCGTAACAAAATAGACGAGTTAATGGCACAAATAACTACATATGGGTATGATCTTGTGGCCATTACAGAAACATGGCTGCAGGGTGACAATGCCTGGGAATTGAACATACCAGGTTATTTAACGATCGGGAAGGACAGGCAGGAAGGAAGGGGAGGTGGGGTGGCTATGTTAAAAAAGGAAGGAATCACTAATACAGAGAAATGATATTGGGTCAAAAGATCAGGATAATGAAACAGTTTGGGTGGAGGTAAGGAATAATAAGGGGAAAAAAACACTAGTGGGCGTAGTCTATAGGCCTCCGAACTGTGGCAACTCTGTTGGACGGAGTATCAATCAGGAAATAGTTGAGGCTTGTAATAAGGGAACATCTATAATTATGGGGGATTTTAACTATCATATTAATTGGACAAATCAAATTGGGCAGGGCTGCCTTGAGGATGACTTCATTGAGTGTATTAGGGATGGGTTTCTTGAGCAGTATGTAACTGAACCGACCAGGGGGCAAGCAACCTTAGATCTGGTCCTGTGTAACGAGACAGGATTAATTAAAAATGTCCTAGTAAAGGATCCCCTTGGAATGAGTGACCATAACATGGTTGAATTCCATATTCAATTAGAGGGTGAGAAGGTTGGATCTCAAGCAAGCGTGCTAAGCTTGAATAAAGGAGACTATGAAGGTATGAGAGCGGAATTGAGTAGAGTGGATTGGGAAAATAGATTAAAGGGTAAGACGATACATGATCAGTGGTGTACATTTAAGGAGTTATTTTACAACTTCCAAAAAAATATATTCCACTGAGAAGAAAAGGGTGTAAAAGAAAAGACAGCCATCCGTGGCTAAGTAAAGAAATTAAGGATAGTAGTCGACTAAAAACAAGGGCATACAGGGGTATAAGGTAGCCAAATCTAGTGGGAGGATAGAGGATTGGGAAAACTTTAAAAGACAGCAAAAAATAACAAAAAGATTGATTAAGAAAGGGAAGATAGATTATGAAAGTAAATTAGCAAAAAATATAAAAACAGATAGTAAGAGTTTTTATAGTTATATAAAAAGAAAAAGGGTGGCTAAAGTAAATGTTGGTCCCTTAGAGGATGAGACCGGGAAATTAATGGTGGGAAATATGGAGATGGCAAAAACACAATGAATATTTTATATCAGTCTTTACAGTAGAAGACACTAAGAATATCCCAACACTGGACAAACAGAGGGCTAAAGGGGGGGGAGGAGCTAAACACGATCAAAATCACTAAGGAAGTGGTACTCGGTAAAATAATGGGACTCAAGGCGGATAAATCACCTGGACCTGATGGCTTACATCCTAGGGTCTTGAGGGAAGTGGCGGTAGGGATTGTGGATGCATTGGTAATAATTTTCCAAAACTCCCTGGACTCGGCAAAGGTCCCGGCAGACTGGAAAACTGCTAATGTAACACCCTTATTTAAAAAGGGCAGTAGACAGAAGGCTGGAAACTATAGACCGGTTAGCCTAACATCTGTGGTAGGTAAAATTTTGGAGTCCATTATTAAGGAGACAGTAACAGGACATTTGGATAATCATAATTTAATAGGACAAAGTCAGCATGGTTTTATGAAGGGGAAGTCATGTTTGACAAATTTGCTGGAGTTCTTTGAGGAAGTAACATATAGGGTGGATAAAGGGGAACCAGTGGACGTAGTGTATTTAGACTTCCAAAAGGCATTTGACAAGGTGCCACACAAAAGATTATTGCTTAAGATAAAAAATCACGGGATTGGGGGTAATATTCTGGCATGGATAGAGGATTGGCTATCTAACAGAAGGCAGAGAGTTGGGATAAATGGTTCATTCTCAGACTGGCAATCAGTAACTAGTGGTGTTCCGCAGGGGTCAGTGCTGGGTCCCCAACTCTTTACAATCTATATTAATGATTTGGAGGAGGGGACCGAGTGTAACATATCAAAGTTTGCAGATGATACTAAGATGGGAGGGAAAGTAGTGAGTGAGGAGGACATAAAAAACCTGCAAGGGGACATAGACAGGCTAAGTAAGTGGGCAGAGATTTGGCAGATGGAATACAATACTGGAAAGTGTGAGGTTATGCACTTTGGCAGGAAAAATCGTAGAGCAAGTTATTATCTTAATGGCAAGAAACTGGAAAGTACTGAAGTACAAAGGGATCTGGGGGTCCTGGTGCACGAAACTCAAAAGGTTAGTATGCAGGTACAGCAAGTGATTAAGAAGGCCAATTGAATGTTGGCTTTCATTGCTAGGGGGATAGAATATAAAAATAGGGAGGTATTGTTACAGTTGTACAAGGTATTGGTGAGACCGCACCTGGAATACTGCGTACAGTTTTGGTGTCCATACTTAAGAAAGGACATACTTGCTCTTGAGTCAGTACAAAGAAGGTTCACTCGGTTAATCCCGGGGATGAGGGGGATGGACATATGAGGAGAGGTTGAGTAGATTGGGACTCTACTCATTGGAGTTCAGAAGAATGAGAGGCGATCTTATTGAAACATAAGATTGTGAAGGGGTTGGATCGGGTGGATGCGGGGAGGATGTTCCCGATGATGGGTGAAACTAGAACTAGGGGGCATCGTCTTAGAATAAGGGGCTGCTCTTTCAAAACTGAGAGGAGGAGAAACTACTTCACTCAGAGGGTGGTAGGTCCATGGAATATGCTGCCCCAAAAAGCTGTAGAAGCTACATCATTACTTCTAGGAAACTGTCTATTTCTGTTTTAAATTTATGTAAAGGGAATTAAGGGTTACGGGGAGCGGGCAGGAATTTGGACATGAGTCTAGGTTCGGATCGGTCATGGCCCTGTGGGTAGCGGAGCGGGCCCAGGGGCCGTGTAGCCTGATCCTGCTCCTATTTCGTGTGTCTAATTCTGTTACATTCAGGAGATGGTTCTGTGATAGTAGATTGGCGGTTAGGATCAGATCAGCCATGATCTTGTTGAATGGCACAGCAGGCTCGAGGGGCCGATTGGCCTACTCCTGCTCCTATTTCTTATGTTCTTATGTTCTAAGTGGACAGAGGGTAAAGAGCATAAGAAATCCGTAGAGAAAGCAGTCTGGCTGATGTGCTGCAAAAAGCAGGTCCAGCTTTTGGACGGAGTTGTTGCAGCACAGGCAGCCAAGATCAAAGAGTCAGCCCGGGAGGTCCAGGATAAGGCCCTAGCAGGGGAAAAGTTATTAGTAGCACTACAGGCTTTGAATCAGGAAAGGAAAGGGGTAATGGGGGAGCACAAGGCCGAGTTAGAATACCTACAGTGCCAGGTCACCAAGGCCAAGAGCAGTGAGATGAGGTTGCGGGAAGAGAATGCCCGCCTCGCAAGGCAAGAGAGCAGGAGGAGAAAGTGAAGGAGGTTATGGCAGCGTATAGGTTACCGAGAGAACAGGGGTTTGATGACGCAGATCATGGCCCCTGCAGAGAGAAAATTGAAAATCTGAGCCTGGCCCTAAGGAAGGCAAAAGGCATGGTGTGCCTCATAAGCCCGAAGGCAGGTCAGGCGGTTTTCACGGGGAACGAGGGGAGAACGGTCCCACAGGCAGTGCTAAGGAACGAACTGGGGATGAACGAGGGCAGTCCTTTCTCCCGTGTGGAGAGGACTGTGTAGCTCGCAGGGGAAGCCCCGCAGGCTTTTGCGGACAGGCTGTGGCCAGTTTATAGGAGCGCCTGTCCGGGAATGCCTGACCGGGCGCACCTGACCCGGGATCAATGGATCCACTGACTCCGTTGACTGGTGTCGAACAGCCTGCCACAGGTCCGGGCCAAGGCAGAGGTCTGGTTTGACCCCAGAGATCACCAAACTTATGGTGATCAGGCAGCTAATCCTAGCCTACAAAAACGGCAGGGGAACCGATACACACCCACCAAAAGGGAAGGTGCATGAGATAAAACCAGGAGTGCAGAGTAGAAAGGAATGGCACCAGGAAGGGAGTAACCCCCCCAACACAAAGACCAATTGTTACGGGTGTGGGAAGGAGTGCAAAAACCCTTGGAAGGATAACAAGGGAAAGCATCCCACAGCCCCAGCCCAAAAGGCGGGGGTAGGGACCTCTTCCGCAGAGGTCAAGTCATTTTTGGACGCAATGAGGTCCATATTGACTGGCCAAGGGAGGGTAGCAGCCACTACCAGTGCTCTGACCCCGTCAGCCCCATCCAACCCACAGCCCTGACTACAACCAGTGCAGCCTGCCGACCTGTGTCCCTTTGAAAACGACGAGGGGAGCAGGCCCTGTGTTAAGATGCGGGTGGAGACGGTGCAGGGGAGATATTCGGTGGACACTGGGGCTTCCAGCATGGTGGTCCATTCGGAAGACCCGACCAATCCACCCAGGTCTAACGAGGCCCCATTTGGCTTACTGGGAGCCACAGGGGACGAGCAGGCTGGGGAAATGGCCAAACCTTTGGCCATAGTTTTAGGAGCCCTCCCTACCATGTGGGAGGATAACCAAGGAACCCACAAGGTGGCCGAGTGGAGGGCTAGGGAAGGAGAGTTATGGGATCCCTGTAGAACAGGCCCAGTAGCCGCAGTCCGGGACAAGGGAGGCACACGGTGGGGGGGGCGGTAGTTTTGGCCCCGGACCCAAAGCGGGTCCGGGCCCCAAGATCCCGTCTGTAAGACCGTCCCGGTGAGGAAAAAGGGAAGCCCCCAGAAGGTCTGTTCGGGGCAGCAGGCAAGCCTTCAGCACAGGTTTTAAAACAGGCCACTAGGTACATCAACCAGTGTAAGCTGTTTCGGCCTGAAAGGGGAAAACAGACAGTTAGGAAAAGGTCTGAGGATAAAGATCCTCAGCTCGCAGCAGGAGCAAGTTCACAGACTGCTCAGGCAGGCGCTGTGGCTTGTTTGAAGGGAGGGACCATTCCGCCCATCGGTTGGGACACTCCCCCACTCTTCTGGGATCCAGACGAGGGGGGAGGGACCCGAGGGCGAAAACCCCGCCCCTAACCAAGGTGTAGAGAGGGAGGGACCCGAGGTCGAAAACCCCGCCCCGGACCCAGTCATGGGACCTGGGGGCGGAGACTCTCAGCTCGCAGCAGCAGGCTGTGAAAAGTTACCTGCCCTCAGCCCAGGTTCGGGAGGGGTCAAGCCCGAGGGAGCAGCGATTCGGGTAAAAGGCCCAGCAGCCAAGACAGCCCCGCCCGCCAAAGCCCCCAGAAGATCCCCACGGACACCCCAGCCGAGAAAGCCATGGTCACCAGCCCTCCAGTTACCAAGGGCCGCCCCGCGAGTCAGGGAAAGGTCCAAAGACAGAGGTCCTCAGCCAGCAGCCACGGGGGACCAACAGTGCAGGACTGTGCGGTCACGCCGGGGGTAGTGGCGAGCCGTAGTCCAACCAGGGATTAGCCTGGCCGCCCGGAGACGGGCGATGGATGTACATAGTTTAAGTTTAAAGTAAAGTAAAGTGTGATTATTTAGCTTAAGTTTGGGTGTTTATAATTTAAGTTAAATAAGGTGATGGATAGTTTTATGTAAGTAGTCTGTTAAGAGTGTATATTTGGGTCGAGGTCGCGCGGGACCTGACCATGCCTCACCAAGCCAGAGAATCTCTTTGGGACCTGGCTGCATGTTTTTACATCTTTTTGCAGAAAGATTTTCGGGATGGAATGGATCGTGATCCTATTCGCCCTGATCGGGATGAGTGCGGAGAGGAGGGGCGACGTCCAGGACTCCCACATCTACGGGTGTTCGGGAGACACGGCGCCCCTGGCGATCGACGGGAACGGCGAATGGGATGTGGAGGAGACCGCCGTCTACTTCCACGAAGGAAGGTGACCAGGATGGTTGGGGTCCAATTCGTCTCAGTACTCCAGCCAAACCGGATTCACATACGGGGAAGCCTCCCTCCTGTGCCCCCGGGTGCGAGTCGTTACTACGAGGGTCAGTGTCGCCGTTGGAAAGCGAATGTGTTTGACGTGTAAAGGACACATTCCACTGGATAGGTGGTGGTGGCTCAGGAAGTTGAGCAAGGACATGAGGAACCCTGAAGTCGAATGGGAACGTTTGGGGAACAACACCCATTGGACAATTACCGGGACTCATGGAGGACTAAGCGTGTGTTGGGACAAATGGTGGGAGCTGGATCAAGGGATTTACATCTGTATGTGGGGGGTCAGAGACGGTCTGCCCCGCAGGCATATCCATCATGTTCCACCGGCAGTGGCACGACACCGTGAAGGGGAATAAGGTGGGATGCCAGCCGGAAGGTGTGTGCGGTCCCATACTCCCAGATCCCAGTCAACGCCACTGAGCTGGTAACCCGCCCCGTAAGCCCCTGCCCACGGCGTAGGCGGCGTTATCCAGGGAAGATTGCCCCACCACCAAGGGACCAGGGAATGGGTTGGTACTAGTCCCCACCGATCAGATGCTATACCAGGGGGTACACTACGCGGTGGCCTCCGTGATTTTAAATCTCACGGAGGTACATTTACCGGAGTGGTGCCCCAAAGAAACAGAGCAGTTATACCAGGCCCTATTAAAGGACATGTTCAGAAAGTTTTATGAGTTCGATTTTGCCCACGTGAACAAGACTGAACTCTACACCACACACCGAGAATTTTTGGGTAACCCAGGGAGACAAAGAAGGGGTGTATGGCATGATGTTTTTACTGCATTTAATACTGGGTCCTCTGTCATCAACAGCTTGGATGACAGAGCTGCAGACCCAGATAAACGGTTTAAAAACACAGTTAAAGAGGATTTTGCTGGATGAGAACAAGATAGTGGGCTCGGAGTTGCATGAGGACCAGGCCATGACGGTCATTTAAAGGAGATCATAACCGAGTTGGAAAAGCACGCAAAGACAGTAAATGCTCTCATAAGGGAGGACAGAAATGCTTCTGACCAAGCTGCGCAGAATGAGGTGTGCGTTATACGGGGCGTGGTTACTGGACGAGGGCCGCAGTAATCTGGAGGATTTAAAATAAGGTTTAGATCCCTCCTGGATTAGCAACAAACACCTCGCAGCCCGCCACCCTTTTGAGAATGCATTGAGCCCGTGCCAACTCTGGCTAGCCTCCGAAGCCTATCCAGTCCCCGTGGATTGTGGACGGTCCAACCACACAATCATGGGAGTAGTAGTTAGGATGCTGGTCATGGGTAGGACAGCCCGACCCGCACCGGTATACAGGGTTGAGAACATTGGAGTCATTCAATGGGGTGCTCACATTCGTTTCACAGCAGTCCCGCTTTAAGTCATTAAGTGGGAGCACGCTATGACAGGTACTGACCTCTCAGGGTGCCGGAGCCGGGGAGCACACATAATCCTGTGTCCCCAGCACTTGAATGCCTATTCGAAACCGCAGTGTGGGTTCAGAGCTGCTGACGCAAAGCCTATAAATTGCAGCATGGAGGCAATGGCACAAGGCCATGTTCCCCCGCAGGTAGCATATATAGGGGGTGGGACATATTGTGTCACCACCGGCGTGCCCCACTACCAGCATGGACAGCATAGCTGGTGTTCAGTTAGTGACAGCAGTTCCTGTTTCAAACCCAAGGCAGAAGTTCAAGTGGCCCAGGAGCGAATTGTCCCCATTCCTGAACCCGCCACTGTTCACCTCACTGTGAAGGAGAATTTTACGAACTTGCAAAAGTACATAGTGCACTTTGGCTATGAAATTCCCTCTCTCCCTGAACATTTGACCAAAATACTCAAAGCTGCAATAGTTTCGCAGAAACATTTTTATCCACTCGAACAGAAAACAGTAGAGATAGGAACGAAGATACTGGATATTGTGACTCCACCCTGGTGGAACATTTTCAGTAATAGAGGTCCCTTCGTGGATCAGACTGGCTTCCCACATTCTTGTGGTGTGCCAGTTAGGGATAGTATTGTATTTTGTTTGCGTTCAGTGTAAGGGAAAAGGTCAGTGGTCAGAATTCCGAAACCAGAAGTTTTGGAAAGAACATTATGTAAAGGTGGAGGAAGATACGCCGGTTTAAGTCTTTTCCCTGTATTTTGATTGAAGTACTGTCGTGTCTTTTGTGTTTGTTATTTTTAATTAAAGGTTTTTCTTTTGTTGTTTTTGTTTGCGACGTGGTTTAATAAAGATATGTGTACCAAGTGGTGCAGGGGTGTTAGACCCCTCCATGCTTGGATGTGTGTGTAAAGTCTGTAATTTTACTCTCTGTATGCTGATGTACACTACATTTTTGCAGAATGGGAAGTGCATGTGTCATGGGTGTATTATAGATAATTACAGGGAAGGTTGGCAATGCAGGGTCAAAAAAATTTTGCTCACTTTGGAAGTATGATACTTCAAGCAAGTTTTAGTATCACAGGGGGGGGAATGTAAAATTCACAAAATTTCTGCATTTCCCCGAAAGCTGTTATTAATAAACGGGACCCTGCATGGACATTTTAAATTAAAAAGGGTACCCAAGATGGCGTCCGTGCCTCGTGGCAGAAAGCCTGTGGGATTCCAAAATGGATTCTGCAACGCAGACAGCTTGGGAGAAATCGAAACTAAGGCTGCAGGCTTTCTGTGAAGAGAAGCATTTGTGCTTTGGAACCAGACAGGACTCTGAATTATGCATTAGACCGAATTGGAGACAAAATCTAAATTCAGTTAGGCCTATAGTCAAGGCCATCAACATTTTGCATATATTATCGGAAACAGATTAACACAGCCATCGAGGTTGGACAAGGCCCATCAAGGAACTTTCAGGACAATACAAGTCAATTATCGGGCCGCTAGATGTGATTACCGGCCATCTAAAAACCAGTTAGTATGAATTGCTACCATTATTTTAAACTAGCCCGCCAAAATTAAAACAAAGAACTAACCTGATTTGGCGCGCAGATAAGGGTTTTCGACGAAGGTATAATTGAAGGCCCCCGGGTAGCAATCGCGGGCTGTGTGTGCTGGTACTCTTCTCCCTCTGCCCGCCCTCGTGGCTGCCGCTCTTTCCCCGTCCCGTGCTTACCTCCTGGCCTTTGCCCGTGCCTGTTGCCATTCTATCGGCCCCGGCGTTGCATCGAGCGAACACGGACAAATTCAGGCCAGGCGGGACGCGACGCGACGAGGGGAGGAGGGAAGACCAACTGAGGGTAGGCTTCGAATCATCGGGCCTTCAGCCTCAGCCAATCTGCGACCATCTTCATGCAAACTCAAGTTGTCGACGACGAACCATCCCTGCAAGGTAAAGTACCCAAGCAGAGACTTTAACTTTGGGGTACTCGAACCTGGACAACGTCCTTGCAGCACCCGGAGCCCACATGATGACGGCAGGCTCCAGAGAGCACCAAGAGCGAATCCCGAACCCAACTGCTGTTTTGAGTCTAACAAACCCTTTTTGATTGGTGAGCATGAATTCTGACCCCTCATAGCTTAACCTAGTTAGGTATAGGGGGTGGGATAAGGGGATTATTAAGATAGGTGTGTTCCCCATTCCCTGTATAAGTAGTATTATGATTCTCTTGTAATTTTTCCATAAGATTGTATCAAGTTTTCCTCTTCTATAAAATCTTGGTTTTGCTTTACATCCAACCACCTGTCTTCGAGTCTTCTCTTTACCGCTGCCTTGTACCAAAGTCCGGTGTCTAGAACCCAGGGGTGTGGGAGCGATTCGAACCGCTCACAAAACAGTCAGAGGCATAACTGACTGGGCGCACGCACGCGCCAGGCAACACCACTGCCACCACACGCCACCCCCTACAACTATGGGTCGATAAATCACAAGGACCGGATGACCTACATTCTAGGGTTTTGAAAGAGGTGGTCATTGGAATAGTGGCCGCATTGGTTGTCATCTTCCAAAATTCTATAGATTCTGGAATGGTTCCTGCAGATTGGAGGATAGCAAATGTAACCCCGCTATTTAAGAAAGGAGGGAGAGATAAAACAGGGAACTACAGACCCGTTAGCCTCACATCAGTAGTTGGGAAAATGCTGGAATCTATTATAAAGGATGCAATAACTGGGCACTTAGAAACCAATAGTAAGATTGGGCAGTCAACATAGATTTACAAAAGGGAAATCCTGTTTGACAAACCTATTGGAGATCTTTGAGGATGTAACTAGTGGAGCAGACAAAGGGGAACCGGTAGATGTGGTGTATCTGGATTTCCAGAAGACCTTTGATAAGGTCCCACACAAGAGGTTGGTGAACAAAATTAGGACACATGGAATTGGGGGTAATATACTAGCATGGATTGAGAATTGGTTAACTGACAGAAAACAAAGAGTAGGGATAAACAGGTCTTTTTCAGGGTGGCAGGCTGTGACTAGTGGGGTAACGCAAGGATCGGTGCTTGGGCCCCAGTTATTCACAATCTATATCAATGATTTGGAAGAGGGGACTAAATGTAACATTTCCAAATTTGCTGATGACACAAAGCTAGGTGGCAGTGTCGGATGTGAAGAGGCTTCAAGGGGATCTCGACAGGCTCAGTGAGTGGGCAAGAACATGGTAGATGGAATATAATGTGGAAAAATGTGAAGTTATCCACTTTGGTAGAAAAAACAGAAAGGCAGAGTATTTCCTAAATGGTGAAAGATTGGGGAATGCAGATGCTCAAAGGGACCTGGGTGTCCTTGGACATGAGTCACTGAAATGCGTGGCTAAAGGGATGGTGCAGGAGGGAGGGCTTTAGTTTCCTCGATCACTGGGTCTGCTTCTGGGAAAGGTGGGACTTGTACAAGTCGGACGGTTTACACCTGAACCAGAGGGGGACCAATATCCTTGCGGGGAGGTTTGCTAGCACTGTTTGGGTGGGGGGGGGGGGGGGGGGGGTTTAAACTAACTTGGCAGGGGGGTGGGATACAGAGTGGAGCTATAGTAGGGGGTGATTTACAGCCAAATACGGAGGAAAAAACAAGTCAGCTGGGAAGGCAGAGCAAATATGTGAAGGCAAAAGGGAATATGGCAAGGCTGGAAGGCATTTATTTTAATGCAAGGAGTCTTGCAAATAAGGTGGATGAACTGAAGTTGTTGTTGAACACATGGGAGTACGATATTGTTGCTATCACGGAGACATGGTTGAGGGAGGGTCAGGGCTGGCAGCTCAATATTCCGGGGTATAGAATATTCAGGCGGGACAGAGGGGGGTGTAAAAGGGGAGGGGGTGTTGCAATATTAATTAAGGAGTCAATTACTGCTGTAAGGAGGGATGATATATTAGCGGGTTCCTCTAATGAGGCCATATGGGTGGAACTTAAAAACAAAAAGGGGGCAAGCACTTTGCTGGGAGTGTACTATAGGCCCCCAAACAGTCAGGGGGAGATAGAGGAATAGATATGTAGGCAAATCTCAGAGAAGTGCGAAAATAATAGGGTAATAATAGTGGGGGATTTCAACTTCCCCAATATTAATTGGGATAGTCAGAGTGTGAAAGGCTTAGAGGGTGCAGAATTCTTAAAGTGCATCCAGGAGAGCTTTTTGAGCCAACATGTAGAAAGTCCTACAAGAGAGGGGGCGGTATTGGACCTAATTCTAGGGAATGTAGCCAGGCAAGTGGTGGAAGTGTCAGTAGGAGAGCATTTTGGCGACAGTGACCATAATTCGGTGAGATTTAAGGTGGTCATGGAAAAAGACAAAGACGGCCCGGAAATAAGGGTTCTAAATTGGGGGAAGGCCGATTTTAATATGATAAGGCAGGATCTGGCCAAAGTGGACTGGGAGCAGCTACTTATAGGAAAATCCACATCAAAGCAGTGGGAGACTTTCAGAAGGGAAATAGAGAGAGTACAACGCCAACATGTTCCCGTAAAGGTCAAGGGTGGGACCAACAAGCAAAGGGAACCTTGGATGACAAGGGATATACAAAAATGCATTAGGAAAAAAAGGGGGGCTTTTGGCAGTTACAAAAGACTAAAGACGGAGGAAGCCCTAGAGGAGTATAAAAAGTGCAGGGGCATACTTAAAAAAGAAATTAGGAGGGCGAGGAGGGGCCATGAAATAACACTGGCGAGCAAAATAAAGGAAAATCCTAAGATGTTTTATAAGTATATTAAGGGCAAGAGGATAACCAGGGAAAGGGTAGGGCCCATTAGGGACCAAAGTGGCAATCTGTGTGTAGAGCCAGATGATGTAGGCGGGGTTTTAAATGAATTTTTTGCATCTGTGTTCACTATGGAGAAAGACGATGTAGACATAGAAATCGGGCAAGGGGACTGTGATATACTTGAACATATTAGCATCGAGAGGGAGGAGGTACTAGCGGTTTTAGCAGGCCAAAAAGTGGATAAATCCCCAGGCCCGGACGAGATGTATCCCTGGCTGCTGTGTGAGGCAAAGGAGGAGATTGCAGGGGCTCTGACACAAATTTTCAGAACCTCTCTGGCCACAGGGGATGTACCAGAGGACTGGAGAACAGCTAATGTAGTACCATTATTCAAGAAGGGTAGCAGGGATAAACCAGGGAATTACAGGCCAGTGAGCCTAACATCTGTGGTAGGGAAATTATTGGAAAAAATTCTGAGGGACAAAATTAGTCTCCACTTGGAGAGGCAAGGATTAATCGGGGATAGTCAGCATGGCTTTGTCAAGGGTAAATCATGTCTGACCAATCTGATTGAATTTTTCAAGGGGGTGACTAGGTGTGTGGATGAGGGAAATGCTGTGGATGTGGTATACATGGACTTCAGTAAGGCTTTTGACAAAGTCCCGCATAGGAGACTGGTCAAGAAGGTAAGAGCCCATGGGATCCAGGGTGCCTTGGCACGTTGGATCCTAAACTGGCTGAGTGGCAGGAGGCAGAGGGTGATGGTCGAAGGTTGCTTTTGTGACTGGAAGCCTGTGTCCAGTGGGGTACCTCAGGGATCGGTGCTGGGTCCCTTGCGGTTTGTGATCTACATAAATGATTTGGATGAGAATGTAAAAGGTATGATCAGTAAGTTCGCAGATGACACGAAAATTGGTGGGGTGGTAAATTGCGAGGAGGAAAGCCTCAGGCTACAGGACGATATAAACGGGTTGGTCAGATGGGCGGAAAAGTGGCAAATGGAATTTAACCCTGAAAAGTGCGAGGTGATGCATTTTGGACGGACAAATAAGGCAAGAGAATACACAATGAGTGGTAGGACCCTAGGAAGTACAGAGGGTCAGAGGGACCTTGGTGTACATGTACATAGATCCCTGAAGGCAGCGGAACAGGTAGATAAGGTGGTTAAAAAAGGCATATGGGATACTTGCCTTCATTAGCCGAGGCATAGAATATACGAGCAGGGAGGTTATGATGGAGCTGTACAAAACGCTGGTAAGGCCACAGCTGGAGTACTGTGTGCAGTTCTGGTCGCCTCACTATAGGAAGGATGTGATTGCTTTGGAGAGGGTGCAGAGAAGATTCACCAGGATGTTACCTGGGATGGAGCGCCTCAGCTATGAAGACTAAACAGGCTGGGGTTGTTTTCCTTGAAGCAAAGAAGGCTGAGGGGGGACCTGATTGAGGTGTACAAAATTATGAGGGGCATAGATAGGGTAGATAAAGAGGAACTTTTCCCCTTAGTAGGGGGGTCAATAACAAGGGGGCATAGATTCAAGGTAAGGGGCAGGAGGTTTAGAGGGGATTTGAGGAGGAACTTTTTCACCCAGAGGGTGGTTGGAGTCTGGAACTCACTGCCTGAAAGGGTGGTAGAGGCAGGAACCCTCACAACATTCAAGAAGCATTTGGATGAGCACTTCAAATGCCATTGCATACAAGGCTGTGGACCAAATGCTGGAAAATGGGATTAGATTGGACAGGGCTTGATGGACAGCGCAGACACGATGGGCCGAAGGGCCTCTTTCTGTGCTGTATAACTCTATGACTCTATGAAAGTGAATGTGCAGGTGCAGCAAGCCATTAGGAAGGCAAATGGTATGCTGGCCTTCATTACAAGAGGATTTGAGTACAGGAGAAAAGAAGTCTTACTCCAATTATATAGGGTGTTGGCGAGACCACACCTGGAGTAGTGTGTACAATTTTGGTCTCCTTACCTAAGGAAGGATATACTTGCCATAGAGGGAGTGCAACGAAGGTTCACGAGATTGATTCCTGGGATGGCGAACTGTCGTATGAAAAGAGATTGAGTAAACTAGGCCTGTATTCTCTTGAATTCAGAAGAATGAGAGGGGATTTCATTGAAGCATACAAAATTATTACAGGGCTTGATAGGGTGGATGCTGGGAGAATGTTTCCCTTGGCTGGGGAGTCTAGAACCAGGGGCCACAGCCTCAGGATAAAGGGGAGGCCATTCAGGACTGAGATGAGAAGAAATTTCTTCACACAGAGGGTGGTGAATCTTTGGAATTCTCTACCCGAGGGCTGTGGAGGCTCAGTCATTGGGTATATTCAAAACAGAAGTTGATAGATTTCTGACTAGTAAGGGAATCAAGGGATATGGCAAAAGGGCCGGTGAATGAAGTTGAGGCAGAAGATCAGCCATGATCTCATTGAATGGCGGAGCAGGCTCGAAGGGTCAAATGGCCGACTCCTGTTCCTATTTCTTATGTTATGTTCTAACAGCACTGCTTCCTTCCTCGTTGGGCTAGAAACATATTGATTAAGAAAGTTATCCTGTACACATTTTAGGAATTCAACACCCTCTTTCCCTTTTACACTGTTTCCACCAGTCTGTATTAGGGTAATTGAAGTACCCTGCTATTGCTGCTCCATTATTTTTATATTTCTCTGAAATTTGCCTACAGATTTGCTCCTCTATCACCTCACTATTTGGGGGTCTATAGTATACACCCAGCAATGTAACAGCTCCTCTTCTGTTCCTTAACTCTAACCAAATATATCCAGTCTTTGAATCCACTAGTATATCGTCCCTCTCTGTAACTATTATTATCCTTGATCAATACTGCCACCCTACTGCCTTTTTTCCTTCCCTATCCCTCCTGAATACATTGTCCAGGAATGATTAGTTCCCATTTCTGCCCATGTTTAAGCCAGGTCTCCGTTATGGCCACTATATCATAACCCCATGTGGCAACTTGTGCCTGAAGCTCATCAACCTTATTTGTAACACTCCTTGCATTCCCACACATGCATTTCAACACCATGTTATAGTCTGCTTTGCTTTTTCCTTCATCTAATTCCTGTTCTTTCTGCACTATTCATTATTCTGTTGCTGTTTGTCTCTCCTAGTTTTCTTTGCACCTTGTCTCTCCTCTCTGCTGCTATGTCCTACTTCCCCTCCCCCTGCCAAATTAGTTTAAACTCTCCCCCACAGCACTAGTTAACCTCCTCGCAGAAGCTGCAAGGGAATCCCCAAGATCAACAGATTTCTGTTTTTCTATGATTATTGAGTTACTAATACATCAGTTTTGTTGCTTTATAAAACACTTTTCTGCAATCACAGTACTGATTTCCTTTGAGTAACAGACATTAAGACTAATTGTGCTCTGCTTTGTGCACAGAGAACAATCATTCTCACAGGCAGAGTAGAGAAAAAGGGGAGGAGACCCGTCAAGCGAGCTCTCTGTGCCTTTTGCATCATGGCTTCTGGGGGTTCCCGAGGGGGTGCAAACGCAAGCACCTGGAGCAGGAGCAAGTATTTACACAAGGTGGGAGTGACGTCACCATTATTACACATTGGAATAATTATGCAGTGGGGTTATTATACACTGGAATTACATACTGCAATAATTATACACCAGGGCTATTGTACACTTGGATTAATATAGACCGTGATTATTTCATACTTAAACAGTTACGCACCAGACTTACTGTTCACTAATATTATACAAGGCATTGATATGGTCACACCTGGAATACTTGCCCAATTCCACAGTACCTAAAATAAGATCCAAATATTAGAGGCAGTGCATAAATGGGCAACCAAGTGATTCCAAGTTTAATGCATCCGAGTTATGAGGAAAGGTTCAAGGAGAGGGAAACATAAGAACATAAGAAATAGGAGCAGGAGTCGGCCCTTCGAGCCTGCTCCGCCATTCAATGAGATCATGGCTGATCTTCTGCCTCAACTCCATTCACTGGCCCTATCACCATATCCCTTGATGCCCTTACTAGTCAGAAATCTATCCACTTCTGTTTTGAATATACCCAATGACTGAGCCTCCACAGCCCTCTGGGGTAGAGAATTCCAAAGATTCACCACCCTCTGTGTGAAGAAATTTCTTCTCATCTCAGTCCTGAATAGCCTACCTTTTATCCTGAGGCTGTGACCCCTGGTTCTAGACTCCCCAGCCAAGGGAAACATTCTCCCAGCATCCACCCTATCAAGCCCTGTAATAATTTTGTATGCTTCAATGAAATCCCCTCTCATTCTTCTGAATTCAAGAGAATACAGGCCTAGTTTACTCAATCTCTTCTCATACGACAGTCCCGCCATCCCAGGAATCAATCTCGTGAACCTTTGTTGCACTCCCTCTATGGCAAGTATATCCTTCCTTAGGTAAGACCAAAATTGTGTACACTACTCCAGGTGTGGTCTCACCAAGACCCTACATAATTGGAGTAAGACTTCTTTACTCCTGTACTCAAATCCTCTTGTAATAAAGGTCAGCATACCATTTGCCTTCCTAATGGCTTGCTGCACCTGCACATTCACTTTCAGTGACTCATGTACAAGGACGCTCAGGTCCCTTTGAGCATCTGCATTCCCCAATCTTTCACCATTTAGGAAATACTCTGCCTTTGTTTTTTCTACCAAAGTGGATAACTTCACATTTATCCACATTATATTCCATCTGCCATGTTCTCGCCCACAAACTGAGCCTGTCGAGATCCCCTTGAAGCCTCTTCACATTCTCTTCGCAACTGCCACTGCCACCTAGCTTTGTGTCATCAGCAAATTTGGAAATGTTACATTTAGTCCCCTCATCCAAATCATTGATAGAGATTGTGAATAACTGGGGTCCAAGCACCGATCCTTGCGATACCCCACTAGACACAGCCTGCCATCCTGAAAAAGACCCGTTTATCCCTACTCTTTGTTTTCTGCCTGTTAACCAATTCTCAATCCATGCTAGTATATTACCCCCAATTCCATGTGCCCTAATTTTGTTCACCAACCTCTTGTGTGGGACCTTATCGAAGGTCTTCTGAAAATCCAAATACACCACATCTACCGGTTCCCCTTTGTCTACTCCACTAGTGACATCCTCAAAGAAGTCCAATAGGTTTGTCAAACAGGATTTCCCTGCTCAAGGTAAACATTATTCATATATTCAAGATTCTTAAGGGAACAGATAGTCAGTCCCAATAACATGTTTCAGATTACCTGAGGGAATATGACTACTCAGTGAGGCAGATAATGTAGGAAAGATTTCAGGAAGAATGGGAGACACATTTGATGGAGTGGGCAATATTAGTTTTGAAACTAGCCAGATGGACTGTTCTGTTCTTTTCCGTCATCCTATTGTACAACTGGAGTCATTAAACACCAGAGTAATTATGCACGGAGATGATTGTGCACTGGAATATTATAGGTCAGATTATGCACTATTATGCATGGATTATGAGACAGATATTATTTTGCACTGATTATTTATTAGGATTATTACTGAACAGAAGGAGTAGTACACATTGATTATACATCAAGGTTTTTATACACCATAGATTGTTAAACAGTGAGGTTATTAAGCATTAGAACACCAGAAATATCAGAGATTAACGAGATTGTTCTAGACTGGGATTCTTCATTGCATTTCAAAGGAACTCAGGAAAGTTTGACATACAGTAGTCACTATTACACCATTGCTGAAATCCTAGTGCCAATGGGTTAGAAACAGTTGTAGAATAATCTTCGATTATCGATTGCAACTACACCTAAGTGAGAACAGACATTAGTGAAGCATCGGAACTCCTGTGACACATGGAAATAGTGAAGGCGACAGTTTGAGGAAAGAGGGTAATTGCACAGAGCACAGGCAACAAGTGCCTCCTCACACGGCCACTACTTTAATCCACCTGTAGATTGCCTCCCACCAGCGCAGCCTTCTCCCTCCCCGACTTGGAGCCTGGGTCTGGGGACTGATGCTGGCTGGAGCGGTGGCTGGGGGTGTGGCAGGAGCCCGCTCCCGAGGGCCGACTGTTGTGCTCTCGGAGCCCGCCAGAGGGCAGCGGTAGCCGGGTGCAGAGGCGGCGGCGGCCGAGAGCTCAGTGCGGTCCTGTAGAGAAGGGAAAAGTAGCAGCAGCGGCCGGAGTGCCAGCGTATCCCCGCCTATTGGTGCTGCAAGCGGGCAGCGCTAGGTCCCGCAGCCCGGCACCAGGGAGTGCAGAGCGGGAGACGCAGCTCTCCGCCTCCGGGAACTGGATCAAAGTAATGCCGGGATCCCAGCGCTGACGATCAGCCCAGGTAGAGAGAGATTGTTCACGGCAAGAAATACAAATTTGTTTAAAGTTTGCGGAAACCAAGTTTGAGAAGTTTTATAAAGTGACGTTTCATTGTGTCCCTGTTGCTCCTGGCTTTCTGGAGTTGGGGAAGTTGGTGTGAAGTTATCTGTGTGAAGGTCGGTGCATCCTCTGACAGTTCTCCAACGAAGGGGGAACACCACTTGATCCCACCGAAAGGAGACTGCCTTTTCTCGGTGTTACTGGCACCCAGATCAGACGGAAGGATGGAGACGTTAGCCGGGTTTTATATTTGATGCCTCTTGCTCCATGATAATATGACAGTAAATTCTGCTATCAAATTATTTTTAAATACAATTATTACACCTGCCCTGAGATCCAGCGGAGCTTTTCCCCATAAACTGGGTTATACAGATTCCTCCTCTCCCCATCATCTTCATCTCATTTTAAAAATATCACCGATAGAAATTACATTATAGAACTAATCGTGAAGGTTCCCACACAAAATGTTAACCTGCCTTTCTTGAGCTGCCCCAATGGCTCACAGCAACAGTAGCTGAGCCACAAATACAAAGCAAGTCCCAGGCAGGCAGAATGGAAAAGGGGAGTGGGGGTAGCCCTGACAATAAAGGATGACACAAGGACAGTAGAGAGAAAGGATCTGGGCTTGGAATATCAGGAAGTAGAATCTGTATGGGTGGAGATAAGGAATAACAAGGGGCAGAAAACACTGATGGAAGTAGTATTTAGATCCCCTAACAGTAGCTATACCGTTGGACAGAATATTAGTCAAGAAATAGTAAGAGCTTATAACAAAGGTAATGCAATAATCATGGGGGACTTTAATCTGCATATAGACTGGACAAATCAAAATGGCAAAGGTAGTCTGGAGGACAAGTTCATGGAATGCATTTGGGACAGTTTCCTAGAACAATACGTCATGGAACCAACCAGGGAACAGGCTATTTTAGATCTTGTGTTGTGTAATGAGACAGGGTTAATTAGCAATCTCATAGTAAAGGATCCTCTGGGGCAGAGTGATCATAATATGATAGAATTTCACATTAAGTTTGAGAGTGACTTGCCTTAGTCCTAAACTAGAGTCGTAAACTTAAATATACATATAGATTGGGCTAACCAAATTAGTAACAATACTGTGGAGGAGGAATTCCTGGAGTGTATACGGGATGGTTTCTTGGACCAATATGTCGAGGAACCAACTAGAGATCAGGCCATCTTAGACTGGGTATTATGTAATGAGAAAGGATTAATTAGCAATCTTGGGTCAGAGCGATCATATGATAGAATTCTTCATTAAGATGGAGAGTGAAATAGTTGACTCAGAGACTAGGGTCCTGAATTTAAATAAAGGGGACTACGATGGTATGAGGTGCGAGTTGGGTAGGATTGATTGGGGAATGACACTCAAAAGGGTTGACGGTGGACATTCAAAGATCGCATGGATGAACTACAGAATTTGTTCATCCCAATTTGGCATAAAAATAAAACAAAAAAAGGTGACTCAACCGTGGCTAACAAGGGAAATTAGGGATAGCATAAGATCCAAGGAGAGGACATATAAATTGGCCAGAAAAAGCAGTAAACCTGAGGATTGGGAGCAGTTTAGGATTCAACAAAGGAGGACAAAGGGATTAATTAAGAGGGGGAAAATAGAGTATGAGAGTAAGCTTGCTGGGAACATAAAAACTGACTGTAAAAGCTTTTATAGATATGTGAAGAGAAAAAGATTGGTGAAGTCAAGCGTAGGTCCCTTGCAGTCAGAATCAGGGGAATTTATAATGGGGAACAAAGAAATGGCTGACCAATTAAATACCTACTTTGGTTCTGTCTTCACAAAGGAGGACAAATAACCTCCCAAAGATATCGGGGAACATAGGGTCTAATGACAGGGAGGAACCGATAGAAGTCAGTATTTGTAGGGAAATGGTGTTAGGGAAATTGATGGGATTGAGGGCCAATAAATCCCCAGGGCCTGATAATCTACATCCTAGTGTACTTAAGGAAGTGGCCCTAGAAATAGTAGATGCATTGCGGGTCATCTTCCAAAATTCTATAGACTCTGGAACAGTACCCATGGATTGGCGGGTAGCTAATGTTACCCCACTATTCAAAAAGAGTGGTAGAGAGAAAACGGGGAATTACAGACCGGTAAGCCTGACATCAGTAGTGGGGAAAATGCTAGAGTCGATTATAAAGGATGTAATAGCAGAGCACTTGGAAAAAAATGACCGGATTGGACAAAGTCAACATGGATTTACAAAAGGTAAATCGTGCTTGACTAATCTACTGGAACTTTTTGAGGATGTAACTGGTAAAATAGATAAGGGAGAACCAGTGGATGTGGTGTATTTGGATTTTCAAAAGGCTTTCGATAAGGTCCCGCATAAAAGAGATTAGCGTGTAAAATTAAGGCACATGGGATTGGGGGCAAGGTATTGACTTGGATAGAGAACTGGTTTGCAGACAGAAAGCAAAGAGTTGGAATAAACGGGTCTTTTTCCAAGTGGCAGGCAGTGACTAGTGGGGCACCGCAGGGATCGGTCCTTGGACCCCAGCTATTCACAATATATATTAATGATCTGGATGAGGGAACTAGATGTAAAATCTCCAAGTTTGCAGATGACACAAAGCTGGATGGGCGTGTGTGCTGTGAGGAGGATGCCGAGAAACTCCAGTATGATTTGGACAGGTTGGGTGATTGGGCAGAAGCAATATAACGTGGATAAATGTGAGGTTATCCACTTTGGTGTCAAAAACAGGAAGGCAGATTATCTGAATGGCAATAGATTGGGAGAAGGGGGAAGTGCAACGAGACCTGGGCGTCCTTGTGCACCAGTCGCTGAAAGTAAGCATGCAGGTGCAGCAGGTGGTTAAGAGGGCAAATGGTATGTTGGCCTTCGTAGCGAGAGGGTTTGAGTACAGGAACAAGGATGTCTTGCTGCAGTTGTACAGGGCCTTGGTGAGGCCACTTCTGGAGTATTGTGTGCAGTTTTGGTCACCTTATCTGAGGAAGGATATTCTTGCCATGGAAGGAGTGCAGCGAAGATTCACCAGGCTGATACCTGGGATGGCAGGAATGACGTATGAGGCGAGATTGGGTCGATTGGGCTTATATTCGCTGGAGTTTAGAAGAATGAGAGGGGATCTCATCGAAACTTATAAAATTCTAACAGGGCTAGACAGACTAGATGCTGGAAGGATGTTCTCGATGGCGGGGGAGTCCAGAACCAGGGGTCACAGTCTAAGGATAAGGGGTAAGCCATTTCGGACAGAGATGAGGAGGAATTTCTTCACCCAGAGAGTGGTGAACCTGTGGAATTCTCTACCAAAGAAGGCAGTAGAGGCCAATTCATTAAATATATTCAAGAAGGAGTTGGATATATTTCTTAAGGCTAAAGGGATCAAGGGATATGGAGAGAAGGCAGGAACAGGGTACTGAATTTGGACAATCAGCCATGATCTCATTGAATGGTGGAGCAGGCTCGAGGGGCCGAATGGCCTGCTCCTGCTCCGACCTTCTATGTTTAATAAAGCCAATTACATAGGTATGAGGGGCGAGTTGGCTAAGGTAGATTGGAAAAATAGATTAAAAACGTATATGCTGGTAGATAAGCAGTGGCTAGTATTTAAAAAAAATTCATAATTCTCAACAAAAATACATTCCATTAAGAAACAAAAAATCCACAGGAAAAGTGATCTATCTGTGGCTAACTAAAGAGGTTAATGAGAACATTAAATTGAAAGAAGAAGCTTATAATGTTGTAAAGAATAGTAGTAAGCCTGAGGATTGGGAGAGTTTCAGAAACCAGCAAAGGATGACCAAAAAATTGATAAGGGGAAAAACTAGAATGAGAGAAAACTAGCAAGAAATATAAAAGCAGTTTGTAAGTGCTTCTACAAGTATGTAAAAAGGAAGAGTAGCAAAAGTAAACATTGGTCCCTTAGAGGCTGAGACAGGAGAAATTATTATGGGGAATAGGGAAATAGCAGAAACGTTAAACAAATATTTTGTATCTGTCTTCACAGTAGAAGACACAAAAAGCATAACAAAAATGGTGGGGAACCAAGGGTCTAATGAAGGTGAGGAACTTAACATAATTAAAATAAGTAGAGAAAAAGTGCTAGAGAAACCAATGGGACTAAAAGCCAACAAATCCCCTGGACCGGACGGCCTACATCCTAGGGTTCTAAAAGCGGTGGCTGAAGAGATAGTGGATGCATTGGTTTTGATTTTCCAAAATTCCCTAGACTCTAGAACGGTCCCAGCAGATTGGAAGGTAGCAAATGTAACTCCGCTATTCAAGAAAGTAGAGAGAAAACAAGGAACTACAGGCCAGTTAGCCTGACATCAGTCGTCGGGAAAATGCTGGAATCCATTGTTAAGGAAGTGGTATCGGGGCACTTAGAAAATCATAACATGATTAGGCAGAGTCAGCACGGTTTTATGAAAGGGAAATCGTGTTTGACAAATTTATTAGAGTTTTTAAGGATGTAACTAGCAGTGTAGATAAAGGGGAACCAGTGGATGTAGTATATTTGGATTTCCAAAAGGCATTCGACAAGGTGCCACATAAAAGGTTATTACATAAGATAAGGGCTCTTGGGGTGGGGGGTAATATAATAGCATGGATAGAGGATTGGTTAACGGACAGAAAACAGAGAGTAGGGATAAACGGATCTTTTTCAGATTGGCAGGCTGTAACTGGTGGGGTGCCACAATGATCAGTACTGGGGCCTCAGCTATTTACAATCTATATTAATGATCTAGATGAAGGGACCGAGTATAATGTATCCAAGTTTGCTGACGATACAAAGCTAGGTGGAACAGTAAGCTGTGAGGAGAACATAGAGTCTGCAAAGGGATATAGATAGACTAGGTGAATGGGCAGTAAGGTGGCAGATGGAGTATAATGTAGGGAAATGTGAGGTTATTCACTTTGGTAGGAAGAAAAGAAAAACTGAATTTTTTTTAAATGTTGGTGTTGAGAGATTTGGGTGTCCTTGTGCAAAAGACACGGAAAGTTAGCATGCTGGTACAGCAATCAATAAGGAAGGCAAATGGCATGTTGGCCTTTATTGCAAGGGGGTTGGAGTACAAAAGTAAGGAAGTCTTATTACAATTATTCAGGGCCTCGGTGAAACCACACCTGGAGTAATGCGCACAGTTTTGGTCTCCTTATCCAAGGAAGGATATACTTGCCTTGGAGGTGGTGCAACGAAGGTTCATTAGATTGATTCCTGGGATGAGAGGGCTGTCCTATGAGAGATTGTGTAAAATGGGCCTATACTCTCTGGAGTTTAGAAGAATGAGAGGTGATCTCATTGAAACATACAAGATTCTGAAGGGGATTGACAGGGTAGATGCTGAGAAGTTGTTTCCCCTGGCTGGAGTGTCTAGAACTAGGGGGCATAGTCTCAGGATAAGGGGTAGGCCATTTAAGACCAAGAGGAGGAGGAATTTCTTCACTCAGAGGGTTGTGAATCTTTGGAATTCTTTGCCCCAGAGGGCTGTGGATGCTGAGTCTTTGAGTATATTCAAGGCTGAGATCGATAGATTTTTGGGCTCTAGGGGAATCAAGGGATATGGAGATTTGGCAGGAAAGTGGAGTTGAGGTTGATGATCAGCCATCATCTTATTGAATGGCGGAGCGGGCTCGAGGGGCTGTATGGCCTACTCCTGCTCCTATTTCTTATGTTTCATCCCTATTCTGTACTGAGTTAGCATATCTCTGCTGGGAGCTGGAATTGCTTCAGTGTCTTTGAGGAGGGTAAGTAAAATCAACCACCTCAGATCACTGTCTAGTGACTTCTGCTGGAAAGAACTTGTGAACATTGGGTGATGGAACAGTCTGCAAGACTCACCATCTGAACTCACACCTGGATGAGGTACCAAATTTGACTGCTGTCTGTGGAACCTTATCCCAGCACAGACACGACAGGCTGAATGGCCTCCTTCTGCGATGGAATATTCTATGATTTTATGAAGAGACAACAACTTCAGAAGAGTTGGGAAGAGAGTTGCAAAGGACAACTATCCTTTTTTCAGATACAGACGGGCCTGTATATTTCTAGCATTCTCTTATTATTTGTGATTGTTTACAGCCAGTTTTCCTTTTTATCTCAATGTTAGTAGGTCTCTTGTGGCATTGCTCATGCCAAATTGGATGATATACTGTTTTATAGGGAAGGAATGTTATACCATGTATATCCACAATGTCTTATGCTATTAAATTGCAGTAACATCCAGTTAAGACCTCAAACTCTTAATTCTTGTTAAGTAAGCAGCCCGCTTGTTTGGCACCGCATCCACCCCCATAAACATTCACTCCCTCCACCACTGGCACACCATGACTGCAGTGTGTACCAACTACAAGATGCACTGTAGCAAATCGCCAAGGCTTCTTTGACCGCACCTCCCAAACCCGTGATCTCTACCACCTAGAAGAACAAGGGCAGCAGTTACATGGGAACACCACCACCTCCAAGTTCCCCTCTAAGTCACACACCATCTTGACTTAAAAATATATCGCCGAGTCAAAATCCTGGAATTCCCTACCTAACAGCACTGTGGGAGTACCTTCACCGCACAGACTGCAGCGGTTCAAGGCGGCGGCTCAGCACCACTTTCTCAAGGGTAATTAGGGATGGGCAAATGTTGGCCATGCCAGTGATGCCCACATCCCGTGAATTAATTAAAAAAAATAAACAAACTCAGGTCAACTAGAGTTTAATTGTTTGGTTAGGGAACTTTTCAGATTGCAATATGCTCATCAGTTGCAGGTTGCAGTTAGAAAGGACCCAGAATTTTAAGGTTGTTTTGCATCTGTAACAAAGTTTGATGTCTGCAAAGTATTGCTGTGCCCTTTTGAATATATTATTCATACATAATTTAACAGCTGCATTGGAGGAAGTTACCAACTGCAACATGATGATGAATAGGTCAACTGCATACATATACACTTTATCATCAGAATCTCATGATTGTGTTGAAGTTTTGTAACTATTTTGCAGACCAGCTGTTAAACCCAGCTATTAGATATATAGATCACATAACAGCTTAGACACAGCACTAATCACCAACAGGATTCTTGCCGGAGGTAATTTATCGTGTTTGAACTGTATATCCACCAAGAGCAGTACCCGTCCCAGTTATTATAAACAGGTTCACAAACACCTGTTTAGATTCAAACCAAAATCTCTCCAGCACAACTGTACCATTGGTTCCTGCTTACATCATCTGGTGTCGCAGATTGGGGAGATTTCCGAGAGTGTATTTCTGAGTGAGATGTTTAAAGTAAAGCATAAAAAGAAAGTATTTGGCAAAACCTTTTTGAATTGTTTACAAAACACAAGATACACCCACATAAAATTTAATTTAACTGCATTGTTGTGTCACTTGCTTAAGACATCACTGTTATAAAAATACTGCACAGATCCTCTTCCCATCACAAAGGGTTAAAATGATCGTGTTGCATGTTTGTTATATAAATCAGTCACCAGGGGAATATCAAACACCAAAGTGATAATTTATAAGTTGGCACATGTGGAAAATGAGCATTCTCCCCGTGAAGGGCAGTAGGAACATAGGAATAGGAGGAGGCCATTCAGCCCCTCGAGCCTGTTCTGCCATTCAAAGAAATCATGGCTGATCTGTATCCTAACTTCATCCACCCGCCTTGGCTCCATATCCATTAATACCATTGGCTAGAAAAAAAATCTATCAATCTCAGATTTAAAATTATTAATTGATAGCATTTACTGCTTTTTGTGGGCGAGTGTTCCACACTTCTACCACCCTGTGAAGAAGTGTTTCCCAACTTCTCTCTTGAATGGGCTGGCTCGGATTTTAAGGTTGTGCCCCCTTGTCCTAGACTCCCCCACTAGTGGAAAAAGTTTCTATCTACTCTATCAATTACTTTCAAAACCCTAAAAACCGCAATCAAATTACCCCTTATCCTAATATATTTCAGGGAATACAAGCCTAGTTTATGTAATCTCTCGTCAGAATTTAACCCTTGGAGCCCTGGTAACATTCTGATGAATCTGCGATGCACTCCTTCCAAGGCAATATATCCTTTGTAAGGTGCAGTGCCCAGAACTGTACACAGTACTCCAGATGTGGTCTAACCAGGGCTTTGTATAGCTGTGGCAAAACTTCATTCCCTTTATATTATTTTTTGTACCTGACCACTACATTTTACTGATCTGTATGCATGGACCCCTAAATTTCTACTGTACTTAGCTTTTCACCAGATCTAAAAACTCAGATCTATCCTTTTTTGGTCCAAAATGGATGATCTCAAGCTTACCTGCATTGAAATCCATCTGCTACAATTTTGCCCACTCACAATCTATCAATGTCTCTTTGTAATTTTTATGCTCCCATCTACACAATTTACTATGCTACCAATCTTTGTGTCATAGGCAAACTTAGATATATGGCTCTCTATTTTGTTATCCAAGTCATTAACAAATATAATGAATAGTTGAGGCCCCAGCACAGATCCTTGTGGGACACCACTAGTCACTTCCTTCCAATTCGAGTACATGCCCATTATCCCTACTATCCGTCTTCAAAAACCTAACCAATCTCCTAACTAGGTCAATAATTTGCCTTCAATTCCATTAGCTTTAATTTTAGCTACAGTCTCCTATGTAGAACTTTATCGAATGCCTTCTGGAAGTCCATATAATCTGCATCCATAGACATTCCCCTGTCTACTACTTTATGTTACTTCCTCAAAAAATCCAATTAGGTTTGTTAGACATGACCTACCGTTTACAAATCCATGTTGGCTCTCTCTAATCAACTCAAATTTCTCCAAGTGCTCAGTCACACTGTCCTTAATTATAGATGCCAATAACTTCCCCACAACAGATGTTAGATTAACAGGTTTATCATTTCCTGATTTCTCTCTCACCTTTCTTAAATAATGGAGTTACATTTGCAATTTCCAATCTAAAGGGACAATTCTTGAATCGAAGAGGTCTTTGAAAGATTATGGCTAAAGCATCTGCAATTTCCTAAACTACTTTCTTTAAAACCCTGCGGTGGAAACCATCGGATCTTGGGGATTTGCAGTCTTTCGAATACTTTTTTTTGTTGCTTATGTTAACTTTAGTGAGTTCCAGTCCTTGATTCATTATTAGTTTCCCTGGAATGTCAGATATATTATCCTCTTCCTCTACTGGAAGATTGACACCAAGTAATTATTCAACAAGTCTGCCATTTCCTTATTTCTTTTGTAATATTACCCACACCTGTTTTTAAAAAGGGCCCACATTACCCTTGACTACCCTTTTTCTTCCAATATAATTGTAAAAAGTTTGCTTGATATTCTTTGCAAGTTTCTTTTCATATTCCCTTTTTGCAGCTCTTGCCATCTTTTTTGTCTTACTTTGCTGTTCTTTATATCTATCCCAGCCCCATGGATCTACGCTATACTTTGCACTTCTGTATGTTCTTTCCTTTAGTATTATGTTATCTCTCACCTCATTTGTTGACCGTGGTTGTTTTACTTAGTAAGTAGAGCTCTTACCCCTTATTGGCTCTGTATTAAGCTAAAATTCTTTTTTGAACACCTCCCACTGTTCATCTGTAACAGTTTTGACCAATTTGCTGTCGTCCATCTCTGTCTCATCCCATTAAAGTTAGCCTTACCAAAATCTAGAATCTTAGTACAAAAGCAAAATATTGCAGATGCTGGAAATCTGAAATAAAAACATAAAATGCTGGAAATATTCAGCAGATCATGCAGCATCTGTGGAGAGAGAAACTGACTTTTCGTCAGTTCCAGCATTTTCTGTTTTTATTTCTAGAATCTTAGTCACTGTGTTATGTTTCTACTTTTCAAACCTAACACTGAATTCAAAAGTATTATGATCACTGTTAGATAAATGTTCCCTTACTGTTAGATTAACAAAATCTGGTTCATTATTCCTTACTAAATCTAGTATGACCTGCACGTATGTTTGTTCTAGAACACATTGCTCCAGAAAACTATCTTGAATGCACTTAAGAAATTCACTACTTTTCTGACGTGAGCTACTCTGCTGTTCCCAATCTATATGAAATTTAAAGTCTCCCATTAAAACCACTCTGCTTTTGCTGCAAGCCTATCTAATCTCTGAATTAATACATTCTGCCACTTCATTGCTGCTATCAGGAGGCCTGCAGACAATTCCCATTACAGAGTTAACTCCTCTCTTATTCCTCAATTCTGACCATAGAGTCTCCGCTGATTGCTTTTTCTTACCTATAGCTTCTCTTACTAATGTTGTAACAGTATCTTTAATCAATAAGGCTCCCCCTCCTCCTCTTCCAGTTTCCCAATCCTTCCTAAAGATTTTATAACCTGAAATATTTAACTCTCAATCATGACCAGCTTGCAGCCATGTCTCTGTAATTGCCACCATGCTACACCCTCCAAACAGTATTTGAGCCTCTAATTCACTCAATTTATTTCTTATACTCTGTTAGTATAAGAAACTCTTTTTGGGCAAGAGACCCTAACCTGTCCTTCTGCCCTGATACTGTCTTTCTCATACCGTTTAACTTAACTTATTTCTTATTTGCCACTGCTGCTGTAACTACTTCAGCGGTTGTCCGTGTGGAGTTGTACAGAGGATGGTGTGTTGATTGAGAGTATGTTTTGTTTTGTTTTGAGTTTGAGTTGAGGGTGACTGTGATGTAGCGAGGAGAAGTCAGTTTAATAAATATCTAACTGAGGGTGAAACATTGTGCTGCATGGTTCTGCTCATTTGGGGAGCCGATTTCAGTTGATGGTAGCAGGTTAATTTTTGTCATATGAAAGGTTTCCCCTTTAGCAAGTTGTTCCAGTGAGGGAGCATCAGGACCAGTGACTAGGCTCCTGTAATTCTCTTGGGTGTGTTCGGAGAGTCTACAGAGGAGTAGGTGACAGCTCCCTCTGTCACAGAATCACCTGTGCTATGAACAGACTTGTTCCTAAATTGCATTCTGATGGGACTGTTCCCTCTGCGACATCCTGGTCCACTCTTCCAGCACCCCCAACACCCACTCCCCTTCCCACAATGCACTGAATTTAAAATTCTTGTCCTTATCTCCAATCCCTCCACAATCTCACCTCACTTTCTTTCTGCAATGTCCTCCCACCTTATGTCCCCTACTATGCCCCTTGGACTATGTGCATCCCCCCTCCCTTTACCACACCAATGATAGCACAGCATTCCACACCTCTCTCTAAACGCCTCCATTTTTTGACTTCTCTCTCCACCTTTAACACATTTATAAAATCCAGCTTTTCCACCAAGTCTGTGGTCACCTCTTCTAACTCTCCCGCTGTGGTTTGGCGTCGGTAACTTGTTCCCTCTTGGTAAACCAACTACAGTACTTTTCATATTAAGGGTGCTGTATAAATGCACGTTCTGGTTGTCATGTTACTCGTGCCTGACAGCATCATGATAAAACAATTAACTGCCCGACCACCACACCTAAAAACAACAGAACTTTTTCATGAAATCAATGATCTGATAAAAAGAATTTAAACTTTACTTTTTGTCAAACAGAAAAAATGCAGTCGTCACAATGTAATCTAATATTAGAATGCAGAGGAGGTTAAAGGAAACAGCATTTTACTGCTATATTTTGGGGGGGGGGGGGGTGCCCATGAGAGGAGCACTGAAAGGTTGACTAAACTACTGAGAAGATTTCGCGGCTACAGAATAAAAGAATTATGAAGCCTCCCTCCTCCTATCTGTGCTCAGAGTTTACACTCACTCATAGTCCTGGACAGGTGCATGCTTATGATCACTCACAGTCTTGCTGTTAGATTTCCCCCAATTACTTTAAGTATAAAGTAGCATTTTAAATTCTGTGCTCAAGTCAATTCTCAAACTGATTTATTCAAAGTGAAAAGACTAAATACATCAAAGGAAAAAAGTACGAAAACATTCTAATCTGATTCAGGAAACGCCAACTAGTTTCTTTTAACATTTCATGGTGTCACATAGGAAAGTCTGGAGAGAGGAGAGGGAATCATTCAGGCGTGCTGTGTACCAATATGTCTGTTAAGGATACAATGTCAAAAGTTCTGGGTGTTGTCTCTTGTTTTCATTCCGTGAGAGGTGCATCGTTCAGCTTGGTAAAACTCCAATGTAATGTGATATACTGGGATTTCTCCATTCTCAGAAATACCACTACGGACCAGTGCCGTGCAGAGGACAGGCATTTATTAGAGTAAGAGTTCTAGCTATTACAACGTACCTGTACCTCATGGGGTTGATTTAAAAGTTGCCTTGTGAAGGTTTACACAAGACCTTGGGGGGGGGGGGGGGGGGCCGGGACGAGAAAATAATATTGAAAATAACATAGGATTACATACGATATACAGCACAGAAAAAATGATTGTTGTTTGTCACCTTTAAACTTTTTTAAAAAATGCAACATGCTATGCCCAGCACGGTGGGTAAATGCACTCCTTAGTGTGGTACTGAGCCTTACAGATCAGGTACGTCCGAGTCTTTATTTCCAGTTTGTACTAAGTTAGTTGATCTCAGTTGGGTTGGGGGAAGTGAAGATGCTATAGTTGGCCTTTTGTGCCCTGGGCTCAGAAGGAGGAAATGACCAAAGCTCCTGATCGCTGTCCCGGGACCCACGATGGACAGTTGGATAATGCCAGGTGGCACTCACTATCCTGGCTCTCACTAAGAATAGCCACTTGGTTGATTGGAGGGCAGTCAGCACCTGTATGACAGGTGACCCAGCAAGGGTTAGTGCCTTCGGGAGAGGCAGGGAGAGCTGGTGAAGGTGATGCTCATGCAGAAAAGACCAAAATACAGAGATCATATTAATGGCGGAGCAGACTCAAAGGGCCGAATAGCCTACTCCTGCTCCTATTTTTCTATGCCTGAACTGGGATTTATATTATTGCCTTTGATAGCAGTCATTAATTATTCACCGTAATATGGCCAGGGCACCTTGTCTATATATTCTTGTAAAATATAATCCCACAATCTGTATCTGCTCGTGTAAGAACATATGGATTGTGTATTAATTTGGTGTCAATTGTGCATTTTTGTTGTCTGCCAACTGACACCAGATGCCCTCCATTATTGATACTGTCCTCACTTGCACAGGAATCTCACTCTCCCTCCACACCAGGTAGAAACAGCAACTTACATTTATATAGTACTGTACTGGCCGCGCTAGACGTGCTCCTATCTAGCTATCCAGCAAGTTAAACACTCATTCATAATAATTCTTCCTGAAGCGGTTGCTGTTTTGAAGCTTTTACTTTAACAAATTTGTGAAAAGATATTGCGTTTGGCCTAACATATGAAGTCAGATTACACTGGATTGAAAATCCCTCATGGAATTCTCCATTACTTAAGTCAGGTTCTTCCTGGTAAAACTGCTTCCTGGGGTCAACAGGAAGAAAGGTAAGAAGGTCAAATGACCCCTCACAGGAAGAAAGGAACAAAGGTCAAATGACCTCACACGAAGGAACAGATGACCTTTCCAGCTTACAAACTGTTAACACAATAACCACCACCAGAGGGTGCTATTGCATGTAAAAACATCCAGGATGTCACAATGTCCATCGGTCCAGAACAAGCACTTTTAACGTAGTCAAATTTCCCAAAGCGCTTCACAGGAGCAGAATCAGACAGAAAAATTGACATTGAGCCGAAGGAGGAGACATTAGGGCAGGTGATCAAAAGCTTGGTCAAAGAGGTAGGTTTTAATGGAGCATCTTACAGGAGAGAGAGAGAGGTGGAGAGGTTTAAGAAGGGAATTCCAGAGATTAGGGCTTAGACAGCTGAAGGCACGGCTGCCAAGGGTGGGTCGAAAGAAATTGGGGTTGCACAAGAGGCCAGATTTGGAGCACAGAGATCTCATAGAAACATAGGAGCAGGAGTAGGCCATTCGGCCCCTCGAGCCTGCTCCGCCATTCAATGAGATCATGGCTGATCATCCAAATTCAGTACCCTGTCCCTGCTTTCTCCCCATATCCCTTGATCCCTTTAGCCTCAAGAAATATATCCAACTCTTTCTTGAATATATTTAATGAACTGGCCTCCACCGCCCTCTGTGGTAGAGAATTCCACAGGTTCACCACTCTCTGGGTGAAGAAATTCCTCCTCATTTCAGTCCTAAATGGCTTACCCCTTAACCTTAGACTGTGACCCCTGGTTCTGGACTCCCCAGCCATCAGAAACATCCTTTCTGCATCTAGTCTGTCCAGACCTGACAGAATTTTATAGGTTTCGATGAGATCCCCTCTCAATCTTCTAAACTCCAGTGAGTATAAGCCCAATCGACACAATCTCTCCTCGTACGTCATTCCTGCCATCCCAGGTATCAGCCTGGTGAATCTTCGCTGCACTCCTTCCATGGCAAGAACGTCCTTCCTCAGGTAAGGTGACCAAAACTGCACACAATACTCAAGGTGTGGTCTCACCAAGGCCCTGTACAACTGTAGCAAGACATCCTTGTTCCTGTACTCGAACCCTCTTGCTACGAAGGCCAACATACCATTTGCCTTCTTAACCGCCTGCTGCACCTGCATGCTTACCTTCAGCGACTGGTGCACAATAACACCCAGGTCTCTTTGCACTTCCCCTTCTCCCAATCTATTGCCATTCAAATAATAATCTGCCTTCCTGTTTTTGACACCAAAGTGGATAACCTCACATTTATCCACATTATAGTGCATTTGCCATGTTTCTGCCCAATCACCCAACCTGTCCAAATCGTACTGGAGTTTCACGACATCCTCCTCACAGCTTACCCTCCCACCCAGCTTTGTGTCGTCTGCAAATTTGGAGATATTACATCCAATTCCCCCGTCCAGATCATTAATATATATTGTGAACAGCTGGGGTCCTAGGACCGATCCTTGCGGTACCCCACTAGTCACTGCCTGCCACTCGGAAAACGACCCGTTTATTCCAACTCTTTGCTTTCTGTCCGCCAACCAGTTCTCTATTCAAGTCAATACCTTGCCCCCAATCCCATGTGCCTTGATTTTGCACGCTAATCTCTTATGTGGGACCTTATCGAAAGCCTTCTGAAAGTCCAAATACACCACATCCACTGGTTTTCCCTTATCTATTTTACCAGTTACATCCTCAAAAAATTCCAGTAGATTAGTCAAGCATGATTTACCTTTTGTAAATCCATGTTGACTTTGTCCGATCCTGTCACTGCTTTCCAAGTGCTCTGCTATTACATCTTTTATAATGGACTCTAGCATTTTCCCCACTACTGATGTCAGGCTTACCGGTCTATAATTCCCTGCTTTTTCTCTATCACCTTTTTTGAATAGTGGGGTAACATTAGCTACCTTCCAATCCATGGGTACTGTTCCAGAGTCTATCGAGTTCTGGAAGATGACCAGCAATGCATCTACTATCTCTAGGGCCACTTCCTTAAGTACCCTGGGATGTAGACCATCAGGCCCTGGGGATTTATCGGCCTTCAGTCCCATCAATTTTCCTAACACTATTTCCCTACAAATACTGATTTCATTCAGTTCCTCCCTCTCATTAGACCCTATGTTTCCCGGCATCTCTGGGAGGTTATTTGTGTCCTCCTTTGTGAAGACAGAACCAAAGTATGTATTTAGTTGGTCTGCCAGTTCCTTGTTTCCCATGATAAATTCCCCTGATTCTGACTGTAAGGGACCTACGCCAATCTTTTTCTCTTCACATATCTATAAAAGCTTTTACAGTCAGTTTTTATGTTCCCTGATAGAATATGAGAGTAAGCTATTTTCCCTTTCTTAATTAATCCCTTTGTCGACTCCTAAACTGCTCCCAATCCTCAGGATTATTGCTTTTTCTGGCCAATTTATATGCCCTCTCCTTGGATCTTATGCTATCCCTAATTTCCCTTGTTAGCCACGGTTGAGTCACCTTTTTTGTTTTATTTTTATGCCAAACTGGGATGAACAAATTCTGTAGCTCATCCATTTGGTCTTTGAATGTTTGCCATTGCCTATCCACCGTCAACCCTTTGAGTGCCATTCCCCAATCAATCCTACCCAACTCGCTCCTCAGACCATCGTAGTTTCCTTTATTTAAATTGAGGCCCCTTGTCTCTGAGTCAACTACTTCATTCTCCATCTTAATGAAGAATTTGATCATATTATGATTGCTCCGACCCAAGGGGCCTTGTACAACAAGATTGCTAATTAATCCTTTCTCGTTACATAATATCCAGTCGAAGATGGCCTGATCTCTGGTTGGTTCCTCGACATATTGGTCCAGGAAACCATCCCGTAAACACTCCAGGAATTCCTCCTCCACAGTATTGTTACTAATTTGGTTGGCCCAATCTATATGTAGATTAAAGTCACCCATGACAGCTGTGCCCTTATTGCACGCTTCTTTAATTTCCCTTTTAATGCCATCCCCAACCTCCGCCTTACTGTTTGGAGGTCTATATACCACTCCCACTAATGTCTTTTTCCCCTTAGTATTTCTCAATTCTGCCCATACAGATTCCACATCATCAGAGCTAATATCCTTCATTGCAATTGTATTAATCCCTTCTTTAACCAGTAATGCTACCCCCACCTCCATTTCCTTTTTGCCTATCTTTCCTGAATATCAAATACCCCTGGATGTTGAGTTCCCAGTCTTGGCCATCCTTGAGCCATGTTTCCGTAATCCCAACCAAATCATATTCGTTTACCTCTATTTGCGCAGCCAATTCATCCACCTTATTACAAATGCTCCTTGCATTAAGACACAAAGCCTTCAGGCTTGTTTTTTTAACGCTCTTAGAGCTATTAGAATTATTATTTACTGTGGCCATGTTTGATTTAAACAGTTGATTTCTCTGACTGCCACTTTTGTTTTTCTCCTTCCTATCTTTTGCTTTTATCCCTGTTTTCCTTTCCTCTGTCTCCCTGCTCAGGTTCTCGGAGGGTTGTAGGGCTGGAGGAGTTTACAGAGATAGGGAGGGGATGAGGCCATGGAGGGATCTGAACACATGGATTAGAATTTTAAATTCAAGGCGTTGGTGGATCGGGAGCCAATGTAGGTCAGCGAGCACAGGGGCGATGGGTGAACGGGACTTGGTGCGAGTTAGGATACGGGCAGAGTTTTGGATGAGCTCAAGTTTATATCGGGTAGAAGATGGGAGGCCAGCCCAGAGTATTGGAATAGTCAAGTCTAGAGATAACTAAAACATGGATTAGGGTTTAAGCAGTAGATGGGCTGAAGCAGGGGCGGAGACGGTGATGTTACAGAGGTGGAAGTAGGGGATCATGGTGGAGGGGATATGGAGTCAGCTGAGGGTCAAAAAGGACGGCGAGTTTGCAAACAGTCCGGTTCAGCCTGAGGCAGTGGCCAGGGAGGGGGATGGATTTGATTGTTAAGGAATGGAGTTTGTGGTCAGCAACCAAGACAATACCCTCCAATTTTAAAAAGGGGACAGGAACCATTTGTAACCTAAAGCAGGCAGCGCACCTGTAGAGCTTGGGTTAGTAGAGACCCTGCAGGTCCTAATGGCAGGGCCTCATTTAAATAGTTCAGAGCCAGTGGAGGGGTCAAGAGAGGTGGTGTGAGGTGGAGCTGGGTGTCGCCAGTGTACTGTGGAATCTGATGATGTGTTTTCAGATGATGTCACTGAGGGGTAGCATGTCGATGAGAAATAGGAAGGGGGCAAAGTCTAGATCCTTATGGGACTCCAGAGGTAACAGTGGGGGGGTGGGGGAGTTGTAGATCGGGCAGTAGTTTTAAAGGACAGAGGGGTCAAGGGTGGTTTTTTTGAGGAGGGGGTGATGATGGCAGATTTGAAAGGGAGGGGGAAACAGTACCCGAGGAAAGAGAGAATCGTTAACAATATCAGCTAGCATGGGGGCCAGGAAGGGAAGTTGGGTAGTCAGCAGTTTGGTGGGAATAGGGTCAACAGAGCAGTAGGGAAGTTTGGCTTGGTGGGCTAGGGGAAGGGAGGGAGCAGGAGAGGCAGCCGAATGGATGGTCTCAATCATAGTGATAAAGGCGGCCATAAGTTCCTCGCACTTGTTGTTGGAGGTGAAAATGGAGGGGGCGAAGGAGAAGGGTTTAAGGAGACGGTTGGTAGTAGAGAAAAGAAGCTGGGGGCTTATCTTTGTATTCCAGGATGATCCTGGAGCAGTTAGCAGGTTTGGCAGAGGACCCGATAGTGCTTGATGTAGTCCAGCCAGATCTGGCAATAAGTGGCTAAACCAGTTGAATGGTAAATTATACATATATCAAATAATACAGCCTGACGCATGGACACCTGCTTATGTGGAGACTCTAAGTTGCTTGGATTGCCTGGCCACATCTCATTCTGCATTTGTTACTAGACGTTCATCCTCGATTATAACATGCAACACATTGTGCTCTCAGAGGCTGTTATGATCACGATGGAATGGTATTTATAAAATATATAGTATTCTGCATGTGTTGAATCTATGTTTAAAGTTTCAAAAACAGACATTAGGTCAGTGTATACTCTAATTCATCTCGTGTTTATTTTTAGAAATTGAGACAACTACAGGACACAAGATTTTGTTCCATATTCATGACGTCATGGTGGAAACCGCAGTACCGTTTTGGTAAGTGACAAGACGCTACATTGCTGCACTCAGCCTGCATCTATATAAAGAATAGGGAAATCAGCAAATAAAATTCTCCCTCTCTCCCTCACCATCATCATCAGGGCTGCTCAGAATCAGCATTCTGATTTCACAAGCCGCCATAAAATAATCACTGATCGTCATTTCCTTGGAGTAGATAACTAACAGTGGCTGAGCAGGAGCTGCAGAATTTTCCACATTGTAGTTGGCACTTGGATTTCCTCTACTCTGATTCCAACAACCATGATTTCCCAAATCAAAATACTGTACAGTATTTAAAAAAAAAAAAAGGATCTCCTGTGTATTGCTCACACTGTTCAAGGTTCTGCTTTTTGATAAGTATAGCAGCATTAGAGCATGTAATGCATCTGTTCCATCAAGGCCACAAGGTTCAAATGGGCAGATCCTGAAGTCAATGACAGTGTAATTATTTTGCTGTAGATCGACAACTCGTCTGTCTGCTTCACAAGGTCAGAAATAACAGCAGGGAAATTACTTGCTTTCATTCTCAATTTTTTTTTTTTTTTTTTTTTTAAAAAAGGTTGTTCAATTCAAATGTGATGCATTTTGGATACACACTAATATCAAGACTTTTTAAATGGATAGATTGCTATTTACTGGAGTGTAGCAGTGGAGTCCCTGCTAGGGCTGTCATTTTGCTCAGGGTATACAGAGCAGATGTTCCTGGATTCCTGCCACCATTTTCCAAACATGACACAGTATGCGACAGATAAAGTCAGATTCTTATGGTTATTGACCAGGTCTGCAGCCTGCTGTGACTAGCTGGTGTAGATGATTGATTCCCTAAAATCAGTATTTGTACAAAAAAAAACTTCAAAAATATTTCAAACCCTCATGAGCAATAAGACGACATTACATCTATATTTAGAATAAGACGACATTACATCTATATTTAGAATAAGACGACATTACATCTATATTTAGAATAGAGTACAGCTCTTGTAAGTTAGACGTAACACTTGATATACAACCAGTGTTTGAGGGTCTGTATTTCTGACAGTACCACAATCTCCCAGTGCTACCTCTCCAAACATCAGCTTTGAAATTAAGATTTTAACAAATAAATGCATGTAGAAGTAAAGGAAAAACAGAAAAGGAGTTAAAATTAATTTCTCACTGTGTTTGCCCTTAGCTGCCTTTTACTTCTACAATGGTGCCGTTTAGTGTGCAGAGGGTTTTTCACCTCTGGTGCTAGGTCCAGGAGACAGTCCAAACTAGGGATAAAATCTTTGTTAATGACCGAGGGCTGGCAGAAGATGAGCTCCAAACAACCAGGGGATGCATGGCCTGTGAGGTGGAGACTGGAGAACCCGTGAACTTCTGCCATAGTTCAGTGGAGTGAGCCTCCCTGGAAAAGGGGGTCTTACTTGCGGTCAATGCCTTAGTAGTGCGCTGTAGCTAAGATTAGAAAATCAGTGGAGTAGGCACAGAACTTGCGTCTACTACCCATGACTTTGCACATAGGCGCTACCTTGAGGCATCCCACACTGCTACACAGGCTGGAAGTCTGTCCCAAGGCACCATAATACTACAATAAGAACAGAAAATGCTAGAAATAAAGGCAGGTCATTCAGCATCTACAAAGAGAAAAAACAGGCTAATGTTTCATATGTATACCCTTCGTCAGAACTGTTTTCAGTCTTTCTGATCATTCTGGATGACACTTTATGGGCTCTTGCCTTCTCAAATCTTTTCATTGAGAACCGTCACCATGACAGTTATCATCTCAATTTCTTCTCTCTTTCAGTCTAATCTATTTCCCTCTGAACTCACACCTCTGAATTCTCTCAGCTACAACCCTGACAAAAGCCTGCTCTACCATTATACTACTTCTATTTTTGCTATATACTGAACTGTTACAGAAAGAATCAGTCGATGAGGTTCATTCCAACACTGCGGCTGTGACAACTGTGTCTTAACAGCAGGTAACATTTAAAAAAATGCCTCTTTGTAATTGGCCCCAAGCAATATTTGACACTGTTTGTTCTGTTGCAGGTTTTTCACGCTGGTTACACTCCTAGGTTTCCACTTGTCAGTAATCCCTCAACTATGCTTTGCACACAGAAAGGTAAGCGGAGAAGATTGTGATGGCGCAGTAATGCCGCTGGCTGCCTTCTACTGCAAGCACAGGCATCTAGGCTTATGAAGCCCCAACTGCAACCTTCAATTAGTAAAGGAATGTATTGATTTCCTGTTTACAGGCAGAATGCTGCATCAGCAATCTTTCTTGTACAGTGTCAGAACATCTGTCTTAATTCTAACATGGCAAATCTTTCCTTAACAAAATCCATCTGCTTTTTAGGTTCTGAATTTTAAAAATTATTTCATGTCATCACCGCTGCATTGTGAGGAGGTTTCAGATTGGTTATTTTTTTTCCCCAAACAGGGTCATGAGAAAAATACATTTCTGCATTGGGTTGATTTATTGCATGTAAACCACACGTTACTGACACGAACAAGGTGTCTGCAACACCTCAAAACTACTTTTGTGGCTGTTCATATAATGTGGAATGCCAATGGATGTACAGAAGGAGCACTCTAGGCAGTATTGTAATGGCAATTTCAGAAGTGGGTAGAATGTATATCGGGGAGGGCTGGATAGAGACTAAGATTTTCATACCAGGTGTTGCATTTTTAGTGCCAATGATAGAAGTGGGTATACTGCAGAATTCATCAAATGCTACACTGCTCACTAGCCAAAGTAAAAACCTGACTGCAGAGAAGTGAACTAAACCCAGCGCCATTACAATCTGCAGCACTACCAATGACTCAAGGTTGCTGGGATGTACTCCAGGAGAGACAAGCCCTCCTTCCAATTTTGAAGTTGGTAACCCCAAGAATCACGGATGTCAATCTTAAAAAAAAAAAGTAGCAAGAGCTCACCAACAACCTTAAAAATTATCTGACACAGATCCCAAAATGCTGACCATTCAACAATGGACCTGATTATAAGCCTCTGACATGAAAAGAAGTAATTACATGACCTTAAGATGTGTGTTTATGCTCCACAGGAGCCTCCTCCTTCATCTCATCCTATCTGCATATTCTTCTATTCCTTTCTCCCTCATGTACTTTTCTAGCTTCCCCTTAAAAGGCATCTATGCTATTCACCTCAGCCATTCCTTGTGGTAACAAGTTTCACATTTTAACCACACTCTGGGTAAAGATGTTTCTCCTGAATTCTTATCATAGAATAGTACAGCACAGAAGGAGGCCATTCAGCCTATTGAGTCTGCACTGGCTCCTTCGAAGAGCAATCCAGTTCGTCCCACTCCCCGGCTCTTTCCCCATATCCCTGCAATTTTTTCTCCTTCGAGTATTTATCCAATTCCCTTTTGAAGGTTACTATTGAATTACCAGCCTCAGGCAGTTCATTCCAAATCCTAACCAATCGTTGCATAAAAGCATTTTTCCTCATTTTGCCTCTGGTTCTTTTGCCAATCACCTTAAATCTGTACCCTTTGGTTATCGACCCTTCAGCCATTGGAAACAGTTTCTCTTTATTTACTCTATCTAAACCCTTCATGATTTTAAACACCTCTATCAAATCTCCTCTTGGCCTTTGCTGCTCTAAGAAGAACAACCCCAGCTTCTCCAGTCTATCCCCGTAACTGTAGTCCCTCATCCCTGGAACCATTCTAGTAAATCTCTTCTGCATCCTCTCCAAAGCCTTCACATCCTTTCTAACGGGTGGTGCCCAGAATTGGACACAATACTCCAGCTGGGGCCGAACTAGTGTTTTATAAAGGTTTAGCGTAACTGCCTGGCTTTTGTACTCTTATGCCTCTATTTATAAAGGCCCAGGATCCCATATGCTTTATCAACTTTTTTGTTAACCTGTCCGGCCACCTTCAAAGATTGGAGTGCAAACACCCCCAGATCGCTGTTCTCGCACTCCCTTTAAAATTGTACCATTTAGCTTGTATTGTTTCTCCTCATTCTTCCTACCAAAATGCTTGTCCACTTTGGACTTAAAAAGGATAGATCAGAGTATTTTCTAAATGTTGAAAAGCTAGAAACAGTGAAGGTCCAAAGAGACTTAGGGGTCCATGTGCATAGATCATTAAAATGTCAGGGACAGGTACAAAAAAGTCAAAAATGCTAATGGAATGCTGGCCTTTAAATCTAGAGGACGAGAATAAAAGGGGGTAGAAGTTGTGCTACAGCTATACAAAGAATCACACCTTAGGAAGGATACACTGGCCTTGGAGGGAGTACAGCGTAGGTTTACCAAAATGATACCTGGACTCCAAGGGTTAAATTAGAGAGAGATTACACAAATTAGGGTTGTATTCCCTGGAATTTAGAAGGTTAAGGGGTGATTTGATCAAAGTTATCATTATATTAAGGGGAACTGATCGGGTAGATAAAGAGAAACTATTTTCACTGGTTGGGGAGTCTAGGACTAGAGGACATAGCCTAAACGTTAGAGCCAGGCCTTTCAGGAATGAAGTTAGAAAAGGGTGGTGGAAGTTTGGAACTCTCTTCCACAAACGGCAGTTGACGCTGGTTCAATTGTTAATTTGAAATCCGAGATGGATAGATTTTTGTTAACCGAACGATATTAAGGGATATGGGACAAAGGCGGGTATATGGAGTTAGGTCACAGATCAGCCATGATCTCACTGAATGGCAGAACAGGCTTGAGGGGCTGAATGGCCTCCTCCTGTTCCTGTGTTCCAAATTACTTAATTTCCTCCCAGATTGTTTCTAAAAACTTCCCACCACCGAGGTAAATTCTTTATTGGGTTTATTTGTAACTAGCTTATATTTATGGCCCGTAGTGTTGGACTCCCCCACAAGTGAAAAAATCTTCTCTACCTTCTCAAACTTCTTCATAATTTTAAAGACATCTATGTTGTTGTCAATTTCATAAATTAGTATTAGGAAACAAGTGGATTTGCGCCATAATTGTCAAACCCATTCATTTTGTTCCATTCACTGTCATATGAAGAAGTATGCATAATTAAATCATGCCCCCAGATCGCTCTAGAAAATAACCTTCGCTAACAGTCCCTCTTTATATATGGCTGCTCCCAGGAGTTCACTCAGAGCCACTTGGCCATGTTTTTAACATAAACAGTATAAAGCTTAAGCCATTAACAGATTCGTACCAAAATAGGGAACCCAGCCTCATGCAAGGTACATGAAGTGCAGAGTTCATGGCACATCTTGTTCCACACCCAGATGTGCCATGAAGAGTGAAACATTTAAATAGCCTTTATTATACAAAGGTTACAATTGATAGGGCAAAGAGAATGTTATGATATGTACCCAGTGCTTTTCCCTGCAGGTGCCTCAGAGGACAGAGCAAAACACAGAGGCTTCAGAGATGAGTGCTGGAATTCCTGGCATGTGGGGCAACTGGGGGCCGTGGTCAGCGTGCTCACGAACATGTGGGAATGGAGTAAAAGAGCAGACTAGACCCTGCCTCCCGATGACAGCTTCTTACCAGAGAGAGATCACTTATCCAAGGAGCGGACCCTACTTTTCATCTTCTGACCAGTCACCCTCTCACGCTTTTCCTAATCATCAGGAGGAAAGCATGAATCTATACTCTGGCCGTGTTGTCTCTGCTCTTCGCCCTTCAATTCCACTGCACAGGAACGAGGATCAGGTCAGACCAGGGCTTCAGCCATCAGCTTCACTGAGCAGGAATGAAAGCCAGTTTAGCCAAGGAATTTTAAGAGGGAGCAGGCGTTCTTTGTCACAAGGACAGAGTGCTAAACTGGAGAGGAGGTAGGCTGCTTCTAACAGTATCTTGTTGCGCTTTGGTACACGTACATCTTACATAAGTAAAGTATTCATTCATTCAGAATTACTGGCATTTGATAGAGGATTCCAAGGCAATAATTGATTCTGTTTAGAGTTTCCATTCTGTAAATGTAGCCCTTAATGATAAACAAGTCAATGATGTTTCCCTTTTGTTCTGTGCCAGAACATTTCTGTTAATAAAATAAAGATGACAGAGTGTCTCAGGGAGAGATCAGTGTCAGATTGTCAGTAACTCCACAGTTCTATCTCATGCTTTGAACTCATCCAGCAAGCTTGGCAATGTCTGAAACTCTAAATGGTGCCGCAACTTTAACATTCATTATCTGACGAACATGAGAAATGAGTTGTGGGTTTCTGATGATAATTACAAGCAAAAGAGATCTTTTTACCACTGGATTAGTTACAGAGGAGGGTTTTGGATACAGTTCATTTAGGAGAATTTTGGAAGAACTTTTTTTTTTAAATTGAGAAACGTCAGTAAAAAGTGGCCAAGGCCTAAAGAGCAAAATGCCAAATAGATGAAAAAAGGAATTGTGGCAAATAAAGTACTGATAACTCAGATTATAAAAGTCAATTGTGATTGAATTTGTATCCACATAAAGACAGCTTTTTAAATTAACAAAATATACCTCAGCAGTGTAGTCTGTGGCTCTGACACAATAATGTGTGGAAGCTCAAAACTGGCAAGGATGGGAGTAAGGTTTAAAATTTGTGGCAAATATTTCTGTATGTACTTGGTAGTTTTATAATATATGGTATGTGTACACAAATCTTTGAAGGCGACAGGACAAGTTGAGAAGGCTGTTAAAAAAGCATATGGGATCCTTGGCTTTATAAATAAAGGCATAGAATACAAAAGCAAGGAAGTTATGCTAAACCTTTATAAAACACTGGTTAGGTCTCAGCTGGAGTATTGTGTCCAATTCTGTGCAACACACTTTAGGAAGGATGTCAAGGCCTTGGAGAGGGTGCAGAAGGGATTTACTAGAATGGTACCAGGGATGAGGACTTCAGTTATGTGGAGACTGGAGAAGCTGGGGTTGTTCACTTTAGAACAGAGAAGGTCAAGGGGAGATTCGATAGGTGTTCAAAATCATGAAGGGCTTTGATAGAGTAAATAGGGAGCAACTGTTTCCAGTGGCAGAAGGGTCGGTAACCAGAGGGCACAGAATTAAGGTGATTGGCAAAAGAACCAGAGGCGACATGAGGAAACATTTTTTTTTCTTCCACACAGCGAATTGTTGTGATCTGGAATGCACTGTCTGATGGGAGGTGGAAGCAGATTCAATAGTAACATTGGATAGCTCCATCAAAGAGCCGGCACAGGCAGATGGGCTGATTGGCCTCCTTCTGTGCGGTATCATATTTTAGTAAATGCATAAAAAAAATGGGTAAGAAATGTGTCCTCGGTATCAAGATGGTAGGAAGTACCTCTAAATAAATCTTCATACTCCTCCCACCAGAGAACAGGAAAACCCCAGTCATATAACATTCTACGTGTGACAGGGTCTCAGCAATATTGTTCTGATTAGACTATACTCATTCACACCTGTCAAAGTATTGTAACTTGATATAAAAACAGAAAATGCTGGAAACACTCAGCGGGTCAGGCAGCATCTGTGAGAAAAACAGAGTTTACATTTCAGGTTGATGACCTTTCATCAGAACTGGAAGATGTTAGAGATGAACAGCTTTTAAGCAAGTGCAGAGCCAGGAGTAAGGGAGACGGGAAAGAACAAAAGGGAAGGTCTGTGATAGGGTCGAGGGCAGGAGTGATAAAATGACAAAAGTGATGATGGTGCAAGGCAAAAGGGGGTGATAAGACAAGTAGGAACAAAAGATGGATCAAGAGGAGCTGTAAATAGTTACAGCAGAATAGCAGGAGAACATAAGAAATAGGAGCAGGAGTAGGTCATTTGGCCATTCAATAAGATCATGGCTGATCTTCTACCTCATCTCCACTTTTCTGCACTATCCCCATATCCCTTGATTCCCTTAATATTCAAAAATCTAACGATCTCTGTCTTGAATATACTCAACCACTGAGCCTGCACAGCCATCCGGGTTAGAGAATTCCAAAGATTCACCACCCACTACATCATCTCAGTCCTAAATGGCCGACCCCTTATTCGGAGACAGTGACCCCTGGTTCTAGACTCCCCAGCCAGGGGAAGCATCCTCCCTGCATCTACCCTGTCAAGTCCTGTAAGAATTTTGTATGTTTCAATGAGATCACCTCTCATTCTTCTAAACTCCAGAGAATATAGGCCTAGGAGAGGGAGACAAGGAAAATCTGGCAAAGAGGAGAAGGTTCCCGTGGCCTGGAAATATGGCAGAAGAAAGGTGGGTGGACCCCAGGAGTGCAGACCACCCCACCAGCCGTGTACTGATAGGAGATCCCTACACCTCCACTTGGAGCAGCTAGCCTCCATTACCTGCACCTGCTGACAGTGAAAATGGGAGCGGTGGTTAAGATCTAAAGTTGTTAAACTCAATGTTAAGGCTGGAAAGCTGTAAAGCGCACAGTAGAAAGATAAGGTGCTGTTCCTCAAGCTTGTGTTGAGCTTCGTTGGAACATTGGAGGATGGCTGTACCAAAGAAAAAAAGGACGGGGACTTGATGGCTCCCAACAAAAAGTTAAACTTACTTTTGTTTTAAGATGCTGATTGAGTTCTCTCTCTTTCCAGTATTGTGTGTTTTAATTTTAGTGTTACCCTTTTAATTGCCAACCTCCTCGCCTACAGTGGATGATCCATATCAGCCTACTCCAGAGATCCCCACCATCACAGAAGCCAGTCTTCAGCCAAATCGATTCACTCCATGTGATATCACAAAACGGCTGAGCACACTGGATACAGCAAAGGCTATGGGCCTCGACAACATCCCGGCTGAAGACTTGTGCTCCAGAACTAGCCGTGCCTCTAGCCAAGCTGTTCCAGTACAGCTACAACACTGGCATCTATCCGACAATGTGGAAAACTGCCCAGGTATGTCCTGTCCACAAAAAGCAGGACAAATCCAATCCGACCAATTATCGCCCCATCAGTCTACTCTCAAGGTGTCATCGACAGTGCTATCAAGCGGCACTTACTCACCAATAACCTGCTCACTGCTGCCCAGTTTGGGTTCTGCCAAGACCACTCAGCTCCCAACCTCATTACAGCCTTGGTCCAAACATGGACAAAGGAGCTGAATTCCAGAGGGGAGGCGAGAGTGACTGCCCTTGACATCAAGGCAGCATTTGACCGAGGGTGGCATCAAGGGGCCCCAGTAAAACTGAAGTCAATGGGAATCGGGGCGAAAATTCTCCACTGGCTGGAGTCATACCTAGCACAAAGGAAGATGGTTGTGGTGGTTGAAGGTCAATCATCACAGCCCCAGGACATCACTACAGGAGTTCCTCAGGGCAGTGTCCTAGGCTCAACCATCTTCAGCTGCTTCATAAGAAATAGGAGTAGGAGTAGGCCATACGGCCTCTCGGGCCTGCTCCGCCATTCAATAGGATCATGGCTGATCTGAATCTAGACTCACGTCCACTTCCCTGCCCTCTCCCCGTAACCCCTAATTCCCTTATCTGCTAGGAAAATGTCTATCTCCATTTTAAATTTATTTAATGTTGCAGCTTCCACAGCTCTCTGGGGTAGCAAATTCCATAGATTTACTACCCTCTGAGTGAAGAAGTTTCTCCTCATCTCAGTTTTGAAAGGGCAGCCCCTTATTATTAAGATTATGCCCCCTAGTTCTAGTCTCACCCATCAGTGGACCTTCCCTCCAACATAAGGTCAGAAATGGGGATGCTCGCTGATGACTGCACAGTGTTCAGCGCCATTCACAACTCCACAGATAATGAAGCAGTCCATGCCCGCCTGCAACAAGACCTGGACGACTTTCAGGCTTGGGCTGATAAGTGGCAGGTAACATTCGCACCACACAAGTGCCAGGCAATGACTATCTCCAACAAGTGAGTCTAACCACCACCCCATGACATTCAAGGGCATTACCATCACCGAAGCCCCCACCATCAACATCCTGGGGATCACCATTGACCAGAAACTTAACTGGACCAGCCACATAAATACTGTGGCAACAAGAGCAGGTCAGAGGCTAGGTATTCTGTGGCAAGTGTCTCACCTCCTGACTCCCCAAAGCCTTTCCACCATCTATAAGGCACAAGTAAAGAGTGTGATGGAATACTCTCTACTTGCCTGGATGAGGCAGCTCCAACAACACTCAAGAAGCTCGACACCATCCAGGACCAAGCAGCCCGCTTGATTGGCACCCCGTCCACCACCTTAACCATTCACTCCCTCCACCACCGGCTTACCGTGACTGCAGTGTGTACCATCTACAAGATGCACTGCAGCAACTCACCAAGGCTTCTTCGGCAGCACCTCCCAACCCCGCAACCTCTTCTGCTAGAAGGACAAGGGCAGCAGGCGCATGGGAACACCACCGCCTCCAAGTTCCCCTCCAAGTCACACACCATCCTGACTTGGAAGTATGTCACCGATCCTTCATCGTCGCTGGGTCAAAATCCTGGAACTCCCTCCCTAACCGCACTGTGGGAGTACCTTCACCACACAGACTGCAGCAGTTCAAGGCGGCAGCTCACCACCACCTTCTCAAGGGCAATTAGGGATGGGCAATAAATGCTGGCCTCGCCCGTGACGCCCACATCCCATAAACTAATTAAAAAAAAAGTTGCATCAGAAATATTTATTCATGTTTAGAAGTAAAATTAGGTTCCGATCTATCAACTCAAAGGCAGACCAGAACAACTCCTGCAACATGCCTTAACTTCATCTCACTAGTGTTGAATTTCTAGTACCTGAGTTAGTCGCTTTTTGGATCCTGTAGTGTATGTACCTTTAAGAGAGAACTACTTTTACAGCTCCTGTATACTGTAGTACCGGCAGTGACCACACCTGTATATAAGCCTTGAGCATGCCTCTGTACCCCCAGTCTTGAGACTACCCTACTCCAGTAAACACCTGTTGATTGTTAAGTTACAGCATCCGTGTAGTTATTGAAAAACATAATACTCTCAGAATCCCGGATCTAACAGTGGCGACGAGTGTCGATTCGAATCTACCTGCAACTCTGCATTTCCCTTCGAGGATTCGCTCCGGGAGGGCGGTGGAAGAAAGTCGAGGCCAGAAGCACAGGCGTCGACCGCGAGCAACTGCCCAGTCGTCCGGCAGAGAGTGAACATCGCAGGGGAGGCTGTGGAAAGCCAGGCTTGGTTCCCCAGCCACGACGATCAGCAACAGACTGACAACAGGTACAGCGCAGACCCTTCCCGGACAGCAGCGGCTGGAGCCGACCGACGGCAGAGAAAAAGCCAAGCAGCGTCGACGGGGTGAGAGAGAGGGTGAAGCGCACAGGGCGCAGCCGGGGGTTGAAAACCGAGCGGCGTCGAGGAAAAACAAAACGGAGAGAGGGTAAAGCAGCAGCCGGGTTCAGGACCGAGCGGCGGAAACGGGAAAGGCGCACAGAGCACAGCCAGGGCTCAAGGGCTGAACAGTGTCCGCGGGGAGAAGGGAGAGCGCGGGAGACACCATTGAGCCGCGGAGAAGGAAGAGCGCGGGAGACGCCATTTTTAGAAGCCGCAGCGGAGAAGGGCGAGCACAGGAAGAAAGGAAAGCGTGGGAGATGCCATTTTGTGCCAGTGGAGAAGAAGGGAGAGCGCGGGAGACGCCATTTTTGACAGTTAAATCACACCCAGGGATGCCGAAGAGTGGCAGTATCTCTATGTTCGACAATGAAGTCGAAGATTGGGTGACATATGTGGAACGTATTGAGGTGTACTGCAAGGCGAATGAAGTGCCAGATGCTAGGAAAGCACTGGTTTTATTAAGTTCCATGGGTGCAAAAACTTATGGGTTACTGCCAAACCTAATAACCCCAGAGAAGCCCGTGAATAAGAATTTCGAAAGCATAGTAGAAATCCTACAGGACCACTTAAACCCCACACCGCTGCTGATAGCAGAAAGATTTAAGTTCCATAAAAGGAACCAACATAAAGACGAAAGCAATGCTGAGTACTTAATGGAACTGCGCAAGCTATCGAAACACTGCCAGTTTGGAGTGGGACTAGCAGATACGTTAAGGGACAAGTTTGTGTGTGGGCTTCAAAGTGAAGGAACCCAGAAACGGCTTCTATCAGAAAAGGATCTTACGCTGGACAAGGCTTTCAGCATGGCAGTGTCACACGAAGCAGCCGCAAGGGGCGCTGCAGAGATACAACGGAGACCGCAAGAATGTGGCACCAATGAAATGTCCTATGGAACAGGGAAGTGTTATCGCTGCGGCAGAGTACAAAAAGGTAAATAAGGTGATGGACAGCAGTTCAGACGAACAGAAAAGTGATACAGACTCCGGAAGCAAGGAGCTGGGTTGTCAAACTACATAAGGTAACCAAAATGGAGGATCACCAGTCTATCTGGGTTACACTCAAGATAGACGGAGTCCAAGTGAAAATGGAATTGGACACAGGATCAGCCCTAACAGTCATAAACCAAAGGGACTACAAGCGGCTATTTTCACATATACCTTTGAAAGCTACAGAGATTGTCTTGAAGACGTACATGGGGCAAAAAGTCTACCCCAAAGGAAAAATAAGGGTGAAAGTGATATACAAAGGCCAGGAAATACCTAAAATGGACCTATATGTATTGCCAGATGGAGGACCACCACTACTAGGATGTGAATGGATCCGGAAAATACAATTAGATTGGCATTCCATACAGGCACTGAAGGTTGAGGCCAAAAAGGATGACGACGTCACACCTGGCCGATTGTCAAAAATGCTGACTGACCACCAACCACTTGTCTCCATCTTTAATCCAAAGAAGGGCGTTCCGGTGATGACTGCACAACGGTTACAAAGATGGTCCCTTTTTCTAGGGGCGAACCAATATGAAATAGAATACAAAGGCACGAAACAGCATGGGAACGCTGATGGGCTATCACGCCTGCCACTGCCTACTGTGGAGGAAGCACCAGCAGTGGACCCTATCGAGATATTTTATTCGTCAATAATTGAACGATTGCCAGTAACTAACGCAGATATAGAGGAGACCCGCAATGATCCGACGCTGTCTCGGGTATATGATTTGACGGTGAAGGGATGGCCAACACATGGCGACTCACTGTTGCCAGCATTCTCATCCAGAAGAGAACAGCTGTCAGTATGCCAGGGGACAGTGATGTGTGGATCCAGAGTGGTGATTCCACCCAAGTTAAGGGAGAGAGTGCCAAATGAGCTTCATGAAGGTCATCTGGGAGGGGTGAAAATGAAAAGCCTTGCTAGGGCTTATGTGTGGTGGCCGGGAATCGATCAACAAATCGAGGACCTAACCAAGAGCTGCTCAGGATGCCAGAAGGTCCAAAATGCACCACCACATGCCCCTCTACACCCATGGGAGTGGCCCTCCTCTCCATGGCAACGGGTGCATATTGATTTTGCTGGTCCATTCATGGACTCAATGTTCTTAATAGCAGTGGATGCTCACTCGAAATGGCCTGTGATAAAAAAATGTCCTCAACCACTACAAAGAACACGATTGCAGTCCTACGGACCATATTTGCCAGGAACGGCTTGCCAGAGCAGATTTGCTCTGATAATGGACCACAGTTTGTGTCCGAAGAGTTTCGGAAATTTATGAGAAGGAATGGGGTAAGGCATTACACATCCGCCCCGTATCATTCAGCCACAAATGGATTGGCTGAGAGGTTCGTACAAACCTTTAAAAAGGCGATAAAGGCCATGTGCGACGATGAAATTCCACTACAGCATAAGGTGGACAATTTCTTATTAGCCTACAGAAATGCGACACATGCAGTTACCAACCAGACCCCGGCCATGATGTTCTTTAACCGAAGGTTGAGATCTCGTCTGGATTTGCTCAGACCAAATGCGCGAAGAAATGTGGAGGATAAACAATTCCAGCACATCAATGAGAAGCCGACAAGGAGCTTCAATGTAGGACAACCAGTCTTGGCCCGTGACTACCGAACAGAGAAATGGCAACCCGGAACGATATGCACAAGGCAGGGGCCATTAATGTACACAGTGGATGTCGGGGAGAACATTGTGAGACGCCACGTCGATCAGATCTTAGCGTCACAGGAACGAGTCAACCCCATGTCTCGCGTACCTGGGGATGAACCCGACAAAGCGGTAGCATCTACCTCAGAATCAGTAGCAGAACTAACCGACGAAAAGGGGCCAGAATCGCCTCCGCACCAAGGACAAGAACCTCAGGAAAGGCGCTATCCCGAAAGGATCAGAAAGCCGCCCCAAAGACTGAATCTTTAAATGGACTATTGTTGTTTAATGTGCATGTTAAAGTGTTAATTGTTATTTGAATATTATGGGTACTGCTAATCTAAAAAGGGGAGGAATTGTAGTGTATGTACCTTTAAGAGATAACTACTTTTACAGCTCCTGTATACTGTAGTACCGGCAGTGACCACACCTGTATATAAGCCTTGAGCACGCCTCTGTACCCCCAGTCTTGAGACGACCCTACTCCAGTAAACACCTGTTGATTGTTAAGTTACAGCATCCGTGGTTATTGAAAAACATCATACTCTCAGAATCCCGGATCTAACAGATCCCTCTGTCTTCTCACACAAGATCAAAAATAATAAATATACGCGAGGAAGGGCATTGGGCCGAATCTAGCTCACCCATCCAGGAAAATAAAATCCAACAGTTCCCCAATCACAACATCCAACTCTTTTAAATGATTTAGCAACAACTTGCATTGTTACCACATTGTTCACATGCAAATGGGAAAAGCAGTAGGGGGAAAAGTGGAGGGGTTTCGGGGGAGACCAAAGGCATAATCATACAGAAAGGTTTTGAGCTTTTTAAAACAGGAAAGGGAATGGCAAGGATATGGTAACTGGTGGAGTTCCAGAGGATAGATGTATAGTCGCCACCAATGCTGGAGCAGAGAACAAGGAGGCTAGCATTAGAGGAGCGAAAGTATATAAAAGGCAGGACAGCGTAAGGCCATGAAAGGATATAAAAGTGAGGATGATAATTTTGAAGTCAATTTGGTGAGTCAGTAGAGCTTGGAAATAATGGAATGAATGGAGTGCAGAATTTTGTGCGGGTCAGGGTGAAATCAAGTGTTTTCAATAAGTTGAAACCTACGGAGAGTTGAAGTAGGGAAGCTGCCTTTTCTGAAATGCTATTACCACTAACAATGGCTTCCTCATTATTGTTAATACAGATTTTGCCATTAAAATTAAACAGGACATCAAATTGAGCTGAAAATGCAGAGGTTCTGCAGGAGTTCCATTTCATTAAAAAAAAAAATTTGTATCTTGGGTTTGTTAGCCCAGCGTCCATTCAGACAGAAACTCCATGTAACAATGCCGACAGTAGCTAGTCAACTACTATGCAACTCACACAATTTCTCTTTATTTTTGCCAGATCTCGAACAAGAAGTTCTATTGTACCCGGTAAATATGGATATGGAAGAGTGCCGTACATATTACCACTGCAGACTCACATAGGACAGCTGTTACAACAAGCAAAGAGGCAGAGGCGTCAGAGACTGAGAGGACACGGGCATACTCAGAACCGAAAACCATCTGCTGCCAGCCAACAGCTCAATCTGTATCAAGGTGGCTTCCAGGCCCAGCCTCGGCCACAGACCTCCAGTTCCCCGAATCGCCAGCCGGCCTCTCACCACCCACAAACTTTTTACTCATCTCCAGCTGTCTATCCCAATACTGATTCATCCAGCCTTTCCAGCCAACCTATCCCGCGACACCAAGACAACACACAGCTGACAGCTACAAACAGCATCACCTGCACCGGAACGTACAAACAGTACAGATTGTGTAACATGGATGTAAGTACTTAGCACAGCTCCTGCTTAAAGTCCATTGGGGAAATTCTCTTCTTGTCGAATGGTGATTTGAACTGGTCACAGCTTGGAATCTACTTGCTGTTTTACTAACCCTCCAGTGTTGAGGGTCAGATACCGAATTATTTTCCTTTATAATTTCCCTTCCTCCGGTAAAGGCGCTGACACGAGCTGTAGAACAGTTCCAGGGCTGAGGCTTAGCAACCTGTTCAACCGTGGTTGGCATCAACCAAACGAATGCTGCCCCGCCCCTTATCGGGGGAGGGCGCGCCTCGCGCTGATTGGACGGGCCAACGGACGGGTGATTTTTTTTGTTATGGCAGGAAGTCTCGCGAGAGGCGGTTTCCCGCCCGGGGCGCGCTGCAATCCGCGGCTCGAGACCGGGTCGGCCACAGCACCGCCCCTCCCTCACACCCACCGCCCTTCACACTCCCCCCATCCCTGACCCTCACTCACGCTCCCGCTACCTCACTGACCCTCACTCACTCTCCCGCTACCTCACTGATCATCCCTGACCCTCACTCTCTCCCGCTACCTCACTGACCCTCACTCACTCTCCCGCTACCTCACTGACCCTCCATCCCTGACCCTCACTCCCGCTACCTCACTGACCCTCACTCACTCCCGCTACCTCACTGACCATCCCTGACCCTCACTCACTCCCGCTACCTCACTGACCATCCCTGACCCTCACTCCCGCTACCTCACTGACCATCCCTGACCCTCACTCCCGCTACCTCACTGACCCTCCATCCCTGACCCTCACATTCACACTGCTGTCCGCGGCTTGAGGCCGGCTCTCCCTCACTCACCGCCCTTCACATACACTGACCCACCCTCACATTCACACCCGCCATCCCGCCCTCACACTCATGCACACTCTCCCTCACACGCACTTCTTCACTCCCTCATACTCTCACTCCCTCACTCACACTTCTTCACTCCTTCACACACTTTCCCTCACACTCTCATCCCCTTCCTCACACTCAGGCCGCAGTCTGGCTCGAGCAAGGCAATATCTTCAGGTAACGGGGTGATTATATTGATCGAGCGCTGTGAGTAGCAGAACCTGTGCCTCCCTCTCAACTTAAACAATTGTAAAGAAAATCATTTTGTCATAATAGGTAAGACATTGAAGCGAGTTTGAAAACTTACAAGCAAAGGGAGAATATTCCGAGATGGCGCACTGAATTTCTAACCACAGTATCTAAAGAAGGGTGGAGATTAACCAATGCCTCAGTATCTCCATCTCACACATCCAGTATCTCATTCTTACACTCTGCCGCTGTCTCTCACTTAGCTCCAATTCCACTCTAACTCCCTCACACTCGCACTCCTTCACTCTTACACTCTCACTTCCTCACACTCACTATTTCACACTCTAATTCCCTCATACTCTCACTATCTCACTCTTCCCATCTTATGCTCTTACATTCTCACACTCTGACTATCTCACTGTCTCACAATTTCACTATCTCACTCCTTCACTCTCTTACTCCCTTACACCTTCACACTGACTATCGTACGCTTAGTCCCTCACACTACCACTATTTCATTCTTGCTCTTACACACTGACTATCTCACTCTCATATCCCCTCACTATCTTACTGACTTACTCTCTCACTATCGTCCTCTCTTATACTCTCACTCCCTCACACTTAATATCTCACTCCCTCATATTCTCACTATTTCACTCTTATTCCCTCACGCTCCCTATATCGCTCCCTTACACTCATTACCTTGTCACATGCATGATCTGCTGTTAAAGTTGATACTCAGTCCTTCTAATCCTACTTCTTTCCCAAACAAAACTAATTCATAAAGAGTGTTTGTAGTGTATGTACCTTTAAGAGCCCCTGTGTACTGTAATACCGGTAGTGACCACTCGGGTATATAAGCCTGTATAGCGTTTTGTATCTGTTAGTTCACCTCCAGACTTTGTTCAGTAAATACCTGTTAAACCAACTCCTGCAATCCGTGTCTCCATTAACACACGGATACAACAGTGGCGACGAATTGGAAACGGACTTGCCTGCAATTCGGCAGCACCTCAAGGAGATCGATTCCTCAGACGAAGGTTGAAGAAAAAAAACTAAAAAAAACTGTGGTTTCACTAGCTAGCCGGGCTAGTGGCAGGTACTGCACTAATCCTTCCTGGGCGGCGGGCTGGGGCTCGATCGGGTGGCTCTGCAGCGGGGCCGAGCAGCGAGTCAGAAGGCGGAGGCAAATAGAGACGGAGGGTGGAGCACTCGGGAGACGGCTGGCGCTGCAAAGCAGGTCGGCGTTCGGACCAAGCAGAGGGAGGGGAAAGTCCCAGAGAGTCCGGCGGGAACGAGTCTCCAACTATTAAAAATATCTCTGTGAATAAAAACCGCGGAGAACAGCGTTGTCGGCAGCGGCGGGAAAGCGCGGGAGGCGCCATTTTTTTCTCGGCAGGGAAGAAAGGAAAGCACGGGAGGCGCCATTTTTGATTTTCAGGATGCCTAAGACTGGCAATATTACTGCTTTTGATAGTGATATAGAGGATTGGACCACATATGTGGAAAGAGTGGAGGTATATTGCACAGCGAATGAAGTAGAGGATGCTAAAAAAGGCATCGGTACTTCTAAATCTGATGGGCGCAAGGACATACGGGCTGTTACGAAACTTAATCACTCCAGCCAAACCGATGGACAAGAATTTTAAGGAGATTGTTGATACCCTACAGGAGCACTTAAACCCAACACCGCTGCTGATAGCGGAACGATTCAAATTCTTCAGGAGGAATCAGCACAAGAATGAAAGTAACGCTGATTACCTCACCGAATTAAGAAAGCTGTCAAAGCACTGCCAATTCGGGACAGGACTGGCAGATTCTCTACGAGACAAATTCGTCTGCGGTCTCCTAAGTGAAGGAACACAGAAAAGGCTACTTTCTGAGAAAGATTTGACACTGGACAAGGCTTTCAGTGTGGCTGTATCATACGAAGCAGCAGCAAGAGGAGCTGCAGAGATACAGCCAAAGCCACAGGACTTTGGCACCCATGAAATGACACGGGGTTTCGAGAGATGTTATCGCTGCGGCAGATCCACCCATGACCAGAGGGACTGCTGGTTCAAGGACAAAGCATGCAGGCAATGCGGAAAGATGGGACACATTGCACATGTATGCCGATCTGGTAACAAAAAAATCCACTGACAGAAAAAAAATCAATAAGGAAAAGTACAGAAAGGTACAAATGATGACGGACAGTAGCTCCGAAGACCAGAAGAGCGATAGCGACTCCGGAAACAAGAGACTAAGCTGTCTCAAATTACATAATGTAATTGCCAAAGAAGATTACCAGACCATTTGGGTTACCCTCACGATAGCGGGGTCCCCAGTTAAAATGGAGCTAGATACAGGATCAGCTCTGACCGTCATAAATCGACGGGATTACGAGCGGCTATTTCCGCATATACCTTTGAAAGACACATCCATTGTCTTGAAGACATATACGGGGCAGAAAGTATACCCCAGAGGGAAAATAAGGGTGCCTGTTGTATACAACGGCAAGGAAATACAGAAGTTGTATTTATACGTTCTGCAAGATGGTGGTCCACCGCTGTTGGGACGTGAATGGATCAGGAAGATACGTTTAGACTGGCACTCGATTCAGGCACTGACGGTGACCAGTAAGAAAAAAATGATGATGACGTCATACCTGAACGATTAAAAGACATCTTGGCCAACGCCAAAGAAGTGTTTCAACAGGAACTAGGAACCTTGAAAGGCGTCACCGCCTCAATAAAAGTGGAAGATGCGGCAATTCCCAAGTTTTTTATGGGAAGGCCGGTGCCATACGCAATTCGTCCAGCAGTCGAGGCAGAGCTGGAGAATTTGGAAAAGGCAGGCGTGTTATCCAAGGTAGATTGGAGCGAGTGGGCAACACCCATCGTCCCGGTCATGAAGAAAATGTTGAATAATGATAAATCTGAAGAACAGAGAAAAATTTGCATCTGTGGGGACTTCAAGGTGACTGTAAACCCGGTCCTTCACACTGTACAGTATCCTCTTCCGAGGATAGAAGATATTTTCGCCTCACTATCCGGAGGGAAACGTTTCACCAAAATTGACTTGGCACAAGCATATCTACAGATGGAGGTTGAGGAGGCCTCTAAAAAGTATCTCACGATAAACACACCCAAAGGCCTGTACCAGTACAATCGACTGGTTTTCGGAGTAGCATCAGCTCCAGCTATCTGGCAAAGAGCTGTGGAGCAAGTCCTGCAAGGGATTCCAGGGACTCAATGCTACCTAGATGACATCCTTGTAACAGGGGAAAACGACAACGAGCACCGTGCCAATTTGGAGCAGGTGCTCACTAGGCTGAGAGAACGGGGCCTACGAGAAAATCGCCCCAAGTGTGAATTTTTCCAGAAACAAATATCATATTGTGGCCATATAATTAACGAAGAAGGGTTGCATAAGTCACCTGAAAAAATTGAAGCGGTCATAAAAGCCCCAGCACCTGAAAATGTCTCACAATTAAGGTCGTTCCTGGGATTGATAAATTACTATCATAAATTTTTACCGAACTTGTCAACTGTTCTGCACCCTCTTAACGCACTGCTACAAACGGGAGTAATTTGGAAATGGAGCAAAGACTGTAAACGTGCCTTCCATAAATGCAAAGGCTTGATGACGTCCAAGGAAGTGTTGGCTCATTACAACCCATCACTGCCAATCAGACTGGCGTGCGATGCATCCCCTTACGGCGTAGGAGCGGTATTATCGCATAGATTCCCTGATGGCTCGGAGCGGCCGATAGCTTTTGCGTCACGCTCATTGAACTCAGCTGAGCATAACTATGCCCAGATCGACAGGGAAGCACTCAGCTTGGTCTGGGGAGTGAAGAAATTCAACCATTACGTACACGGACAAAAATTTACCTTGTTGACTGACCATCAACCCCTCGTCTCCATATTCAACCCTAAAAAGGGCGTTCCCATTATGACAGCGCAAAGGCTACAGAGGTGGTCCCTTTTCCTAGGGGCACACCAATATGACATAGAATACAAAGGATCAAAACAGCATGGGAATGCTGATGGTTTATCGCGCCTACCGTTGCCAACGGTAGAAGAGGCACCTACAGTGGACCCAGTGGAGATGTTCCACTCAAACCATAGTGGAATGTCTACCAGTAACAAATTCTACCATTGAAAAGGAAACGAGAAATGACCCGACTCTCTCACGAGTCTACGATTTAACGGTGAAGGGATGGCCAGCACATGGCGAACCACTGTTGCCAGCATTCTCGCAAAGAAGAGAACAGCTGTCAGTGTGCCGAGGAACCTTGATGTGTGGATCCAGAGTGGTGATTCCACCCAAACTCCAGGATAAAGTGCTAAAGGAGCTTCACGAGGGGCATCTGGGTGGAGTGAAAATGAAGAACCTAACCAGAGCGTTTGTGTGGTGGCCAGGTATCGATGGAGACATCGAAGAAATGACCAAGAACTGTCTAGGATGCCAGAAGGTCCAAAACGCCCCACCACAAGCCCCTCTACATCCATGGGAGTGGCCCTCATCTCCATGGCAAAGGGTACACATCGACTTTGCTGGTCCATTTATGGACTCAATGTTCTTAATCGCAGTTGATGCACACTCCAAGTGGCCGGAGGTAATAAAGATGTCCTCCACCACCACGGAAAAAACCATCACAGCATTAAGGACCATATTTGCCAGGAATGGGCTGCCTGAACAGATCTGTTCTGATAATCGACCGCAATTTGTGTCCGAAGAATTCAGGAAGTTCTTAAAAAACAATGGGGTTAAGCACTACACGTCCGCCCCATACCATCCCGCCACCAATGGATTAGCTGAAAGGTTTGTCCAGACCTTCAAGAAGGCCATAAAGGCCATGGGTAATGAAGACATAAATCTACAACATAAGGTAGATAACTTTTTGTTTGCGTACAGGAATGCAACACGTGGTTACAAACCAAACTCCCGCCATGATGTTTTTCAATAGAAGACTAAGATGCCGGCTGGATTTGATCAAGCCAAACATCAGAAGGGACGTAGAGAACCGGCAATTTCAAGGCATGAATGAAAGGCCAACTAGAACCTTCCAGATAGGTCAACAAGTTTTGGCCCGGGACTACCGTACCGAGAAATGGCAGCCTGGAACTATTTGCACACGACTAGGACCGCTGATGTATACCGTGGACATTGGTGAAAGCATAATAAGGCACCATGCTGACCAGATCATAGAGTCATCCGAAAAGGGACAACCTACACCACAACTCTATACACCTAATGATGAAGCAGAGATACCCATAGTATCTACCTCCGATCCGGTGATACTGGAACCAGATGAACCCGACACTGGCATTCAAGCCGAATCGACCTTGCCAAAAGAACCTACTACACCACCGAAAATTACTACACCACCGAGGCGTTATCCGGCCCGAGTCAGGAAGCCTCCAGAGAGACTGACTTATAATTGATTAACTGCAGCAAATGTGTAGATTATTGTTCTTGTAAACATGTTAATTAATGATTACTTAAAATGTTATGTACTAATTATTTAAAAGGGGAGGAATTGTAGTGTATGTACCTTTAAGAGCCCCTGTGTACTGTAATACCGGTAGTGACCACTCGGGTATATAAGCTTGTATAGCGTCTTGTATCTGTTAGTTCACCTCCAGACTTTGTTCAGTAAACACCTGTTAAACCAACTCCTGCATTCCGTGTCTCCATTAACACACGGATACAAATGTGTTCTTTAACCTTTTGTGATTGTGTGTGTGGTGGGGGTTGGGGCCAGCACTCCTGAATAAATTACAGCATTTCAGCTGTGGATACCTATTGTGGACTTAAAATGAAAGCAACATTGAAAAATGAAAATACACTGTTAAATCACCCAGTTCTAGGCCTTGATGTTTCTCCCTTTGTCCCTTACATTCCTGCTGCAATGTTTATGAGTTGAAGCCAAATTGGATGGAGCTTGTTATTGAATTGAACACTTTTCTGCTTTAGTATAATTTGGGTCTTGTGCCAGCATTTAGACATGACTCAAATTGAAATACCATTTTATAAATTTCTTGTTATTTTTGGCTTATGTTCCCAACTTCAGCATAGTTGTTCTATCCAAGTATGGGAGGTCAATCTAGCAGCAGATAGTGATGGGACTAGGGTTGCAAAGGGGTGGAAAGTTTCCGGTAAATTTCCGGAAATTTTCCACGGGAAGTTTAGTTTGGGAATTTTGCCCAAAAAAGCACATGCTAGCATAATATTGTTTTTTTTGTATTTCTTTTTTTTCCACAGGTCCTCTCTTAAAATTACTAAGAGATGGAATCTTAATTATTAAGGAATTTCTTAATCAATATATGTTTATCTTCTTACTTGGCTTGTTTTAATAATTACAAGTTTTGTGTGTGACTGTGAACAAATGTGTCCTGATTGGTTGGATGAGTGGATGAGCGATTAGCTCCCTCTATTTGTAATATTTGCATATCGAATTGTGATTGGCCTGCAGGCATCTGTAAGACTGCTATAGTTTTTTTAAGATCCAGGTTAGGGGTCCTGAGGGAAGTCATTTTGTTTTCTGCTGATGTTGTGATGATGCAGTAAGTAAATCAGACTTTATACCAAATAAACCAGTTACTTGTTGAACTCTGTTGTCCTTCAATTTAAAATATACAAAATAATACGCTATTGGTGATGTAGCGTCGTGTGTGTACAGGTCATGCTTCCATCACATGGAGCATCAGCAAAAATGTACTCACCCTGTTGCAATCGTGCTGACCGACCGCAGTTCGACACAGAGATGAATGCCCTTTATTTCTCTGCATAGAACAATGCCACATTTACCGTCGGATGTGTGGAAGGATTTTACCCCAGGCATTAAAGATGGAAAGACTGTGTACATGTGCAAACACTGTAGAAAGCCATATGTAAAGAATGCCACAAAGATGCAGCAGCATTTATCCAAATGCAACAACTTCACTCAAAGCTCACAGCAGTCAGCCCAGAGTTCCTCTGCTTCCATTCAAGAAGATGATTGTTCTCATTCAGCATCAGGCTCCTTATCATCAGCAACTCCTGGCCCACTTGGAAGGTTCTTTGATACAATGGATAACCATAGCCAGAAGAATGCAGATGAGTGCCTTGCTCGAGCTGTATATGCAACAGGCTCACCCCTCATGCTCACAGCCAATGTGTACTGGAAGAGATTTTTCAATGTTATTCGCCCTGCATACTGTCCTCCCACCAGACATGCTTTGTCTACTTATTTGCTGGAGGCTGAGTATAACAGAGTCCAAGGAAAGCTCAAAGAAACGATAGCGATGGCAGACTGTTTTGCAGTTATCTCAGATGGGTGGTCAAATGTACGAGGGGAGGGCATCATAAACGACATCGTCTCCACTCCTCTCCCAGTGTTCTTCAAGAGCACAGACACAAAGGACAACAGACACACAGGCACATACATTGCTGATGAGCTGAAAGCGGTCATCAATGATCTTGGATCACAAAAGGCCTTTGCAGTAGTTACTGACAATGCTGCGAATATGAAGGCTGCTTGGGCTCAAGTGGAGGAGGCCTACCTTCATATTACGTCTATTGGGTGCGCAGCTCATGGGCTTAACCTGCTCCCCAAGGACATCATGGGTTTGAGAACCATGGAAGCACTGTACAAGAGAGCCAAGCAAGTTGTTAAGTATGTCAGGGGAAAACAGGTAGTTGCAGCAACCTACAACTCCAAGCAAATGACAAAGAACAAGAACACCACACTGAAGCTGCCCAACAACACTAGATGGGGTGGTGTTGTCATAATGTACAACAGCCTTCTGGAGGGTAAGGAGTCGCTGCAAGAAATGGCAATATCCCAGTCTGGGGATATGGAAACCACCATCAAGAAAATACTGCTGGATGATGTGTTTTGGGAGAGAGTGGTTAGCAGCCTTAAACTACTCTCACCAGTAGCATCTGCAATTGCTCAGATTGAAGGAGATGACGCTGTCTTGTCAGATGTTCTCAGGCTTTTTACTGATTTAAAAGAACAAATCAGCATTGCCCTACCCACATCCCTGCTGCTCAAAGCAGAGGAGAAGGCAATTGTTCAATTCATACAGACGCGTCAAGAATTTTGTGTCAAGCCGATTCATGCTGTAGCATACATGCTGGACCCAAAGCATGTTGGGAGACCAATACTTTCTGGAGAACAGATCAACAGCGCTTACAGTGTGATTTCTACCCCCTCTCACCATCTCAATCTGGATGTGGGCAAAGTTCTGGGAAGTCTGGCAAAGTTCTCTACCAAGCAAGGTCTTTGGAATGGGGATGGGATATGGGAATCATGCCAGCATATCAGTGCACATACCTGGTGGAAGGGACTTTGTGCATCTGAGGCCCTGTCACCTATTGCATCGGTGATACTCCAAATCCCACCTTCATCAGCGGCCTCTGAACGAAACTGGTCACTTTTTGGGAATACGCATACAAAGGTGCGCAACAGGCTGACTAACAAGAGAGTGGAGAAACTGGTGGCTATCCGGGCGAACCTACAACTTATTGAGCCAGATACAGAAGTGTCCACCACACAGCTAGACACTGACACAGAGGAGGAAATGGACACGTCAGAGCCAGAGTCAGAGAATCAGGAGGAGCAATGAGGAGTAGAAGACTCAGAAGACTCATGAGTAGAAGACTCAAAGGGACAAAATAAGGACAAATTACAGGCTAAATAAGCTGACGCTCTTTTTATTTTATTTTAGATGGGTCTTTTTTGTGGGGGTTAAATAAAGTTCAAAATTATAACCTAAATAAAGTTTTGAAAGCCTGTTTTTATTTGTATGGAACAGTATGTCTATTTTGACGACAAAGATAATATAAGGGTCAGAGACAAAAACCATCAGTGTGCAAAAAACTCAAAATTCCCATAAATTCCCGAAAGTTTCCTCTTTTAAAAATTCCCAGAATTTTGCAACCCTAGATGGGACAGAAGCTTTTGATAAGCTAGATGATCCAATTTTACCAAGTCATCCTGGCACATCCAGGTGCTTCAATATTTGATATAAGTAGACCAAAACCTGATGCTGATAGCTCCGGAGTTGTTGAAAAGCAATTATCTGTGCCTGCAGGTGGGTTGATGGTAAATGCAGGCACAGTTAGATAAGGCATTTTACATATAGAATTTGAACACTGGATTGCCTATTGTACTGGAGTCAGATAGAAACATCGGAGGAAAAATTTGTGTTCGCCAGCGAAGTTGCCAGTGTCACGGGCAACTGCAGTTAATGACCACATCACTAACCGAGTGAAATTGGTCTTGGGGGCATGGAAATAGGTGGCGCAGCACTCACCTTTCGTGCAACGCCGTCCTGGTGGCGTTGCTGGAGGATCTGGGACGAAGTTTCTGTCCAGGTCGGACGTTGCAGCTTCCCACAGCCTCTTTGAGCGAAGCTGTGGAGCCCGCAAGGAATTGTGGGCAATGAAGAGATCTGAGATTTAAAGGGGCCATGCACACTGAAGCAATACAAAAGAAAATGCAGTGAATCAAAACATTTTTCAGCCCTTTCTGCCTTTTAAGAAATATTCAATATTTAAAAGAAGTTCCAAATGTGAATATTCAGCTGTTAAAGCTGAATTACTTTCCTAACCTCAACAAATGGGAAAACTGCCTCAGCACTAACACAAATGGCTCAGCAAGCCAGGGAAGGGGCACCGAGGGTCTCACACGCAGCACTCCAGCTTTGTGCAGGGGTGTCAACACTGCAAGAGCGGCTGTCAACCCACAGGGGCCAGGAGGCCGACCCCCGACATCGCCCGACCCCCGGGACCAGCGTGGCGTCCTTCCCCAGCCGGAAGTCGCAAGCAGAGAACGCAAGCAGAAGCGGGGTAAGAGGGCCGGAATCCAAAATAGGCTGAAGAGGGCCCCACACAAACCCTCCCTCCCAAGTATTTTCCTGGCCAACGTCAGGTCACTAGAAAATAAAATGGATGAGATCAAACTTGATCTCTCCTCACAGAAAAGGACAAAGGAATGCTGCGCCATGATCTTCACAGAGACCTGGTTGAACAACGGCATCCCTGACACCACCATCCAGCTAGAAGGACGCACGGTCTTCCGCGCCGACAGAACTGCAGACTCCGGTAAGAGCAAGGGAGGCGGTTTGTGCATTTACACTAACAATGCCTGGTGCACTAACACGGACATAATCGATAGATCCTGTTCGGCTGATTTGGAATTCCTCATGGTAAGGTGCAGACCCCTCTACCTGTCTCGGGAATTCACGGCTGTTATCATCACTGTGGTCTACATCCCACCACACGCTAATGCCAAACTAGCACTGAAGGACCTCTACAGGGCCATCAGCGAACAACAAACTGCGCACCCAGACGGAGCTTTTATCATCGCGGGGGACTTCAATCACATAAACCTAAAATCTGTACTACCGAAATTCCACCAGAATGTTTCCTGCCCCACAAGAGGGGAGAACACACTGGATCAAGTCTACACGAGCATTGTAGATGCTTATAAGGCCATTCCCTGCCCCCACCTTGGGAAGTCTGATCACCTCTCCCTGTTTCTAGCCCTGGCATACAAACCGCTCATCAAAAGAGTGAGACCATCAGTGAGATCAGTGAAAGTATGGCCAGAGGGGGCAGTCTCGGAGCTTCAGGATTGCTTCGAACGCACTGATTGGGGCATGTTTGCCCATAATGACATCGAGGAATACGCATCCACAGTGCTATTCTACATTAACAGTTGCGTCGAGGTCATCACGACCCATAAAAATATCAGGACATACCCCAACCAGAAACCCTGGATGAACGGAGAGGTCCGCTCGCTGTTGAAAGCACGCGACGCAGCATTTAAATCTGGCGACGTGGCGGCTTACAGTGCAGCTAGGACCAACCTAAAAAAGGGTATCAGGACTGCCAAAAGGAAACAGACACTGCGGACAGAGGATCATTTCCACAACAACTCGGACCCCCAGCGCATGTGGCAAGGCATCCAGTCCATCACTGACTACAAGAGCAAAAACACCAGCCCCCCGGTTAGCGATGCCTCCCTTCCGGAGGAGCTTAACAACTTCTACGCTCGCTTCGACAGGGACAACAGGGAGCCGGCTACCAAAGCCTTGCCACCCCCGGAAGACCAGGTGCTCACTCTGTTGACTCCGACGTAAGGGGTGTTCTACGAGGAGTGAACACACGAAAGGCTGCTGGACCGGATAGCATCCCTGGACGGGTACTCAAGGAATGTGCTGATCAGCTGGCTGATGTCTTCACCGCCATCTTCAATCTGTCATTGGCCCAGGCAGTAGTCCCTACATGCTTCAAGACCGCTACCATTATTCCTGTGCCAAAGCAAACGGCTGTGACGTGCCTGAACGACTATCGACCTGTCGCACTCACACCCATCATAATGAAGTGTTTCGAGAGACTAGTCCTGGCTCACATCAAAGCCAGTGTTCCCGCCTCTCTTGACCAACACCAGTTTGCCTATCGTGCAAACAGATCAACGGAGGATGCAATCACAACTGCTCTACACTCTGCACTGAATCACTTAGATGGTAAAGAGACCTACATCAGAATGCTGTTCATAGACTACAGCTCAGCATTCAACACTATCGTCCCCAACAAGCTGGCCACCAAACTCCACACTCTTGGCCTGAACACTTCCCTCTGCAACTGGACCCTGGACTTCCTAACAAACAGACCCCAGTCTGTCAAATTAGGTAACCACACCTCCCCCCCCCCCCCCACCCCCGCCGACCCTGAACACGGCCCCACAAGGATGTGTGCTGAGCCCCCTCCTCTACTCCCTCTTCACCCACGACTGTGTGGCTGTTCATGGTTCCAACACCATCATCAAGTTTGCGGATGATACCACGGTAGTAGGCCAGATCACTAACAACGATGAGTCAGCCTACAGGGAGGAGGTCCAGCATCTCGTGAAGTGGTGCGCCGATAACAACCTGGCCTTTAACATCAAGAAAACCAAAGAAATCATTGTGGACTTCAGGAAGTCTAAAGGCGGAAGTCACACCCCCATCCACATCCATGGGGCTGTGGTGGAAAGGGTGGACAGCTTTAAGTTCCTCGGAGTCCACATCACGGAAGACCTCTCCTGGTCCCTCAATACCTCCTCTCTGGTGAAGAAGGCCCAGCAGCGCCTATATTTCCTAAGGAGGCTGAAGGGATGTAACCTGTCACCCCTGATCCTCTCTAACTTTTACCGCTGCACAATAGAGAGCATCCTGACGAACTGTATCACAGTATGGTATGGCAGCTGTAGCTACTATGACCGGAAAGTCAAAACTGCCCAATGCATTACCGGCACCCGGCTATCGACCATAGAGCACATATACCAGAAACGCTGTTTACGGAGGTCACGGACCATCATCAAAGACCCTACCCACCCCAGCCACAGTCTGTTCGCCCCCCTGCCATCTGGGAGACGCTACAGATGCATTCGCACCGGAACGACCAGATTTAGGAACAGCTTCTTTCCCAGGGCTGTCATCCTACTGAACTCCACAAATAAACTCTAAAGCCTGCACATCTGCCAATGCACTTTATCATGGTTATGTTTATGTTAATGTATTACAAGCCAAATGAATGTTGAATGTTTAAATGTCTTAATCTAAATGTACACTCTCGGGAGCCGCAAGCCTACATTTCGTTGTACTGCACTTGTGCACTAACGATGACAATAAAGTTGATTATGATTATGATGATTATGATTATTGTGCATTTCCATTCCAACAGTCATGCCCGCGAAGTGGCAGAGATATTAGAGAGGTACAATGCGCATCTTACAACAATCAACCTTTCATGGGACGCTTCTACGAGTGGGAACCTTTCACCGACGGTAAGAACTTCAGCATTGAAGAAATTTAGAACTAGTTCAGCAATGTCTCTAGTGTGTGGTCTCTATGCATAAAGATTAGCTGTTTGATATATTGATTGGCTTGATTGCCTTTGTTGGTATCCTGATAGTAAGGAGTTTTGGATGAGCTCAAATTTATGGAGGGTGGAAGCTGGGAGGCCAGCCAGGAGAGCGTTGGAATAGTCGAATGGGAATGTAACAAAAGCATGGATGAGGGTTTCAGCTGTACATGTGTTGAGGCAGGGGTGGAGTCGGGCAGTGTTACGGAGGTGGAAGTACTGATGGGGAGGATATGAGATCGGAAGCTCAGCTCAGGATGAAATAGGACGCCGAGGTTGTAAACAGTCTGGTTCAGCCTGAGACAGTGGCCAGGGGGTGGATGAAATAGGAGGCATGGGAACGGAGTTTGTGGTGGGGACCGAAGACAATGGCTTCGGTCTTCCCAATTGGTGGAAATTTTGGCTCACCCAGTACTGAATGTCAGACAAGCAGCGTGACAAATCAGAGGCAGTGGAGAGGTCGAGAGAGGTGGTGGTGAGTGATACGCTTATCAATTACTCCATAAAAGGCGATGAATTAGGAAAGTAATGAAGAGGTTTTTATTAACTAAAGAACAGAGCATGCCTCTCGTGGCCAACTGGTTCCAAGAAGGAAGTGGGTTGCCGAAACACCCACCTTTATACCTGGTCATGTGGGCGGAGCCAGCTGAGGCATGCATTGGTACACAGCGCCAACCAGAGGTAACAATATGCAATAACGATAACAGTAGGATACAATAACAGTGGTTTACCACATTCATCCCTTGTTTAAAATTTAGTCCGGCGGGGTGAAGTGTACTACAAGTTCGTGTAGGTAAGTCTATCAGGAGGCCTTGTATGACGTCCTGATCGTCGTGGTGGCGGCGGCGGTGGTGCAGTATCCAAGGTCGAATCTGGTGTCTGGGTGGTCAACGAAGGGTCCTGGGGCTCCGGCATGCCGTCTACAGGGGTTGGGTTGGGAGAAGTGGTGGGGGATAACGGTGGTAATTCAGGGGCACCCGAGGGTGCGAGGTCTCGTATGGAGACCGTGTCCTCCCGCCCGTCTGGGTACGCCACGTAGGCATACTGGGGGTTGACGTGTAGGAGGTTCACCCTCTCGACCAGGGGGTCCGTTTTATGGGTCCTCACGTGCCTCCGCAGTAGGACGGGCCCAGGAGAAGTCAGCCATGTCGGTAGCGAGGTTCCCGATGTGGACTTCCTGGGGAAAACGAACATTTGCTCATGAGGGGTGGCATTAGTGGCAGTACAAAGCAGTGACCGGATGGAGTGGAGCGCCACAGGGAGGACCTCCTGCCAGCGAGAGGTCGGAAGGCCCTTAGATTTTAAGGCTAAGAGGACGGCCTTCCAAACCGTCGCGTTCTCTCTTTCCACCTGGCCGTTCCCCCGGGGGTTGTAGCTGGTGGTTCTGCTCGTAGCAATACCTCTCGCGAGCAGGTACTGACGAAGTTCGTCGCTCATGAAAGATGAGCCCCTGTCGCTATGTATATAGCTAGGGAACCCAAACAGGGTGAAGAGGTCATTCAGACATTTGATGACCGTGGTACTGGTCATGTCTGGGCAAGGGATGGCGAACGGGAAACGGGAGTACTCATCAATTATGTTGAGGAAGTACACGTTGCGGTCAGAGGAGGGGAGGGGCCCTTTAAAATCGACGCTCAGGCGCTCGAAGGGGCGCGTGGCCTTGATCAGGCTTGCTCTGTCTGGCCTATAAAAATGCGGTTTGCACTCGGCACAGATTTGGCAGGTCATGGTCCTGACCTCCTCGATGGAGTAGGGCAGGTTACGGGATTTGATGAAATGGAAGAACCTGGTGACCCCCGGGTGGCAGAGGTCATTGTGGAGGGACTGCAGTCTATTAACCTGCGCGTTGGCGCATGTACCACATGATAGGGCATCTGGGGGCTCATTGAGTTTCCCGGGCCGGTACAAGATACCGTAATTGTAGGTGGAGAGTTCAATTCTCCACCTCAAGATCTTGTCGTTCTTGATTTTGCCCCTCTGCTTATTATTGAACATAAAAGCAACTGAACGCTGGTCAGTGAGAAGGGTAAACCGTTTTCCGGCCAGGTAATGCCTCCAGTGACGCACCGCTTCCACAATAGCCTGGGCCTCCTTTTCGACAGAGGAGTGTCGAATCTCGGGGCCCTGGAGGGTCCTTGAAAAAAAGGCCACGGGTCTCCCCGCCTGGTTAAGGGTCGCAGCTAGGGCGAAGTCGGATGCATCGCTCTCCACTTGGAAGGGGATGGACTCATCCACTGCGTGCATTGTGGCCTTCGCAATATCGCTCTTGATAAGAGTGAAGGCTGCACACGCCTCTGGTGTCAGGGGGAAGGAGGTGGATTTGATGAGGGGTCTGGCTTTGTCCGCATAGTGGGGCACCCACTGAGCATAGTAAGAGAAAAACCCCAGGCATCTCTTCAGTGCTTTTTGGCAGTGGGGGAGGGGGAGCTCCATAAGGGGGCGCATTCTGTCGGGGTCGGGCCCGATGACTCCGTTCTCCACTACGCAGCCGAGAATGGCAAGGCGTTTGGTGCGAAACATACATTTCTCCTTATTGTACGTTAGGTTCAGCCGCTGGGCCGTACGGAGGAATTTTTCTAGATTAACGTCATGGTCCTGCTGGTCGTGGCCGCAGATGGTGACGTTATCCAGGTAGGGAAAGGTGGCCTGCAGCGCGTTCTGGTCAACCATCCAGTCCATCTCCCTTTGGAAGACCGAAACCCCGTTGGTGACGCCGAAGGGAACCCTAAGGAAGTGGTAGAGGCGGCCGTTCGCCTCGAAGGCAGTATACTGGCGGTCCTCATGGCGGATGGGGAGTTGGTGGTATGCTGACTTAAGGTCGATGGTGGAGAATACTCTGTATTGCGCAATCTGATTGACCATATCAGATATGCGAGGAAGGGGGTATGCGTCCAGCTGAGTGTACCGGTTTATGGTTTGGCTGTAGTCAGTGACCAGGCGGCGTTTATCGGTGGTTTTAACGACTACAACCTGGGCTCGCCAGGGGCTGGTGCTCCCTTCGATAATGCCCTCCTTCAGGAGCCGCTCCACCTCCGAGCTAATAAAAGCTCTGTCCCCGGCGCTGTACCGCCTGCTCTTGGTAGCGATGGGTTTGCAGTCGCGGGTGAGGTTAGCGAACAAGGGAGGGGGGGGACTTTGAGTGTGGAAAGGCTGCAAGTGGTGTGCGGCGGGCGATTTAAAAGGTGTTGGTTGCAGACTGTGAGTGGGGGGAGGGGTCCACCGTATGCTAATGTGACACTTTTAAGGTGGCACTGAAAATCCACGCAGCACGGCAGCGCAAAGACGGGGCAGGACAAGAAGTTTAACATTTTTATATTCTGTGCCCCTAACCGAAAGGGTCACCACACAGTAGCCGCCGACGTCCATTGAATGGGACTTAGACGCCATAGAAATCCGATGGCGCGTTGGCAGGACCGTGAGGGAGTGGCTACGTACCGTGTCGGGGTGAATAAAACTCTCTGTGCTCCCGCTGTCAAATAGGCAAGTGGTGGCGCGGCCGTTTACCGTGATGTCCATCATGGACCTGGACAGATGATGAGGCAGGGCTTGATCCAGCGTAACGGAGGCCAGTGTATGGCTTAGTGAGTCGATATGGTCGTCCGACGAGACGGTGGTCGAGTCCGGAGACAAAATGGCGGTTGAGTGTGGCAGACAAAATGGCGGCGGCCATGATTCAGGTCCCCACGCGGCCGGAGGTGCACAAAATGGCGGATAAGCTGGCTGCCCCCACGGTTCGCACGCGGCGCTGCTGGCGTTCGCGGGTTTCCCCCGGCAGGCATTGGCGTAATGGCCTTTCTTCCCGCAGCCCGAGCAGGTAGCGGTCTTAGCCGGGCAGCGCGCTCTAGGGTGTTTTAACTGGCCACAGAAATAGCATTTTTGGGCCTGGTTACGGGGCATCGCTGCAGTTGGTACCGGGGGCGGCGGTCCCGGTTGATTTCGGGACATCGCTGCAGCAGTTGGTACTGGGGGCGGCGGTCCCATGTCCCAAGGTCGCGATGGCCATGGCGCGGCGCCGTTATGTGAGTATGCTTCGAGGTTTCGGTGGGCCGCATCTAACGAGAGCGTAAGGGCTACGGCCGTCTTCAGGTCGAGCTCCTTGCTTTCGAGCAGTCTCTGCCGGGAGTAGTCGGACTGGAGGCCCCTAACGAAGGCATCACAGGTAAGTCCCTCCGCGTGCCCCGCAGCCATTACCTCCTTACAGTCGCAGTCCCTGCAGAGTGTCTGTAACGCCCGTAAAAATGCCTCTACCGATTCCCCCGGTTGCTGCCTGCGGGATCCCAAGAGGTGTCTGGCGTAAATCGTGTTCACTGGGCGCGTGTATTGCCCTTTTAGTAGTTCGAGGGCCGCCGTGTACGTAGTAGCGTCCCGGATGAGTGTATATACTTGAGGGCTCACCTGGGCGGTCAAAACTTTTAGTTTGTTCTCCTCCGATGTCACGGCGGAGGCTTCTAGGAAGGATGCAAAGCAGCTCAGCCAGTGTTCGAAATTGGTCGATGAACCCGCTGCTTGAGGGTCGAGGTCCAGGCATGCTGGTCTGAGGGCTCGCAGCAACGCCTGCTGTTGTTGCTGTTCAGGTGTCGACATTTTACTTTTAGTTAATAAAATTGATACGCTTATCAATTACTCCATAAAAGGCGATGAATTAGGAAAGTAATGAAGAGGTTTTTATTAACTAAAGAACAGAGCATGCCTCTCGTGGCCAACTGGTTCCAAGAAGGAAGTGGGTTGCCGAAACACCCACCTTTATACCTGGTCATGTGGGCGGAGCCAGCTGAGGCATGCATTGGTACACAGCGCCAACCAGAGGTAACAATATGCAATAACGATAACAGTAGGATACAATAACAGTGGTTTACCACAGTGAGGTAGAGCTGGGTGTCGTCAGCTGACGTCTTGTCTACAGATGATGTCGCCAATGGGCAGCATGTAGATGAGAAATAGGAGTGGGCCAGGGATATATCCTTAGGGGACTTCAGAGGTAACGGTGCAGGAGCAGGAAGAGAAACCATTGCAAGAGATTCTCTGGGTATGACTGGATAGGTAAGAGTGGAACCAGACGAGGGCAGTCCCACTCAGCTGGACAACAGAGGAGAGGCATTGGAGGTGGATGGTGTGATCAACCAAGTCATAGGCTGCAGACAGGCTGAGAAGGATGAGGAAGAATAGTTTACCACACTCACATAGGATGTTATTTGTGACTTTGATAATGGCCATTTCGGTGCTGCGGCAAAGGTGGAAACCTGATTGGAGGGGTTCAAACATGGAGTTGCGAGAAAGATGGGCCGAATTTGAGAGGCAACAACACGATCAAGGACTTTGGGAAGGATAGGGAGGTTGGAGACGGGGCAGTAGTTTACAAGGACACTGGTACAAGGGTGGGATTTTTGAGGAGAGGAGTGATGACGGCAGATTTGAAAGGGATGGGGACAGTACCTGAGGAGAGGGAAAGACAAGCATGGGGGCCAGGAAGGGAAGTTGGGTGGTCATCAATTTAGTGGGAATAGGTTCGAGGGAGCAGGAGGTGGGTCTCATTACACGGAATTTACAGCAGAGAAACAGGCCATTCAACCCAGTTTATGCCAGTGTTTATGCTCCACACGAGCCTACTCCCACCCCTCTTCCTCTAACCTTATCAGCATATCCTTCTATTCCTTCCTCCCTAATGTGCTTATCTAGCTTCCCCTTAAATTTATACTATTTGCCTCAGCTACTTCTTGTGGTAGCGAGTTCCACATTCTTTCCACTTTCTGAATAAAGAAGTTTCTCCTGAATTCCTTATTGGATTTATTAGTGACTATCTTATGTTTATGGCTCCTAGTTTTGGATTCCCACACAAGTGGAAACATATTCTCTATATCTACCCTATCAAGCCCCTTTATAATTTTAAATACCTCTTATTAGATCACCCCTCTTCTCTTCTCTTTTCTACAGAAAAGTGCCCCAGCTTGTTCAGCATTTTCTGATGAGGATGATACCAGAACTGAGAGGTTATTCTTATGACTCTTTTTTGCACCTTCTCCAATTCCTCTATCTCCTTTTTATAATATGGAGACCAGAACTGTGCGATCTAACCAAGGTTCAATACACGTTTAACATAACCTGTCTGCTTTTCAATTCTATCCCTCTAGAAATGAACCCTAGTGCTTTGTTTGCTTTTTTAAAATGGCTTTATTAATCTGCACCGCTACTTTTAGTGATTTGTATATCTGTACCCGCCAAATCCCTCTGTTCCTCTACCCCATTCAGACACTTCGGCCACGATTTTGCGTTCGGTGTCGGGATGGGTGCGGGTCGCCTGGTTTCCAGGTTCCGGTCTGCTCCACAGACGTGATTTTCCCTTGATTTACCTTGTTAAGCCTGCCCTGCGGGCTTGCCGGCCAATTAACAGGAAGCGGGTCTGATGACGACTCATCTGCCGGTTTCCTTAAAGGAACCATGCACAATTTTATTTTGACGGTTGATTTCTCAGTGTTTGACAGCATTGAGGTGCTGAAAACACTGACAATCACTGCACAAAGGTGAACTCTTGAAACACAGGCTCTCCAATGACTCCCTCCATATGCTGGAATAGATGGCAGCTGCAGATGAGATGGCAGAAGTGATTTGTCACTGGTGAGAGAGGTTCTCCCAATGAGGTGGCACTGGACATATAGTTGGATTTAAAAACTTGTAAGCTAAAGAAATCTGTATATGCTTTAAAAATGCAATAACCAACATTTTTTTTGCTCTGAAACTCACCATGTGCAACATTGAACCCTTCACACCACTTCTGCAGCTGTCATCTTTTCACAAACATTACACCAGATTCACAACACGCCACACTTACTTGGCGTGTTGTCCGGACGTCGGGAAATCCAACCCAGAAGCAGGAAAATTGAAAAACAGGCTGAACACTACTGACAAGTGTAATGTATGTACCTTTAAGGGGGGGGAACTACTTTTACAGCTCATGTATACTGTAGTACCGGCAGTGACCACACCTGTATATAACGCTGAGTAGTAATCTGTATAGTTCAGTTGCAGTCTGATCCACGTTGAATAAACACCTATTGTACCGTTCTCCGCAGTCTGTGTCTTATATACGGACATAACAACAAGTACCTGTTAATAGGCAGGTAATTGCCTTTAATCCGTTCCCGCCGCTAGGTGTCGGGTCCATTTGCGAATCAGGGACCCAACACTTGGGAAAGTTGTTTGACGGCGGGTTCGGGACCCGCCGTCGATCAATAGGCCTTTAACCTCTGACCCACCTCTCTGAGCGCCGGCAAAATTGCAGCCTTCTTATCCAACCAGTATGTGGCCTCCTTATTCACCTTATCAAAATGTAACACCTCACACTTATTTTTATTGACATACATTTCCCAGGTCTCAAAATGGCCAATGTGTTCAGCTCTGGCTAGGACACCAAATTCCAGAGCTTGCTGCTCTAGCTCCGACAGCACCATGAGGTTGGCTGGTCTTTCCCTGGTTTTACTCCTCTCCCTGGTGTTGTGTGCTGTCTTATCCTGCAGAGAGAGTGGGTGAGTTAGTGAGTGTCTCCAACAAAGCAGAGTGCAGATATGTGGGGCTTCTACTTGCAGTGCAGATGCTAAGAGGGAGCAGAAGCAAGATGCAAGCAGGATGGGGAGATGTTGAATGGAAAGAATGGGCTCGAATTTCACAGGGCCGTGGAGGCGTGTGGGGTGTTAAAATTGCAAAAGGTGGTGGGCGGGCTCAACCCCGCCTCCAAGCAATTTTAAATAACTTGTGTTTACTGCTCCCGTCTCCGTCCCTCCTCCAAGAGGTGGGCTAGGCCCTTAAGGCCCTTAACAAGTACTAAATTGCCTCTATTATCCCATTTTGAAAGGCCTTTGTGATTTTTCCCACGCGAAGTACGCCTGCTCTGAAACACGACGGTGAAACCTGGCGGGAACACAATTGGATTGCTGACTATTAGCTGCAGCTCCACCATTAAATAGGAAATTTGATCAGCCATCATTTGCAGGTGGCAGGACTTTGTTGTCTCAGGTCTGGAGGAACTTTTAGAAGGTATAACCACAGCTGTGGAAGTTTGGAGCCTGACACCCATCTCCAGTGTGACCTCCTGGGAAACCCCTCTCGCCACCTTGACTGAGCGCTTCCTCAACTGAGGCATATACCAGAAGCATGGGAGCCATTTATTTTCTTCCCTTCTGGACATCAGATGAGGACGAAGACCAGCTGCGGCACCAGCAGAACCATGAACAACAGCAGCAACAACAGGAGCGCCAGGGTCTCCAGAATCGTCGTGGTTTGCTGTGCACTTCACAACATGGCACAGCGTCGTGGCTTGCAGATTCCTGAGGACCAAGTGGCTCCTCACATATCCTCCTCAGATGAGGAGGAGGTGGAGGAGGAGGAGAGCGAAAACGAACATCTTGCAGAGGCCCATCAACTAGCGGCAGCAGTACGCAAGAACATTGCTGCCCGAGATGCAAGGAACGCACTCATCTTGGCCAGATTTGCTTAGCCTAGCCAATCAAGCACTTTTGCCTCGCAGCTTCTTATCAGAGCTTCGACAGTGGCCAAGAACCAGCGGATTCCTAACAATTTGACCACCATACTGACAATTGCAAGTAATCCTAAGCCCTCAATGTGGAAGTCCCATTAGCGAAATGACACACACCACAACTGCAGCAGTAGCCATCAGAATTTTTATTTACAGTAACCATCTGATGGCTTTTTAACATTAAACATCAAATTTCACCCAAGTGACTACCCTTGTGACTATTTGTGCAGTATCTTTCTCTTACGCGTGCTCCTACGTGGTGCTTCCCCGGTGGCTTCAGCAGATGTGGAGGCCCCTTGCTCACTTTCTTGCTGCTCCTGTCTCGACACCTTTGGCGGGCGTCCTCTGGGGTTGTGAACCTGTGAGGGCTCGCCAACAGTCTGCTGCTCCTGCGGCTGTGCAGGGGTTGAGACGCTGATCTCAGTTGGGTGTGGACTCTGGTGGGGCTCTGACCGAGGGCTCTGCAGTGGCATGGAAGTGTGAGCACTTGGAGAGGAGCCCCCACTTCCTTGATGTCTGCCACCAACTTCCCTCTCATGGGTCAGGTCCCCCTCAGCGCTTGCAAGTGGCTTGAGAGCACCTTGCTGCACATCAGGGGGGCCATGGGGACCTATATCTGCACTGGCAGTCCTACTCAGAAGGACTTCCATGAAGGTCTGGTTTCTCTGTTCAATAGATGACCATCGCTTCTCCAGAGATGTCATTCTATTCAGAACACTCACCATGTTTTCTGCACTCTGGCGACTTATCACCTCCATGGAGGTTGCCATCCTTTCCATGGTGATGCGTTCATGCGCCAATGACTCCACAAAGGCTCTGCTCATGTTCGCAATGGACTCCTCCATTCGCTCCACACTTGCAGCGACCCTGGCGACAAAACCTGCCAGAGACTCCTGCATCTGTTCCTGGAGTTCCAGCACCGCTGATCTTGTGGATGGACCCAGAGGCAGAGGATCGACATGCAGCGGAGCTGAGCTGGGAGAGTCCTGCGCCCTCTGACTAGGACTCTCCACTGCTGTCCCTGTCTCCACCATCTGCTGATGCTCACTTGTGAGCTGTGATACACCAGGTGACAACATTACTTTATCTCGCGAAGGTCCCACCGAGGTATGAGTGCCTCTGTTGGTGCTGGGTGCGCTGAATTCTGCTGACATTGCGCCCTCAGAGGTTGCAGCTTCCTCTGAGGTGTCTGGATGCTCAGGCTCTTCCTCCTGGCTCGTGGGGATGGGTGCTGTCGATGGTCCTGTGGGGGAGTAAAGGAAAGAGTCAGAGATGTGCTGCCAAGGTTACATGCACATTGCATATTGCAGATGATCATAAGTCCATCTGTTAGAGCTTCAGAATCATTATCAGCGACTCATGCAATGTCAATGAGCGAGATGGAAAACTATTCTGTCACCAGCTTGCTGTGATGCACCCGTCTGTCCGTCCCCCACTTGCGCATCGTCCTCCACTCCCACGATCTCCAGGACCGCATCCTCCCAGGGGCTGAGCTGGGCTACTGAGTGTGGCCCTCCTCCTGGCCTCGCTCTTTCCCTCTTATTGTGAGCTCTCTTTTCCTGCAATGAGGGAGACAAGTGGAGTTTGAGTGAGAATGAAGGAGTGAGTGTAGAGAATCCATAGTATAGGTGCTTGGAAGGAGACAAAGATGGAGTGAGGTGGCAAGACCAAGGGCCCTCCCTGTGTGTTGTAAGTTGTTTTCATAGCATCACAGTGATAGGGAGTGTGAGGGCTGCATAGTCGAATAGTTAGGTGACTGTGACCATAGAGAGAGAGGGAATGGGTAAGGGTGCATGGATGTCAGTGTCAAGTGGGATGTGGAGGAAGAGATTGCTAAAGCTGAGTGCTGGTGAGGAGAGGCAATGGGGATCAGATTGAGGGTGATGGGAAAGTCATACTCACTTTTCCAGTGTTCAGAAGGTCATGAAACCTCTTCCTGCACTGAAGCCAGGTTCTGCAGGTTATCGACAAAGAGTTGACCTCCTGGGCCACCTGGATCCACACAGCCTTGGTCTGCTGGGGAGGCTTCTTCCTCCCTGAAGAAGGGAAGAGCACCTCTTTATTGGCTCTTGCTCCCTCCACCAAAGCTTGCAGGGCAACGTCATCAAACCTGGGAGCAGACCTAGGTCTCCTGCTGCTCACTCTGCCTCCAGGTCCCTCTCACTGCAAAGGCCAAAAGGTTGGCAGTCTGCAGAAGAAGCAAGGCTTCTTGCAGACCTTAAATGCAGCAGCAATGATGATGTCATCGGAGGCGAGTTTCAGACTGAAAAAACGCATTGGGCCATGGGTTCCCACACGCTGGAACTCAATTGCCCACTTAAGTTAAAATCGCTTCATTCTCCCACATCGATTTAGAATCGGGTGGCTAACACGAAAAGCGGATGACACGACCCCAGCCCGCCCCAGTGACAAAATCCAACCCAATGTGTCTGGAGTGTGAAATGTGTCCTGTGAGAAGTTGTTCATTCTGGAAAAGAGAATGGTGCTGGTGGCTACTGTGAGCAAGGAAGAGGCGAGTGTGTGTTTGGAATTAGAATGCAAGGTGGTTTAGCATGCCTTTGTTTTGCATGTAAGGGAAGTGATGGAGAAGAAGGACTAGATCAGAGTGGTGAAGGAGAGGGTGGGAAGGAGGGCAGCAGATGTTACTGAGAGAAATGGCGAATGTAGAGCTGTACTCACCCTTGCTACTCCAGTGAGGCCATTGAACCTTTTCTGACATTGAATCCTGGGGGTGATGTTCCTGTCAGCTGACCACCTTAGGCACCTCCGTCCAGGCCTGGCAGACCTCATGCTTAGGCACCCACTTTCCATTGCTGGTGTAAAGGACTTCCCTTCCTTCACTTCTTCCAAAAGGACCTCCAGTTAGACTTCAGAGAACCTGGGGGCTTGTTTCCATGAAGTCTCTGACATTTCCCTTCTCTGCTTATCAAATTGTACCCAGGAGCCAGGAGGCAATGCATGCTCGCTTTAAGAGGAGCATTACCTTATAAAGGCTGACCCACCAGGAATTGCACTGCTGAAGTGGGTGGCTTTCCCGTTGTGTCAGCCAATGAGGGGAGAAACCCACCAGTGAGACTATAATGAGACCCGGGAATTGAAATACCCCAGACCTGAATACTGCAGTAGGAAAGTCCAATCCCACCACCCATCCGCCAGAATCTAGCTCTGATTTAAAATCGGACCCCATATCTTTTCTGTAATTCAATGACCAACACTGAACACAGATGTTGTCTCACCAAGACCAGATACAACTTCAACATCATCTTCTTTGACTTATAAGTCACACTGCAAATACTTAACTGGCAATTCTAATTGCCTGTCCTTCAAAGTCGCCAGATCTCTTTCCTGCTCTTTTTCATTTATCATACAAACCATTTGTTCTCTCCCTTCTTCTATCTAATCTCATAACTTTACAAAGACCTAGCCTGTCCAGGCCCCTTTGGATTATCATGCATTGGTTATTATCATTGACTAATTTGGTGATATTTGCAAACTTAAATACTTTGGACAATATTTCAACCTCTAAGTTATTTATAAAAATTATAAACAACAGTGGCCCCAACACTGAGCCCTGTGGGACTATACTGGCGACTAGTTTCTATACTGATAGATCCCTACTCACCACCATTCAGTCATACATTAAATTTAGTGAGGAATGTTCCAATCTGTGCCTCACGTGCTCTGTATGATACAGCATGAAGAAGCAGCTTAAGTGTATATGCTGGTGGGGGAATGAAAGAAAACAAAAGAAAGACTTGCAATTAAAAAGCGCCTTTCACGACCACCGGACGTCTCAAAGCGTTTTACAGTCAATGAAGTACTTTTGAAGTGGAGTCACTGTTGTAATGTGGGAAACGCGGCAGCCAGTGCTCCCACAAACAGCAATGTGATAATGACCAGATAATCTGTTTTTTGGTTATGTTGGTTGAGGGAGAAATATTGGCCAGGACACTGGGGATAACTCCCCTACTCTTCTTCGAAATAGTGCCATGGGATCTTTTACGTCCGCATGAGAAAGCAGACGGGGCCTCGGTTTAACGTCTCATCTGAAAGACGGCACCTGCAACAGTGCAGCACTCCCTCAGCACTGCACTGGAGTGTCAGCCTAGCTTTATGTGCCCAAGCCCCTGGAGAACAACCTTCTGACTCAGAGGCGAGTGTGCTACCAACTGAGCCACAGCTGACACTAAAGACACTGATGAAGATCAACGTTTTTGTTGCAAAGTTGTAAGTGATTGTACTGGAAAACATCTGGTGCCATGACAGAGCAACATCTAGCACTGTGTCAGAGCAGCTATTGTCACTCCCCTTTACACTTATTTTTATTTGTTCTGTTGAATAAATGGACCAATTGGCAACATTTGTAAATATTTACAGGAATTTTCAAAATTGTTCAGCTACAGGTCTCTGAACAGCAGGCTGCTGCTGCTGCTGTCATATTGGTCCTCGTTCGAGGTCCAATCTAAGGCAGCCCATAGCGCCACTCATCCTGATGTTATTTAAGAGAACCTCTAAAATGTAGAAAGTAAACTCTCAGCAAAAGTACTGCGAACAAACCCTTTCCCACTAACAGGCAAGAAAGCAGCTGTGAGTACTGAGTACTTATTACAGTATTTCCATGAGATTGATTCACCCCCTCAATTACCGCTATGTTCTCACCTTGCCTTCACTGGCGAGTTTCAGGAAGCCCGGGAAACCCATAGATACGGCGTTAAATTTAAAAGTCAGTTGAAATATCACTCCAATTGAGTGATTAGCATATGTTAATAGGCAACCCGCCTCTCCTGAGGGGGTTGCGCGCAAGCATCCTAACGTGCTCCAGTTAAACGCTGAAGTCGATGGGTTGGAGCCGGCTCCCCGACGCGCTGACATTTTTGCCGGTTTTAAACCCCTCCCCCCCCAAACGCACCCAAATCCACGCGCTCTTCCAGGTTAGCACATTTTCTGCAGTTTTTGTAACCGTTCCCCTATAACCCTGATGTGGCATGTATGTGGACATTTCCTCTCTAGTGCCTAGTCAGCCACAAGACCAGTATATGCCAACAAAACAATCAGAAAATCAATAATGTTACAACACAAAAATGTAGCTTTGAAGAGAATCCAACTTTTTGTTTGCAGCTGAACAAGGGAATAATAATTGTGTCCTTGCAATGTTGCTGCTCAATTTCTTTTTCTATTTTCCAATCGTTTCCCTGAAGCCACTGACTCATAACCTGTGGAGTTCCAGCTCCACACATTCCAGTTGTCCTCCAGTACCTAGCCCATGGCCATTCTTCATATGTGAGATGGACAGCGAGTGTTGGCAGGTCATTTGATATTTGGGTGCATCACAGCTGTGTCTGATCTTGTCTGCGCTTGATGCGCACTTTTCAGCAGGTGGTACTGAATAGTGATCAGGATCATGAACCTTGACTTGATTTTTAAAAAACCCTTCCTGAGCCCAAGACAGAGTCCAATTATTGTGCTGCTGTGGCTAAGATCAGCTAACTCAGCACAGACTTGGAAATTAAGCTGGGACCTCCTGGTTGGCATGGTTCAGTTAGCTTACTTTTAATTGTCTGCCGTGAGGTCCATAAGTTTTTGGCTTCATTAATTTAATTGGTTGAGGTGTTTCAACAGGTTCTCTTGGCCAGTATGACACCTGAAGTAATAAACATATTGGCCCAATAATTTAAATTTTTGAAAAAAGTAATTTTATATTCTAACGGGGCTAAAAATAAACTTACCTTGCTTTAAAGTATTTAAAAATAATAAACCTGTGGAAAAAATGTTTTAATGTTAATTAATTCACCACTTACCTTGTAAAAAGCAGGCCTTACGCCTGCTTTTTATATTTCTAAATTCTGCAGACTTACCCTCACGGAAAAACCTGTAAAAAAAAACGAAGTTCCATGCGCACGCGCAGCCTCCCCCGCACACGCGTTCGACCTCTGAACCTCTTGGTTCAGAGGAACGGAAGTGCTGGTTTCCTGCGCATGCGCAGTGCATGCAGGAAACCGGCACTTCCATCAGGCCTACGGGTGAGTACCCCGTGCGTACTCACCTGTGGAGACCCGAAGTTCTGGGCCATTGGTATTTGTGCACATGTTAGAGGCATGGCTACTTGAAAACTGCATTTTGTTTTAAATTTTGAAGGTTTTTTGGTGGTAAACTTTTTTGCAGAGATCATCTGTTCCTCATTCTCTCATGTGTACTGTGCAAACTGTGTACATAGACTGAGTCATTCTCTGTGTACAACAGCACACAGACCACATGACACTCTGTATACAGCACACCGACCAAATCACAGGTCTGTGTACACTGGCACACAAACCAAGTCACTCTCCAGTATACAGTGTATATTAGCAAACAAACTGTCCCATGTAGTCTGTACACAGTGCACAGACCAAGCCAATGACCTGTGTACAACTACAGTACATGTAGACTGAGTCTCTGTATAGTGCACACAAAACTGTGTTAGTGTGTCCAATGTTCCTGCTTTGTATTTTTAGCCTGGACAACAAGAGCTGTGGATAGGATTGCCAATTCTCCAGGATTATCTTGGAGTCTCCAGGAATTAAAGATTAATCTCCTGGACTCTGCTGCGAGCAACCTGGAATAAAAATCATAGGGGCGCTAAAAAAATGTGTTTCTTTATTTATTTTTGAACAGTTTTGTTTATTAGTTATAAAAATGTTGGGGATGGAAAGAAAGGTTGTTTGACTGGAAGTGGTTGGACGTGGGAGGGCACGTGATGAAATCTCCAGAAATACAACCAACCACAGTTGGCAACACTCGGTTTGGATGCAATGCATGATATTTTTTGACTGGATGGCAGAGATTTAAAAGTTCTATGTGATATTTAGGGACGGCTCTGGATTATTTTACAAACTGCAGCAAAGTTGCTTAATATGTCACAGACAGAGCTGGGCTAATCCAGGGTACCAGGAGCTGATGGGAAGCCATTTTACAATTTCACAGCAGAACATACCTCTAGAGTTTTTAGCTATACATCACCAAATCCACCAAAATCTATAACATTGACCTGTATAAAAACTTCCTCTGCAGGTTAGGCAGATGATATTTCTCATGGATATGTACTCCATTTCCTTGTCCATGAGCTCAATGTGTTTTCCAGTAGCTTCCATGGTAACGTGGAGAGCAACAAGAAGAACAACTTGAATTTATACAGCATCTTTCATGAACTCAGGCTGTCCAAAAGCGCTTTACAGTCATTGAAGTACTTTTGAATTGTAGTCACTGTTGTAGTGCTGCATGTTGAATCCCAGTTACCTTCCATTGATGGGATTTACTTTACAGACCTAAATAACAACAACTTGCATTGATATAGCACCTTTGATGTTGTAAAACATCCCAAAGCATGTCACCGGAACTTTTATCAAACAGAATTTGACACCGAGCTACATAAGGAGACAATAGGACAGCTTGGTCAAAGAGAATAAGTTTTAAGGAGCGTCTTAAAGGAGGAGAAAGAGGTAGAGAGGCGTAGAGATTTGGTAGGAAATTCCAGAGCTTAGGGCCTAGGCAGCCGCCAATGGTGGAGCGGTGAATATTAGGGATGCGCAAGAGGCCAGTATTGGAGGAGCGCGGAGATCTTGGGGGGTTGTAGGGCTGGAGGAGGTTACAGAGGTAGGGAGGGGCAAGGCCATGGAGGAATTTGAAAACAAGGATGAGAATTTTTAAATTGAGGTGCTGCCGAACTGGGTGCCAATGTAGATCAGCAAGCACAGGGGTGATGGGTGAACGGGACTTGGTGCGAGTTAGGATACGGGCAGCAGAGATTTTGGATCAGTTCAAGTTTACAGAGGTTGCAAGGTCAGAGGCAGGCCAGGGGAGCATTGGAATAGTCAAGTCTAGAGGTAACAAAGGCATCGATGAGGATTTCAGCAACAGATGGGCTGAGGCAGGGGCAGAGGCAGGCGTTGTTGCAGAGGTGGAAGTAGATGGAGAGGATATAGGGGTGAAAGCACAGCTCAGGGTCAAATAGGGTGCCAAGGTTGTGAATGGTCTGGTTCAGTCTCAGACAGTGGCCAGGGAGAGAGATGGAGTAGTAAATGAAGTAATAGGGATGGAGATAAAGGGAAAGTGGGAATTAGTGCGATTCAAACCAATTGCATTATGCAGCAAATTCTCTGATTCCACTGTGGCTTTATTATTAATTAATTATAAAAATAGAGGGCTAGAAATTCGGTATTGCTCCAGTTGGGGCACTAACTTTTGAGAAGTTGGAAGTTTAGCGCCTAGTGCTAATCAATCTCGCTGCCCGCTAAATTCAGCCTCAGCGCTCAAAGAATGCAGGCGCTAATGCCGTAGGTGAGTGGCGTTAAGTTCCAAGCGATAACGAATATGAGGTGTTGTGTAATCGGGAGTGAGCATTGGCGCAGGCGCCTTCCAGCCATTAAAGGGGAGGGTCACTGGAGTCTGCACACCAGCCCCCAATGATTCGGAGAGTGCAGAACGGCGATATGCTGTGGGATGAAATGCAAAGTCCTTTGAGGCCCGCAACACTCCGGGGACTAAGCAGCCTTTATTTGGCTGCAGATACATCCTGTGCTCCCTGCCACTCATAACTGACCTTTGGAACAGAAGTTCCTTGACAGTTGGGGCGCATCCCTTTAAGTAGTACCCCGCCAGCCGCTTGGTTCACGCCTCCGCTCCCTGGCGCTGTCAGCGTGAGGCGGTAAGGCGGGGAGCGCTACTTAAGTTTGCAGATCGGGCACCCAGTGAGCGTTGCACGCTCGCTGACATCACGATCTGCATGGCGAAAGGTGCCAAGGCGTTAACTGTTACCCCCGGTGCTACGGGGGCGCTAAGATGCCGAATTTCTCTCTCTTTCAGCTGCATACAAACAGCAACAGTCCCCTATAGCACTGCTCATAGTTCCTAAAATACATTGCATGAATTGTCCTTCCTGCAGGTTTGATATTTTAAACATGCTGTTGGATTCTAATTAATTTCTCTCACCTGTTAGACATCAGATTGGTTTGTAATTAATTTCTCGCCTGAGTTAGACATGAGGTTGGATTGTAATTAATGTATTTTCCTTGTTGGACTTGCAGTAGAATTCTAAATAATGTCTTGTTTCCAGTAGACTTGCGGTTTTATTATAGTTAATGTCTTGCCCCAGTTGGACATGAGGTTGGATTTTAATTAATGACTGGCCTCGTCAGATGTGAGGTTGGATTGTAATTAATGTCTTGCCATTTCTCTGCTTTCTTTCAGTCCGTGGCCATCAGAAATGTGAATTGAACTGCAGGGCGGCTGGATACCGCTTCTACGTACGTCAGGCTGAGAAAGTAATCGATGGCACACCATGTGACCAAAATGCAACGTCTCTCTGTGTCTCAGGACAATGCAAGGTAAGACTTGGCACGTCTATAGCAGTCATCAGGCGTAAGCATTTACCGCCAATGAGGGTGGAGGGTGCAGTATGAATATTCACAACTTTTGGGCTTCTAAATTTGTTTTATTCTTGGATAGTTTTTGCTGGTTACAGTTTTAGTTGATATACTGTATGGTGTGAATACATGATATTGCTACAAAGACCTGCGTGGCATCCTTATTTTTTTATAATGGTGGGGAGTAGGTTTTTTAGGGCTACTAAAGCAAGAGATGGGCCCCAATATTGATAGGGATGGGTTTGACAAGCTGGGTGGTGCGGTGTGACGGGGGAGATTTGGTCGCAAGCGTGCAACTTTTTTTTTTAACAAGATCCCCGCACAGAAGTTAGCTTGATAGACAGGTTTGGCTTCCAGTCGGGCGAGGAGCACTCAGGAGCAGGCTGCAGCCGCAGGTAGGGAGCCTACAGCTGCTAGTGGGAGCGTTGGGGAGGGGTCCAATCCCCGACCCCAGGGTGGGGGGAGCTTTGGATGGAGGGGGTGTTCTGATGGGATGTGGGGGTCCGATCCCAGGGAAGGAGATAAGCTTGGGGGGCTGGGGAGAAGCCCTCTTGCTTCTCCTGGCCCAAAAGCAGTGCTGTAAGGGCACTTACCTTTTCCCTGAAGCTGTCCTCGCCTCCCGAGGCCTGGGAAACCCAGCCAACCAGGGTTAAACATGTAAAGCAGGTTAAATGGGAGGATCCCAGCCTCGTTATAATATTTAAATAGCCAACTCGCCTCCTGGGAGCGTATTGGCTGCATGCCTCTGTTAAACCCGTAAGTGAGCAGGTTGGAGGTGGGTTGGGGTTGGGTTTAAGATTTAAAAAATTTTAACATCTCAACCAACCCCAAACCACCCGTGATTGGGGGTTAAAATTACCCCATGGTTTCTGCAGAGCATAGAGTAAACAAGGTGATGTCATTAAAGGTATGAAAAGAAAAGTTAGCTTTTGCATACCTAGTGTGAAGTTGAACCTGACTGTATGATCAGCTCTTACATTTTTCAAATTTTTGGATGGAAGATTGACACTTTCTAAAAATTCTGATATACTGGTCAAGGTGCCTCAAGTTGGTCGTAACTCCCGCAGTCACATGGGGAAAGGATTAAATTGGCACATGAAACTGTACAGGACTGGAAAAGACTATTGTAGTCCATCTAGCCAATCCCATCATCAGTAACTGTCATACTTCTCTAACACCAGGTATCAATTTAGTTGCCCTTCCCTGTACCCCTGCAATACATGGGTGTCTTTCTCTTATTACGATGACCAGAATTGTACACATTGCTTCAGGGGGGTCTGGACCAGCTCTCTATACATTTTGAGAATCACTTACAGAGATATGTGCAGTGTTCGACACATAGCAAGATTATATTTGCTGTCTTGATTGTTCCTACACACTTCTGATTGTTAGCACTCCCAAACCATTCTCTTGTGTTGTGTCCTATAGAATAATACCAGTTAGCTTATATTGCCATTGTTCATTATCCTTTCCCAACCTCATGACATTAAGTGGTATCTGTTAGCCCAGCTCCCTGATCTGTCCAGTTCCTTTGGTATTTGATCAACCTGTTCCCAGTTGGTTGAAGTCCCTCCCAGTTTGATATCATCTGCATAGCCATTATTTCTTTCAAAATTAAAATGGACATGGATCAAGTAAAACATGACAAATTATAAACGAATTCTTGATGTTGTTCTTGGGTATGTTTGCAACTACTCCAGTTAATTGACTGTGGGCAGGTGCTTTCTGTGATTCACCAGCACATATCTTTAGGCATGAAAGCCAAACGTTTTTCATAATTTTAAACACCAATTGCTGGGTCTAGCACAGTTGCTGAAAAGGAATTAAAGGTGCCCCCTTTAGAAGTTGATTAAAACCAAATGTTGTGCAATGCTATTCAATCAGTGTTAAAGTGTACACACTTTTGGATTTTTTTTAAACTGCACTCATGTTTTTGTCAATTACACAGTTCAACAAATCTCTCTGCGATTATTGTAATGTTAAAACCTCTGCTAGTGTGGTACTGCAGTGCTCTCCAGTGGCAGCTCTCTGTCTTGCAGTTACCCTGCATAGATTTCATGGGCTCTGCTGATGGATGTTTGTAATTTCATTTATATATTTTTTGCTTTCCTTTGCATAATGTTTCTCAGGTTTTCGATGGAATTCTTGTTTCTGTAAGTGTTGTTCCACCAGGAATTTCTCGGGATCTTTATAAATCATTATATTGCTTTAGGTCATTGCCTATGAAGCAGCAGTTATTATTGTTTTTTTTAAAAAGAGCAGCGTGCTTTAACATCTATAAAAATATATGAAGCATTGCGTACTTCCATTCACTAGGACTTTTCTACAAGAAAATGTAAACATTTTCAGATTTACTTAGGACTTTGCAGATGCATCTTAACCGTCGGAAGAAACACTGAAGGGAATTTTAACCTGGAGGATTGTGTGGGTTTGGATGCGAATGGGGGGGTTAAAATGTCAGTGCGTCGGGAATCCGGCTCCAACTTGCCGACTTCCGGGTTTGACAGGTTCGCGTTAGGCTGCTTGCATGCATCTCCCTTGGGAGAGGCGGGTTGCCTATTAACATATGTTAATCGCTCAATTAGAGCGATATTTCAACTGACTTTTAAATTTAACGGATCATCCACGGGTTTCCCGGGCTACCTGAAGGCAAGGCGAGAACACAGCGGCAATTGAGGGGGCTGAATCAATCTCATGGAAATACTGCAATAAATACTCAGTACTCACAGCTGCTTTCTTACCTGCTAGTAGGAAAGGGATTGTTCACAGTACTTTTGCTGAGAGTTTACTTTCTGCACTTTGGAGGTTTTCTCAATCACATCAGAATAGGTGGCGCTATGGCTGCCTTAGATTGGACCTCAGACGAGGACCAATATGACCAGCACCAGCAGCAGCCTGACAGCAGTGAGGGCCGCAGCAGAGAGGGGTGCAGCTCGCAGGAGGCAGTACCCGTGAAACATAGGCTACAGGCAGAGGCTGAGTTTCGTTGACATGTCCGAACAGTAGTGTCTCAAGAGGCTCAGGTTGTCATGTCAGGTGGTGCCAGACATCTACAACCTCCTAGAAGAAGACCTGCTCCCTGCTAGACTGGTGGCCACTTGTTTCCAGTGGCGGTCAAAGTCACCACCGGCCCCAATGTTTTTGCCTCTGCATTCTTCCAGGGCTCTGCTGGAGACATATCTCCCAGTCGGCGGCCCACAATTGCATATGACTTGTTTGCCAGGGCCGGTATTCATTAAAAAAAAAAAATCGTTTTTATGGGATGTGGGCGTTGCTGGCAAGGCCAGCATTTATTGCACTTCCCTAAAATCATGTGAACTTCACCTGCGAAGACGCCAGTCAGAATGAGCAGGCGCCTGGGTGTGCGGCTCTGGCTGGCTTCCCACAGGTGCAGGGTGTCATCGACTGCACACAAGTGGCAATCCGGGCACCCCTAGATCAACCAGGAGTATTCGTCAACCGCAAGGCTTCCACTCCATCAATGTGCAGGTGGTGTACAACCACAAAAATATATTTCTGCAGGTGTGCATACGATTCCTGGGGAGCAGCCATAATGCTTTCGTCCTGCTGCAGTCTAAGCTCCCTGTCATCTTCAGATCTACAAGCAGACTTGAGGTATGGCTGCTAGGAGACAAGTGATACCCACTTCAAACAAATTTGGCTGATGACTCCCATCAGAAACCTGACCAATGAAGCCCAACAGTGCTGCAATGAATGCCGTATGACCACCAGATGTGTGATTGACAAGCCATCAGCATGCTGAAGATGCGCTTCAGGTGCCTAGACATATCTGGAGGTGTCCTTCAGTACACACCAGCCAGGGTCTCCAGAATTGTCGTGGTGTACTGCGCTCTGCACAACATTGCGCAGCAGTGAGGTTTGGATCTGCAGGAGGAGCAAGACGAACAGCTCAGATCTTCTTCCGACGATTCGAAGGGAGAAGAGGAAGAAGACGAGGAGGAGGAAGGTGATAAGTGCAATGCACCACCAGCTACTCGCATTGCTACCCAGGATGCCCTTATTAATGCAAGGTTCACTTAGATTGCACCAGTTTATTCAAGTCACAAGTACATGCAACAGCCATTCTTGCAATGGCCATTCTATCCACGCCCACCCCCCCCCACAATGCCACTGACACAAAGCCACTCTTCGAACAACCAACCACCCCTTGCACATCCCCCCATTAGCCTCTGTCAATTCATGTCTTCCCATTCATCATCAAACAAGTTAAAAAGCAACTTGCCACCAAAAAAAATGTTATGTGCTTTAACTAAACAACAGAAACTCAACAACATTACTCTTCCTCTTCCTTTTCCTACTACTCCTACATAGTGCAATGCATGTGGCTTGTGCAGAGGTTGGCAGGTTGCTCAGATCCCTGCTCTGGCTGCTGAGAGGCTCTTGGCCAACATCCTCAGGGTTTTGGAGTCTGTGAGGGCCCCACAAAAGACTTCTCCACCTGCACCAGTGGGTCATTGGGAGACAAGACAGCATGTGGGATACTGACTGGGGGGTCATGGGGGCGCAGGGGGTGGGGGGCAACGGGTGAGAAGTGTAAGTGCTTTGAGTGGAGTCCCCACTTCCATGTTGCCTTTCACCATCATCCCTCTCATGGCCCAGCCACACTTCACTGCTACCACTGTGCTGGAGAGCACTTTGGTGCAGATCAGTGCGGCACTGTAAGGCCACGGCTAAGGTATTTGTCATCCTATTTAAGGTGGCAGACATGTTGTCATGCAGTCTGCACGGCTATGGTCAAAGCGTGCATGTACTCATTTGATTGGAGCGGTTGATGTTCCACGGAGCTGGTCACTCTATCCATGCAAGAACACACCATCACAAAGCCCTGCGACATCAACCTACTCATGCTTGAGGTGGACTCCTCCATTCTCTCTGCAATCTTGGACAGTGTGCTCGGAAAGCCTGTCAGTGCATCGCACATTGTCTGCTGCTGCTCAATGAATCTCCTTTTCATTGACAGCCCCCGGGGTACAGCATCTGTGTTCAGCTGAGCAGAGCTAGGAGAAGGCAGACTCTTCATCGTCGCTGGGTGAAAATCCTGGAACTCCCTCCCTAACTGCACTGTGGGAGTACCTTCACCACATGGACTGCAGCGGTTCAAGAAGGCGGATCACCACCACCTTTTCAAGGGAAATTAGGGATGGGCAAGAAATGCTGGTCTTGCCAGCAGCACCCACATCCTGTAAATGAACAAAAAAAAAAGTACGCACAGCAGGATGTAGGTGAATGTGCAACTGTACTCACTTTTCCTGACCTGGTTAGGCCATTAAAGTGCTTCCTGCAATGAATCCAGGAGTTTGGCTCTACGCGCCTGCTGTTGACCTCCTGGGCCACCTCCAGCCACGCCTTCCTTGTGTCAGCACTAGGTTTCTTCCTCCCATTGCTGGGAAAGAGTATGTCTATGCCACTCCTAACAGCCCCCAGGAGCAGATCAAGGAAGGTGTTGTTAAAGTGGGGCGCAGCCTTTGAACATCCTGATTCTATCTTCTATGATTGCCCTCTCTGTTCTAAACCTCCAAACTCCTCCAAATTGCCTCTTCGGATTGGCCCTTTAAATACTGGAGTTGAGATCGCTTCATGTGGGCCCTCATCATGTTAAAATGGAGGCACGCGGTGGATTTGACGGCAAACCTGGAAGTAAAATGATAATGAACTGGCTGAATTAAAACCACTGACAGACACACTGAACTTACTTTCGGGTTTCCCACGTGATATCAGGCCCACCCCCGCCCCCAACACATCTCCACGAAAATATCGGGGCCACTCTCCAAGAGCTGGTTGACAAGATCAAGAGTGCAACACGAAAGAAAGAGTGGCATGGAACACAAACATAGAGAGACAACGGATAAGCTCACTGGCATTACTCACTGGGTGAGGCTGGTGGAAAAACTTGCTTGAGTTTAATCTTACTGAAGCTGGGGGTTATCCCCCCTCACCCCCACCCAAGCAGCTGCTGAGCTCTTGCTGCAGTAACAGTAGATTTAAAACTTCTCCATCAATGCGAAGATTTGCTTGGCCTTCAAAAGAATGGCAAATTTTGCTTGCACTGTTAACACTGGCCCCGTTGCCAGTGTCTCCCAACACCATTAGAACACCTGCTCCATGGCTGCGAGCTTGTGCCTGTCAATCAGGCTGTTTGTCAGGCAGGAAACCTGGAGAAACAAATTAAAACATGCTCTGGAGTTAAAACTCCACGCCATTAGGGGAAACCCGGAAACCATAACTTCTCCCCCCGCTCCAAACTGGTGCTTTGGTAAATATCGGGGCCACTAAGAGATGATTTTAACCTTTATCGCTGGGTGAAAAACTGGCTGCCTGTTTTACACGCCGCCCAATTTTCTTTTCCATTGACTTCAAAAGTTAAAATTATCCTGAAACAGTCTGACTGACTGTTCAGTCTAATGCCTGCAGAGTCCCATGTGTTAAAACTGTATTTTGAATTGAATTAGCTGCTGGAATCCAGAGGTGTGTATAGCTTCAGACTGGTGCTCTGGGTAGTTCAAACATGAGTTGTCTAATGGGATGTCAGGCTGTGTTGTAATGATCTCTATTCCATCTCATGAGCTTTCAGCTCATATAGTAAAACCATACTATGGGATTTAACCCTTATGTTTCTATAATTCAAATCCCCAAATCACTGCAATTAAATGAACGGTAGTTTGTTCTTACAAAAAGGTGTTGGTGCTGAGCACTATAGAGTGTGATGATCCAGGTTCATCCCACTCCATTAAGTTCCTGGTATGTGTCAAGGGAGATGCAGTATTTTGGTTTTGTTGTAGAAACATTTAGACAAAGCCATCCTGTCTGGATGATATTTTTTCAGGGACAAGGGGCATCAGCAGAGGTTCGACAGCAGTCACTTGCACTCTCGGCAGTGAATGAGTCTTGGCAGGCTGGAGTACCATTCAGGAAATATTGCATTTTTGAGAAGCATATTAAAATGATTATTTTTGATGATTGCTAATATTCACATTGCCTTTCTCCAAACTCTCTGAGCAGTCTGATAGACAGCTCTGCTGTGCAGCAGGGCACCTTGAAATAACTGAGTGGAAGTTGCATATGTGCATTGTAACAAGTTACAGATTACCCTGTTGGGCCATCATGCAAAGAGGAACTATTGAAGTCGTGGAATTTTTATTCTTAAAAACTCGTAGCTGGTTTGACTGCTTTTTTAAAATGATATTTTTCAGACAATTCCCAAACAGTCTTGACCAGGTAGAAGAACTTGCTGAGTGCAGTGTGTTGACTTTTCATGGGATATTGACTTCTGCCATATGACTATTCTGCTTGTGCAGCTTTATATTTTCACAGCTGCACCTTGTACAAAATCTGAGTTGCATGAACAACAGGAACACCTATTTCTAATGTAAATTGCTACAAATATAAATCTATACTTTAGGTGAGGCTCGACCAGCTCTCTATACAAGCTCAGAATCACTTACATAGGTTTTTCTTCTATTTCTTTGGCTATGTAGCCCAAGATCCTATTTGCAGTCTTTACTGCTGCTGCATACTGTGCTGATGACTTCAGCATTCTATCCACCAATCCTTTCAAATCTCTCGCATCGTGTAGAATAATTCCACTTAGTGTATATCAATACTGTTTTCATTTGCCATGGGTCAATTAGCAATCAGGCAGGTGTCAAGACTATTTAAATCTGCTTTGAAAAGTATGGATCTGTAGGTGACTGGGTTGGGTGCCCATTCACAGTCTTGCTACATTCCATTGAAGGGTGTGTTTCTTCTGGTGTGAGCCCCTCTCACTGTGTTCCTGGTGATTTGAGCCCCATCTTGCTGCATAGGGTAATGACTCTGCAGTCTGTAGTTACACTCAGCACTGGAGTGAGAGGTGATCAAATCTGCAGTGGTTCAGAAGAGCTAAGAAAGAAAGTTATGGAAAATACAATTTTTATAAGTTATGAAGCTGTGGTAATTTCAAATATCTGTTTTGCTGATCTAACTCACAGTAGCTTTGTTTTGAGTGCAATAAAATTCCAATGCAAATTAAATGAGTTATATGGTGAATTGGAATCCTACTTCTCAGTTTAATAAGTGTATTTAAGGATTTAGGTACATAACATTGGAGATGTGAAAGTTAAGAACTTCAGGTTAGGTTGAGGCCTTCAAATATTGTCATAATAAACGGCAGGTGCAGACCAAGGAGGCTTAACCCTGAGATTATGTTACAGTTTGAGTATTTTCCATTGTATATGGAGGGTTTGCATTGCATTTGGTCAATTTCTGCATGGTGAGGTTCGCACAGAAGGATTGGTAGTTTGTAACGTCATTGATAATGCACCATTATTTCAAATAGTAAAGGCTATAGGGAAAAGCACGGCAGTGGTATTAGAGTAGATCGCTCTGATGTGTAGTTAGCACAGGCACAAATGGCCAAATTTCTATTAGTTACTGGGAAATGCTCTAAACTGTATATAGTGGTCAGAACAATATATAAACATGCTGTATTGAAAAGAGTACATTTTGGGGGTGAAATTGGATTTGGCCGAAAACGGACGCGGTGATCGCAAAGAGCGATCTGCCCGCGCCCGTTCAAAGTGGGGCAGGCAGCGCGCAAAATTCGTGCAGCCTGCTAATTATAACGATTAGAGTGCTGAGCCCAGTGCTAAACATGCTGCTGGTTGGCTCAGCGCTCAAGCTGGGGGCCAATAAATTTTTGCTTAGGCTCTCTGCACTTAAACGAGAGGTGCTTTGTTGCAGAAGCACCTCATTGTCACTGTGGATGCAGCCATGTTGCAACAAGGAAGAGAAAGGGCACGGCGCTTCTCAGATGCAGCACCCGAGGCCTTGGACCAAGGGGTACACAGAAGAAGACAGGTCCCTGCAGTGGGGCAGGAGGCCTTCGAGACAGAACGGCAAAAGGCAGTGGGAGGAGATAGCCCAAGCCGTCAGTGTTATAAATCTCATCATTCATCAAGAAACTACTCGTGAAATAACGCTGGACGGCCAGCGGGTGGCGCCGTCCAGGAGTATAAATACTCGGGCGTCGGCCCCAGCTTTCCTGGGACATTTTGTAAGACAAGGAACTAGTGAAGTACAACTAGACTTCCATGTTCTGAAACAAGTTGATTAAAGCCTTGCTTTATGCTCAAACCAAGTGCATAGTGAGTTTTATTACGTCAATTTAATCAACTTGATATCGACTCCACGTTTTGGGTGATTCGGGAACAGCCAGCTATGACTCGAACCGTAGAAGGGAACTCAGACAAGTAATCGATCCATCATGGAGAAACTACTCAGACCCGCCCGTCTCGACCTGGATCCGAATTCACTTACAGCCGCTAAGGTATGGAAACACTGGTATCGTACCTTTAGCAACTTCCTTGAGGAGTGTGGTGAGAATGTTCCTAACAAGTTACGAATGCTTGCTAATTATGTGTCCCCTCATGTGTTTGATTATATCGAAGACTGTGTAGACTATGATGCCGCTATCCAAATACTACAGCAGCTATATGTCAAGTCCCCAAATTAAATGTTTTCTCGGCATCTACTGGCCACAACTCGACAACAACCCGGGGAATCACTTGACGAATTCCTTCAGAAACTTCACAGGCTCAGCAAGGATTGTAACCTTAAAGCTGAGCAGTATCAGGAGGAGTTAATTCGTGATTCCTTTATTAATGGGATTGCGTCTCCCTTCATACATCAACGTCTGTTGGAGAATAAAACCCTCAAGTTACAGGCTGCCTATGACCAGGCATGTTCTCTGGACTTAGCAAAGAGGAATGCAGACACCTATCACCACGTGCACGGGCTGCTGCTATCACTTTTAGTGACTCCTTCGATAGGCCTCGGGTAGAAGCCCTCACGGATGATGACTCCAACCCAGCTGATGACAACCCTACCCTAGAAACCTACACTGATGAGGACCCTGCCCTAGCAGCAACTTGGCAATCTGGAAGGAAGTGTTTCTTCTGTGGAGGTGCGTTCCATTATAGGAAATTTTGTCCTGCTCGTAATGCGACCTGCAATCATTGCAGCAAGAAAGGTCACTTTTCTAAGGTATGCCAGTCAAGAGCCGCTGCTAGTAAGAAAGGCCACTTTTCTAAGGTATACCGGTCGAGAGCTCCTGTTAGTTTTGCAGCTACTATCTATAAAACTGCTCCTCCTCCAAGAGCCACTACTAAGGTTACAGCTGTCAAGGGTAAAACTGCCCCTCCTCCCATCACAGCTTTTTTTCCCCAAAGCCTGTCCCATGCAGCCACGAAGGTTTCGGTAAATGGACACATTTTGAGTGCACTAATCGACTCATGCAGCTCTGACAGCTTCATTAGTGAGTGGGCTGTCAGTAAGTTAAAATTGCGTATTTACCCCTCGGACAGGGAAATTGCAATGCCTCTGACGACACTGACCACCAATTCTTCCGGCTTTTGTCTTGTCGACCTTATTCTCAATGGCCGCACTTATTTCTCCACCCGGCTCGGGGTGCTCAAGAACCTATGCAGTGATGTGCTCCTGGGACAGGATTCCCAGAAACAACACAAAAGACTCACTTTCGAGTTTGGAGGGTCAAAGCCAGAGCTTACTATTTCCAAAGTACCGTTTTGTGCGCTTTCGGCGGCTTCGCTTAATGAGCCCTCCTTGTTTGCCAATTTTTCCCCCCGATGAAAGCCCATAGTCACTAAATGACGACGTTTCAGCCAAGATGATCGATCCTTTATCGAGACAGAAATCTCTCGCGTTCTAGCTGACGGTATCATTGAGCCATGTTCATCTTCCTGGTGGGCTCAAGTCGTCATTGTTAAAAATCCTCTGAAGCAACACAAGAAATGTCTTTGCATCGATTACTCGCAAACTATTAACCAGTATACCGACCTGGATGCCTACCCACTACCACGCATCGATGACATGGTCAATAACCTTACCAACTACAAGGTAGTTTCAACTTTTGATTTAAAGAGCGCATATCATCAAGTGCCATTAAAGGACTCTGCCAAGAAGTATACGGCCTTTGAGGCCAGTGGTCGGCTTAACAGTTTTGTCGCCTTCCATTTGGGGTCACCAATGGGGTGGCCGTCTTTCAACGGGCAATGGATAGCCGAGTCAAACAGGAGAACTTAACGGACACTTTTCCATATCTGGATAATATCACCATTGCTGGTCATGACCAGAAGGAGCATGATGCCAACCTACAGAAATTTTTTGACGTTCTCCGTCGTCGCAACTTAACCTTAAATGAGTCCAAATCTGTGAAATCAGTACCATCAGTCAACATCCTTGGCTACTGGGTGGGCAACGGTGTCATCAAACCGGATCCGGAGCGACTTCGTCCGCTTCAGGAGCTCCCTCCCCCTACGAATCTCGGCTCTCTTCGTCGGGCAGTCGGCATGTTCGCCTATTATGCGAAATGGATACCCCACTTCTCTGACAAGATCCAGCTCCTGCTTCGCGCAAAGTCATTTCCATTGGAGGCAACGGCTATTTCAGCTTTCAACCTCCTCAAGCGACAACTGGAAAAAGCCACACTTCGTTCCATTGATGAAATCTTCCTTTCGTGGTCGAGTGCGATGCATCAGATGTGGCGATCTCTGCTACCTTGAATCAAGGTGGTCGACCTGTTGCATTTCTGTCCAGAACTTTGCAGGGTAGCGAGCTCCATTATCCTCCTGTCGAGAAGGAGGCTACGGCCATCATCAAAGCGGTACGTAAATGGAGTCATTTTCTCGCTCGTCGCCATTTCACACTTATAACCGATCAGCGCTCCGTGGCCTTTATGCTGGATAACCGGAAACACACTAAGATCATGAATAACAAAATACAACTCTGGAGGATGGAATTGGCCGCCTTTGGATACACCATACATTATCGACCCGGCAAAGAGAATGTGGCCCCGGATACCCTCACGCGGGCATTCTGCTGTTCTGTGTCAACTTCGACTCTGGCGGATCTTCATACTGATTTATGCCATCCTGGCGTTACCCGTATCTTGCACTTTGTGCGATCTAAAAATCTCCCATTTTCTACAGAAGATGTGAAAAGAACATGCTCCTCCTGTAGAATTTGTGCGGAATTAAAAACGCAATTCTTCCGTCCATTGGATGGCTCGCTCATACACGCTATGCAGCCTATGCAGCAACTCAGCATTGACTTTAAAGGGCCATTGCCCTCCTGAACGCGAAACACCTACTTAGTGACTATGGTGGATGAATATTCACGCTTTCCCTTTGCTTGCCCCTGTCCCAGTATGCTTACTTCCACAGTGATCAAATGCCTTGATCAAGTCTTTTCCCTTTGTGGTACGGCCAATTTCATCCACTCTGATCAGGGTCCCTCCTTCATGTCAAGCGAACTCAAAAGTTATCTCTCCCAACGGGGAATCGCCACAAGTAAAACGACACCGTACCATCCCATCGGTAACGGACAGGTTGAGAGATACAACGCTATCATTTGGAACGCTGTTCGTCTAGCGCTGAGGTCACGCAACCTACCAGACCAGCAGTGGGAAACTATGCTCCCTGACGTGTTACATTCCATCAGGTCTCTCCTTTCTACGTCTACCAATGTCACACCTCACGAGCGATTCTTCAGCTTCCAGCGTCGCTCCACCCATGGGACGTCTCTACCGTCATGGTTGGCAGCTCCCGGCCCAGTGCTGCTCCGAAGATTCGTCCGATCATCTAAAACCAATCCTCTCGTCGACGAGTTAGAACTCTGGACGTCAACCCCACGTATGCCCACGTGCAGTACTCGGATGGCCGGGAGTTCACCGTTTCGCTCCGGGACCTGGCTCCCTGTCGGGCTGGTTCCACGGACCCAACCGATAGAGGGACCCACGGGGATGATGCCGACACTCTGTGCTCCCCCGAAGATGACGCACTACCTCTGGGGCATTGAGAGATCTGCCAGCTATCCAACTGGATCTACTCGGGGAGCCGAGCGCTCCCCGTGGGATGGCCACCCGAGGCCAGGACGCCGGTCAATCCCCGGCTATCCAACAGGATGAAGCCAGTTCTGCACCTGTGGGGACCCGCACCCGGAGGCACGATCTCTCCAGCCTCCCTTGGGTCGATCAGAGCAACACGGGCCCTGTCGATCCACCGGTATGGATCAAGCGGCCCAGGGTCCAAGACACGATCCGGGGAGATGTGCCTTCTAGCATTAAACAAAAATCTAAACGACTGCGGCTATTTGTGGTCCGCCTGATCCACTAAGAGAAAGTCGTCGGACTTCCAAATCTTTTAGGCAGGAAGAATGTTATAAATCTCATCATTCATCAAGAAACTACTCGTGAAATAATGCTGGACGGCCAGCTGGTGGCACCGTCCAAGGAATATAAATACTCGGGCGTCGGCCCCAGCTTACCAGGGACATTTTGTAAGACAAGGAACTAGTGAAGTACAACCAGACCTCCATGTTCTGAAACAAGTTGATTAAAGCCTAGCTTTATGCTCAAACCAAGTGCGTAGTGAGTTTTATTACGTCAGTCAGTACCACTAGTATTGTCCGCGGGACCTGGATCCAGTGCTGCAAGAAGTTTAATGACCTCATACGAGTGGTCAAGGTGAGTGAATGCATCTTCAAATGCCATATCCCACAAACTGCACCACTAGCCTCACACATTGCTCAATGCACCACTCCCCCATCACTCACCTACCAACAATCTCTAGCAATCACGACTCATACCTCACAATCATAGTTTCACCTCACCCTCACACACTTACCACTGCTGCAAGCCTCACACCTACATCTCACACCTTGCACACAATGTCAGCTATTCAACCATGACAGTCACATTATCCAAACACATTGCACTATACTCATTGACACACTTCCTTTTCCCTTACAGGCCAAGGTGGCTCACAACCGCCGTGAGCAGCAGCAGACAGGCGGGGGTGAAGCACATCTGCAGAACGTTACTGCGCTGGAGAAGACTGTGCTGGAGGGGCCGTCACTGAGGTTGTGGCGAGCGGCGAGGCTGAAAGCATTGCTGATGACGGTATCCTTCCTCTCACATCCCACATTCCCCCATCGCACAAACTCTTCTCACTTACAAGCTGCTGATGGTGTAAGCATGCACATCTTGCTTTCTCCCCCTCCCCTCGCCACAACCCAACCATTATGCCTTTCTCCTTTCAGATACCCAAGAACTGCCAGCAGCCCAGCCAGTCCCCAACCAACTAGAGGAGGAGAGTGATGGAGAAGAAGAGGCACCATCACTCGATCTGACACTCCCAGGTACAAGCTTAGAAAATGGCACTGCGCGAACTTTAGAGGGTAGTATAGAGGCGGGATCTGCACGTGGTGAGACACCGGGCACGAGTGGGCTGCAGCCAGGCCAGGGGAAAGGGTAGCTCAGCTGCCAGTTCCCCGGAGGGCGAGTTTGCACACGAGCTCTGCTGCACAGGACTCAGATGAGGACTTTGATGTGGTGGCCATCAGTAGAAAGGGATGGGCATGCACACAGGAATGCTTGGTGCCTGCCAGAGAGCCTCTTGTCAGTGATAAGGAGCATGGAGGAGTCCCGCTCCAACATTGCATAGGGCTTTGCGCGGAACTGGGAGCCCATTAGAGCACTTGTGGACCCAACCATAATGCTGGGTGTGAAGGGCGATGTCGCAGCTTCCATTGCAGCACAAGTGGAAGCGACCCAACATTTGAGTGCTGCAGTGGTAACTCAGACTGTTTTCGTGTAGGCTCAGTTTGGTGCCATGCAAGCTCAGACTGCTCTCATGCAGTCTCAGTTTGCTGCCATGCAAGCTCACACTGATGCCATCGTGGCTGGGTTTATGAGTGTGGAAAGGGGCTTGCAGGATCTCACAGTAGTCCAGCAATCTGCCCTTCAACAGATGGCTTGGAATGCTAAGGTGTCGCCCCGGGGGAGTGGCAGTGGCAGTGGCTCCATGAAGCAAGAACCTGCTGTCCTTTCTCATTATGGCAGCATTCATACTACCACCACTGCCACTCCTCCAGTGCCCTTGCTGCTGCCTGTCAGCAAGCTAGACCAGATTGTTGCCGCCCATGCCGAGGTAGTGCAGTGTACACCCGGATCTTCTAGGCCCAGAGCTGCTTGAGGTTGACCTGCAAGACTATTTGCACTGTCCCCCATGGAAAGTCAGCATGCAGCAGCCACTGGGGTAGCACTGCATAGGAGCACTAGAATAGGCAAAGGAACATGAAAGACAGACACTAAGGGAGTGCACAAGGGTGATTAGTTGACTTTGTTGACCTGCTCCTATTTCTTATGTTCTTATGTCAATTCAATTTTCAATTCAATTTTTATTTGTCATATATGCAGCAGACGTGTGTACTGCACAATGAAATGTTGATTTTTACGAGTCCTCCCAACATTGGAATAAATATGGCATAACAATGATAAAAATACTAATAGAAATACAGTAATAATAAATAAAACAGTAATAAATAATAATAAATTATACGTTCATGAGTCTTATGGCCTGGGGGTAGAAGCTGTTTCGAAACCTGCTGGTACGAGACCGTATGCTTCGGTATCGGCAGGGCGAAGAGGTTGTGGCTGGAGTGGCTCGCGTCTTTAATGATTCTCAGGGCCTTCCCCCGGCACCTCTCGGGGTAGATATCCTGGACAGCAGGTAGTTTAATTCCTATAGTATGTTGTGCAGCTTTCACCATCATCTGTAGAGCCTTGCAGTCTGTGGCGGTGCAGTTGCCATACCAGGTAGTGATGCAGCCGGACAGGATACTCTCGGTGCACCAGTAGAAGTTGGTGAGAATCTGGGGGGCCATTCCAAATTTCTTCAATCTCCTGAGGAAGAACAGGCGTTGGCATGCCTTCTTTGTTACGACGTCGATGTGATGTGACCACGTTAAGTCCTCCGTAATGAATACACCCAGGAATTTGAAGCTGCTGACCCTCTCCACCTCAGCCCCTTCGATGTAGATTGGGGTGTGTCCCTCCCCCTGCCGCTTCCTGTAGTCCACGATCATCTCCTTTGTTTTGCTGATGTTGAGAGAGAGGTTGTTGTACTTGCACCATTCTGCTAGAGCTCTTACCTCCTCCCTGTAGCCTGTCTCGTCGCCATCTGTGATCAGGCCTACAACGGTAGTGTCATCAGCAAACTTGATGATGGAGTTGGAATTGTGCGTGGCCACGCAATCGTGAGTAAACAGGGAGTACAGAAGGGGGCTGAGCACACAACCCTGGGGAGCTCCCGTGTTCAGGATCAGTGTTGAGGAGGTGTTACTGCCTATTTTCACCACCTGGGGTCTGCCCGTCAGGAAGTCCAGGATCCAGTTGCATAGGGAGGTGTTAAGTCCTAGCTCACTGAGCTTGTTGACCAGCTTGGAGGGGATAATGGTATTGAATACTGAACTATAACCAATGAACAACATTCTCACATAGGTGTTCCTCTTATCCAGGTGTGATAAGGCAGTGTGCAGTACAGTGGCGATGGCATCATCCCTAGATCTTTTTGGGCGGTAAGCAAATTGGAGTGGGTCCAGTGTGTCAGTTAGTAAGGAGTTGATGTGGGTTTTGACCAGCCTCTCAAAGCACTTCATGATTACAGAAGTGAGTGCTATGGGGCGGTAGTCGTTTAAACAGGTTACTTTTGTTTTTTTGGGGACTGGAATAACCGACGTCATCTTGAAGCAGGTGGGGACTACAGACTGGTACAGTGAACAGTTGAATATATCCGTAAACACGGCTGCCAGCTGGTCAGCGCATGCTCTAAGGACACGCCCAGGGATTCAACCTGGATCAGGTGCTTCGTGGGTGTTCACTCTCTTAAAAGTCTTGCTCACGTCAGCCACGGAGATTGAGAAGACCCGGTCGTCCTGAGCCGCAGGCGCCCTTGTAACAGGCCAATTGTTGTTGGCCTCAAACCGGGCGTAAAAAGTGTTAAGCTCGTCCGGGAGAGAGGCATTGCTGGGCATGACACAGCTGGGTTTCCCTTTGTAGTATTGGATTGACTCATTTATAAATTATGTTTGGAATGTTTGTTTTGTGGTGGCTCTCAGTTCAGCTTTATGCCCAAGAGGACACTGTGATGTTCTGTGACAGAGGAATGGTAAGGTGGAGAAGTGTAGAGCAACTTGGGATCTAGAGTTTCATTCATTGGAACTGGAGTCTGATGAGGCATTCACGGACAGCCCGTCCAGAACGAGGATTTGCTGCCTACCTCCTGCCTTCCTCCTCTTCCTCCTGAGGTGGTTGTGGAACCCATGGTGACAAGGGCTGCGCCCTCATGATGGCCAAGTTTTGGAGAATGCAGCAGACCACCACAAAATGGGACACCTGTACTGGAGGTCTCCTCCCGAGCGGTCAAGGCAACGGAACCATTGCTTTAGCACCCCGATGGTTAGCTCGATGAGTTTCCATGTGGCAGCATGGCGCTCATTATATGAGTGTTGGCCACGAGTGGTGGGGTTGCGGAGGGGAGTCATCAGCTAGCTGTAGAGAGGATAGCCCTTGTCTCCGAGCAGCTACCTTCGGGTTCGATTTGCTGGCTGGAAGATTGCTGGCGCACTGGACTGGCGCAGGATGAAGGCATCATGACTGCTGCCAGGATACTGGTCATTCACCATCATGATGTGCTGGGCGTGGGTGCACACCAACCATATTAAGTAAGTGGTAGCCTTTGCGTTTACAGAACACCTCAGGATTGATATGCAGTGCCCACAAAGCCACGTGTGTGCAGTCGCGGCACCCTGCACCATGGGGAAGCCTGGCAAAGCCACAAGGGTGCTTCTCCTGCTTCTCTCGTTCAGAGAGAAGACAATGAAGTCCCTTCACCTGGAGTATAGAGCCTCTGTGACCTCTCGATTGCAGCGATGGATGGCGAACTGGGAAATGTTAGCTATGTCGCCTGCTCCTTCTGGAAATATCAGATGGTGAAAAAATTCAGGGCCACCGTCACCTTGAGGGCCATTGGTTCCAAGAGGTGACAGAGTTCTGTGACCACCTCCTTGGTGAAGTGGAACCTCTGAATACACTGCTCCTGGCTTAAGTGCAGGTAGGAGAAGCACTCTCAGAAGACCCTAGGTGGGTAAGGCCTTCTGCTGAGAGCCCTCCTGCCCCTCTTCCTCCTCCCTCTGCGAGCACCTTGTCCTCTTCTTTGCTGCCTCTACTCCATCTCCCTGGCATGCTGCAACGCGAGGGGGACTGCAAGTAGAGCCTCCATGACTGGGAGCAAGTGGTCTGATCAGAACCCCTGAATTCAGAAGCAAGGCCTTCTCCACTTGCAGCACCATTCCCTGTGACCTCACCAACTTTAAATAATTGTAGAAAGGTCCAAACAGTTCCGCAAACTTATACAGAGCCAGTAGAAATCAAAAAGCAAGTGACCTCAAGTTGTTGATGATCCCTTTAAATATCACTGGTGGGGGAATCCCTTGTGCAGCTGAACGCGTGTTCAACTGTGCGTGCTTTGGAGAGGACATGCAGTCGAGCAGCGACATCCAAAATAGCAGGTCGTACGTCAAAGCAGCATTGTACACTGATTGACATCTCAATCAGCCTCATCAGCATTCTTCTGCCGAACGCAGGTAACAGCCGCGCTACCGACCCGCCCAAAATGGTGACCGCTGGGGCCCACACAGGAAGTGGACGGAAGCGATGCAGCCACCATTTTTTTGCTGAAACTGACCTTAATGTTTTTAATGTCCTGACCTCAGACTATGCAAAAGTTTGAAATAATTTTACTTGTGATTTTTTACACAAATGCAATTAGGATTCATCCACATGTACATAGGCAACCACTAACATATATATGTAAGATTGGATTAATAAAACTGATGTCTTTCTTAGAGATTTAGAAACAGAAATGTTTTACAGTATGTAGAAGGAAGTCTATTGAGTCCTTCTCTCATGTGCTGACTTTAAGACCCTCTAAAGGAGAATTTGGGACTGTGGCATTTTCCTGTTTTTATATTTTTTACGTAATTATCTATTGGTCTTTCATTGATTGAGCTTGTATATGTCACTATTATCAACATAAAAGTGACGAGATGTTATCTGTCAGCACCCATCACTCGCTTTATTTATAAATGAACATCTCTTTTACTCCAGATATTTGAAATAAACTGAGGGGAGGGGTAACTTCATCAGTCATATTTACAATATTTTGCTGGTTTAATGTGCAGAATTTTAACAAGTATCATTAAGTGGATCCAATGAACCAAAAGGCCTTGTTAGATGTGGCAGCTGAGAAGGAGACTAAAATATTGTTTTTCATAATGGAGATTAACTAGCCATCTCAAGTGCATTATGTAGTGGAGACGGAGCCAAAGAGTGGCCCATTGTACATCCTTGCTAATTGTGAATGCCCCTAACTTGCAGGCCTTGTGAAACAGATCAGATTTAGGAATGTGTCATTGACATAATATACAGTGAACACAATGTTAGATAATCAAGAGGCCACTAATCAGGAATGTGAACCAGTTAATCGTATAGAGAGCTGCTGCTGTGAATTGCCAGGCATCCTAAACCTGTGAATGTCAGAAAAACGTAAAGGGATTCATGCCTGAGGCTAGGTAGTTTTTCTTTTCTATGTCCATTTTCATCAGGCTGGATCATTCTAACCTATCTGGTTGTTTGAAATAATTACCGACAGATATATGTACTTAAAAAAACGGTGGAGGCCTAACACATCTGGCCAGCTCCTCCTCCTTCTCTTCTTAGGCAGTCCCTCGGAACCGAGGATGACTTGCTTCCACATTAAAAATGAGTTTGCAGGTGACTGATTAGTCCAATGCGGGACCAACTGTCTCTGTCACAGGTGGGGCAGACGGTGGTTGAAGGGGCGGGTGGGTGGGGTGCTTGGGTTGACTTTTGCTCCATGCGCTGCCTGCGCTTGGCTTCCGCTTGCTCCCGGCGAAGAGACTAGAGGTGTTCGGCGCCTTCCCGGATGCTTCTCCTCCACTTTGTGCGGTCTTGGGCCAGGGATTCCCAGGTGTCGGTGGGGATGTTACACTTTTTCAAGGAGGCTTTGAGGGTGTCCTTGAAGCATTTCCTCCGCCCACCTGGGGCTCTTTTGCCGTGCCAGAGCTCTGAGTAGAGCGCTTGTTTTGGGAGTCTCGTATCGGGCATGCGGACAATGTGACCCGTCCATCAGAGCTGATCAAGCGTGGTTAAAGCTTCGATGCTGGGGATGTTGGCCTGAGCAAGAACACTGACGGTGCGCCTATCCTGCCAATGGATTTGCAGGATCTTGCGGAAGCAGCGTTAGTGGTACCTCTCCAGTGCTTTGAGGTGCCTGCTGTACATGGTCCATGTCTCTGAGGCATACAACAGGGCAGGTATCACTGCTGCTCTGTAGACCGGCTCCAATGCTGGAATGGCCTACATGTAGGTCCTAGGAAGGAGAAGAAAGCAAAGCGACCTGCAGTATTTTGTGGAGACAGGAGGAGCACTGCTGCTTCTGGTTCCACAGCAATATAACTTGTAAACGTTTTGCTGACTGTTTTTTGAGTGGCCTTCAGCAGTCCCTTGCTCAAAACCTGGAACAAGTGGGTGGAGCAAACTGTCTGCTGATTAGCATGATTGCAGTGTTCAGCCCAGCGCTGAACACACTGCTGAGTGGCTGAACACTCAGCAGGGGGCCAAAGTTCGTGCGAGGCTAGCACAAATGAAAGCTAGCCTGCATTTCTTAAAGGCAATCTGCACCTATTAAAGGGAAGGTGCAATCTGCCTTAAGTAGCTCATTGAACTGGCTGGGGATGAGAGTGAGAGGAGGAAAAAACAAAAAATTATGTTATAACAGGAGCAAGAGCGTGCACCAAGGTTCTCCGATGCAGCACTGGAGGCCTTGGTGCAGGAGGTCAACTCAAGGAGAGAGGTGCTGTTTCCACAGGGGGCCAGGAGGCCCTCCAGGCAAACGTGTAAAGTCCGTTGGGAGCAGGTAGCCACTGTGGTGAATGCCAGCAGTTTAGCACCGAGGACCTGGACACAGTGCAGGACCTGGAAGAGGTTTAATGACCTCACACGAGTGGTCAAGGTCAGTGAATTCTTCTTCAAATGCCAAATCCCACCATCTGCACCACTAGCCTCACACACTGCTCAATGCACCATACCCCTGTCACTCACCCACCAACAATCTCTACCTAACACAACTCATACCTCACATTCATAGCTTCACCTCACCCTCACACACTTACCACTGCTGCAAGCCTCACACCCACATCTCACAGCTTGCACACACTGTCAACTATTCAACCACGACAGGCATATCGCCTAAGCACATTGCACCACACTCACTGACTCACTTCCCTTTCTCGTACAATCATAGAATCATAGAAAGTTACGGCACAAAAGGAGGCCATTCGGCTCATCATATCTGTGCCGGCTGAAAAAGAGCCATCCAGCCTAATCCCACTTTCCAGCTCTTGGTCCGTAGCCCTGTAGGTTACGGCACTTCAAGTGCATATCCAAGTACCTTTAAATGTGATGAGGGTTTCTGCCTCTACCACCCTTTCAGGCAGTGAGTTCCAGACCCCCACCACCCTCTGGGTGAAAAAAGTTCTCCTCAACTCTCCTCTAAGCCTTCTTCCAATCACTTTAAATCTATGCCTCCTGGTTATTGACCCCTCTGCTAAAGGAAATAGATCCTTCTAATCTACTTTATCTAGGCCCCTCATAATTATTTACACCTCAATCAAGTCTCCCCTCAACCTCCTCTGTTCCAAGGAAAACAACGCCAGCCTATCCAATCTTTCTTCATAGCTAAAATTCGCCAGTCCTGGCAACATCCTCGTAAATCTCCTCTGTACCCTCTCTAATGCAGTCACATCTTTCCTGTAATGTGGTGACCAAAACTGTACGCAGTACTCTAGCTGTGGCCTAACTAGTCTTTCATACAGTTCAAGCATAACTTCTCTGCTCTTATATTCTATGCCTCAGCTAATAAAGGAAAGTATTCCATATGCTTTCTTAACCACCTTACCTACCTGTCCTGCTACCTTCAGGGATCTGTGGACATGCACTCCTCTATGCTTCTCAGTATCCTGCCATTTATTGTGTATTCCTTTGCTGTATTAGCCCTCCCCAAATGCATTACCTCACATGTCTCCGGATTGAATTCCATTTGCCACTTTTCTGCCCACCTGACCAGTCCATTGATATCTTCCTGCAGTATACAGATTTCTTCCTCACTATCAATCACATGGCCAATTTTTGTATCATCTGCAAACTTCTTAATTCTATCCCCTACATTCTAAATCATTGATATATACCACAAAAAGCAAGGGACCTAGCACTGAGTGTCATAAATCTCATCATCGAGAAACTACCTATGAAATAACACTGGACGGCCAGCTGGTGGGCGTTGGCCCCAGCTTGCCAGGGACATTTTGTAAAGACAAGGGAGCTAGTGGATACAATTAGACTTCCATGTTCTGAAATAAGTTGATTAAAGCCTTGCTTTATGCTCAAACCAAGTGCATAGTGAGTTTTATTACATCAATTTAATCAACTTAGTATCGACTCCACGCTTTGGGTGATTTCGGGAACAGCCAGCTACGACTCGAACCGTAGAAGGGAACTCAGATAAGTAATCGATCCATCATGGAGAAACTACTCAGCCCCGCCCATCTTGACCTGGACCCGAATTCACTTATAGCTGCTAAGGTATGGAAACACTGGTATCGTACTTTTAGCAACTTCCTCAGGGTGTGTGGTGAAAATGTTCCTGATAAATTAGAAATACTTGCTAATTACGTATCCCCTCATGTGTTTGATTATATCGAAGACTGTGTAGACTATGACATCGCTATCCAAATACTACAGCAGCTATATGTCAAGTCCCTAAATGAAATTTTTTCTTGGCATCTACTGGCCACAACTCGACAACAACCCGGGGAATCACTTGAAGAATTCCTTCAGAAACTTCGCAGGCTCAGCAAGGATTGTAATCTTAAAGCTGTTACAGCTGAGCAAAACTGAGGCTACAGGACGATATAGACGGGTTGGTCAGATGGGCAGTACAGTGGCAAATGGAATTTAACCCTGAAAAGTGTGAGGTGATGCATTTTGGGAGGACTAACAAGGCAAGGGAATACATAATGAATGGTAGGACCCTAGGAAGGACAGAGGATCAGAGGGACCTTGGTGTGCTTGTACAGTACATAGATCCCTGAAGGCAGCAGGACAGGTAGATAAGATAGTTAAAAAGGCATATGGGATACTTGCCTTCATTAGCCAAGGCATAGAATATAAGAGCAGGGAGGTTATGATGGAGCTGTACAAAACGCTAGTTAGGCCACAGCTGGAATACTGTGTGCAGTTCTAATAATAATAATAATAATAATCAACTTTATTGTCATTGTTAGTGCACAAGTGAAGTACAACGAAATGTAAGCTTGCGGCTCCCGAGAGTGTACATTTTGATTAAGACATTTAACATACACTTGGCTTGTAACATAAACATAAACATAATAAAGTGCATTGACAGATGTGCAGGCTTTAGAGTTTATTAGCAGAGTTCAGTAGGATGACAGCCCTGGGAAAGAAGCTGTTCCTAAATCTGGTCGTGCGGGTGCGAATGCATCTGTAGCGTCTCCCAGATGGCAGGGGGCGAACAAACTGTGGCTGGGGTGGGTAGGGTCTTTGATGATGGTCAATGACCTCCGTAGACAACGTTTCTGGTAGATGTTCTCAATGGTCAGTAGCCGAGTGCCGGTAATGTGTTGGGCAGTTTTGACTACCCGCTGCAGGGCTTTCCTGGAGGTACAGCTGCTATACCACACTGTGATACAGTTCGTCAGGATGCTCTCTATTGTGCAGCGGTAAAAATTAGAGAGGATCCGGGGTGACAGGTTGCATCCCTTCAGCCTCCTTAGGAAATATAGGCGCTGCTGGGCTATACTATAGGAAGGATGTTATTGCATTGGAGAGGGTGCAGAGGAGATTCACCAGGATGTTACCTGGGCTGGAGCACTTCAGCTATGAAGAGAGACTGGACAGGCTGGCGTTGTTTTCCTTAGAGCAGAGAAGGCTGAGGGGGGGGACCTGATTGAGGTGTACAAAATTATGAGGGGCATAGATAGGGTAGATAGAGGGGAACTTTTCCCCTTGGTGGAGGGGTCAGTAACCAGGGGGCATAGTTTCAAGGTAAGGGGCAGGAGGTTTAGAGGGGATTTGAGGAAATACTTTTTCACCCAGAGGGTGGTTGGAATCTGGAACTTACTGCCTGAAAGGGTGGTAGAGGCAGGAACCCTCACAACATTCAAGAAGCATTTAGATGAGCACTTGAAGCGCCATAGCATACAAGGCTATGGAGCAAGTGCTGGAAAATGGGATTAGAATAGATAGGGCTTAATGGCCGGTGCAGACACGATGGGCCGAAGGGCCCCTTTCTGTGCTGTATAACTCTATGACTCTATGGGGGAAAAATTCAGTGTCGCCCCGTCAGGGGCGCGATTATTGGCCGAGCGCAAAGGTTAGTGCCTGGTGCTAATTATTGCCTCCAACTGCAAACTTGGCTTTTATCGCCCCTGGAGGTGATTGGAGCGCTAAGTCAGGTGCTTCACACCTGTCTTAAGGCGGAAAGGCCGAGTAGCAAGGCGCTACCTCAGAGCGTTGGCGGAGCTCATGTGATGTCAGTCAGCAATGGAACACAGACACAATGGCGCCGGCCAGTTCTTAAAGGGGAGGGTACATCTTGCTCTCCATTCACATCCTGCTCATTGCAGGATTATAGGCCGGTAAGCCTGACATCGGTAGTGGGGAAAATGCTAGAGTCCATTATAAAAAATGTAATAGCAGAGCACTTGGAAAACAGTGACAGGATCGGACAAAGTCAACATGGATTTACAAAAGGTAAATCATGCTTGACTAATCTACTGGAATTTTTTGAGGATGTAACTGGTAGAATAGATAAGGGAGAACCAGTGGATGTGGTGTATTTGGACTTTCAGAAGGCTTTCGATAAGGTCCCGCATAAGAGATTGGCGTGCAAAGTTAAAGCACATGGGATTGGGGGTAAGGTACTGACTTGGATAGAGAACTGGTTGGCAGACAGGAAGCAAAGAGTTGGAATAAACGGGTCTTTTTCAGAGTGGCAGGCAGTGACTAGTGGGGTACTGCAGGGATCGGTGCTAGGACCCCAGCTATTCGCAATATATATTAATGATCTATACGAGGGAACTAGATGTAATATCTCCAAGTTTGCAGACGACACAAAGCTGGGTGGGCGTGTGTGTTGTGAGGAGGATGCAGAGAAACTCCAGTAAGATTTGGACAGGTTGGGTGATTGGGCAGAAGCATGGCAGATGCAGTATAATGTGGATAAATGCAAGGTTATCCACTTTGGTGGCAAAACCAGGAAGGCAGATTATTATCTGAACGGCAGTAGATTGGGAAAAGGGGAAGTGCAACGAGACCTGGGTGTCCTTGTGCACCAGTCGCTGAAGGTAAGCATGCAGGTGCAGCAGGCGGTTAAGAAGGCAAATGGTATGTTGGCCTTCATAGCGAGAGGATTCGAGTACAGGAGCAAGGATGTCTTGCTGCAGTTGTACAGGGCCTTGGTGAGACCACACCTTGAGTATTGTGTGCAGTTTTGGTCGCCTTATCTGAGGAAGGATGCTCTTGCCATAGAGGGAGTGCAGCGAAGATTCACCAGACTGATACCTGGGATGGCAGGAATGACGTATGAAGAGAGATTGAGTTGCTTAGGCTTATATTCGCAAGAGTTTAGAAGAATGAGAAGGGATCTCATTGAAACTTATAGGCCTAGAAATTCAGTGGGCTGCGCCACCAGTTAGCGCCCAAAGAGGGCACTTAGTGGCTTTAGCGCCACTGGCCACACCTCCCGCGAAATTTAGCAGGGCGCTAATGGCGGCATTAGCCTGCAGTGCTGCACTGCCACCGATGACATCATCGGTGTGCGCAGCGCCCTGCTACCGCCCCGAACGCGATATTGGGTCGCTCCCGCCCCCCCCCCCCAATAGCGCCGGTTGCAAATCGCGACCAGTTCACGGGGTCTACCTGTGGCGGTAGTGGCGCAAATTAAGGTGGAGGTGCGGGGCGGCCATATTTTTCGGTGGCCACCTGCCAGCACCTCCTCACGCCACCCTCCCCGGCCTCCTGATTCTGCCCCCCCCCCCCCCTCGGGCAGTGCCGGCTGTGTCACGAGGGCCGGCACTTCTCCTCGGTGCCGGGCTCTTTTGCCGGCACTCGCAATCAGTGATTGGCGCTGTGGCACGTTGTGCTGCGATACTCAGTTTCAGCGCCCCAAGAGGGACGCGGGGTGCCTCGAGCAACGCCCCGCGTCCCTCTTGGGGCGCTCAAACTGAATATCGCGCTGGCGCTCCCGGCTCCGTCCGGAGTGGTAATTCCGGCACCCAGGCGAGCTTGGCGCCCCAAATGGGGCGCCAGTGAATTTCTAGTCCATAAAATTCTAACAGGACTAGACAGAATAGATGCAGGAAGGATGTTCCTGATGGCGGGGGAGTCCAGAAAGAGTTGGATATATTTCTTGAGGCTAAAGGGATCAAGGGCTATGGGGAGAAAGCAGGGACAGGGTACTGAATCTGGATGATCAGCCATGATCTCATTAAATGACGGAACAGGCTCGAGGGGCCGGATGGCCTACTCCTGCTCCTATCTTCTATGTTTCTATTGCAGCCTTGAATCTCGGCCTGGAGAGACCTGTACATCAAATCTACTGGAAAGAACAATGGAGAGACCCAGGGAAAGAGCTCAGAATGCAGCCCCCACACTCTCTTCTAAATCAATACAAGGAAGGGCAAATCAAAATGAACGTGTAAAGTGCTGCTCAGTACCCAAAACTCCTTCACACAGCGTTGAATCTCTCCAGAAGTCTCTCTCTCTGTCTCTCAGAATGCGTTGTGCAAAAATGTCACCAACAAAAAAAGGCAGGAAGCGGTCGCCTTTAAATAGCGCTCCCCCAGTCTCTTCCTGACTGCAAAACGCTCCCCTCGTCCTGTCATTGCTAGCGGCAGGCGGTAAGGCAGGGGGCGCCACTCAATATCCGGTCCAGGGCGTTGCACACTTGACCGGCGCAGGAGATTGTGGTGGTAGTGTTTAGTGCCGCCGCAAAATGTCTGGTTAATTTCGTGAGCGGCCTAAACATCGCCGCACACGGGTGCTAGTTGCTTTGCGCCCTCTTAAGGCACTAACGGGAGGCGCAAACTAACTGAATTTTTCCCTCTATGACACCCATCACCCCTGTGCTCGCTGGCCAACATTAGCTCCTGGTCCACCAACAACTCACATTTAAAATTCTCATCCTTGTGTCCAAATCCCTCTCGGGCCTCTCCCCTCCCTATCTCTGTGACCTCCACTAGCCCTACAACCCTCCAAGAACTCTGTGTTCCAACAACTTTAGCCTCTTACTCATAACACACTCCTTTCATTGGTGGCTGATCCTACAGTCATCTGGGCTCCACACTCTGGATTTCCCTCTTTAAACCTCTTCGCCTCTCCACCTTTCTTCTTTTAAGACTCTCCTTAAAACCTATCTATTTGACCAAACTTGTAGCTACCCTCCTAATAACTCCTTTTTCTGACTCGGTGTCATCAATTGTCTGATTCCACTTCTGTGAAGCACCTTGGGATGTTTTCCTGCATTAAAGGTGCTATATAAATACAAGTTGTTGTTGTTAAAAACAAATTGCAGCCATAGTCCAGTAATCCAACAGTACATTTACTCACTGAATCACCAGGAGAGCCTACATTCTCATTTTATTTCCCTTCAACTTTCAGCGATGAGATGCTTCTTTTTGTCTTGGATCACAATGGTAGAGAATGAATGTGATACAGCATCTGGAAAAATGAAAACCTAAAGGATTGTTTTAGTGTTTGTTCCATTTTAGTTAATGTGAGCACACTAAATCATACTCAGCTGCTTCTGTCACAAGCTAACAGCAGCTGCAACTAGGTCAACTTAATGTCAAAAAAATTGTTTAAAAACTTATATTGTTGAAGGAACATAAAAGTGACAGCTGCTGGAAGTATATTACCCTAGTGTTGTAAAGTATCAGTTGGTTGGTGGCAATGGTTGTTTCTGGCATTTGTCTTTGGCGAAACACAAATTAGGTCTGAATTCCAGAACTTCCCACCCCCACCCCCCACCCACAAATCTGACAGACAAAGTGCCACAAACAGATCATGGAGACCAGAGCTCTCCAATCCTGAGAGGAGCACAGTCCCTCCATTCTGCTGCCTACCCTCTTGAGTGAACTGGCCAGGATCCAGAGTGGTGACTGATGGAGGAGAACAAAACCTGGAGGACAATTACCTTTTAAAGAAGAAAGTCACGGGGGTGGGGTGGGGTCGAAATTGGGCTCGGTAGCGCTACGAGGCCCCTTAGGGTTTCAAAATGGCACCCGCGGTGCTTGCGCGTGCACACTTCTGGCATGAAGTGCGCTGTACGCCATATTGGTAAAGGGATTAGCACGTGCGCACCTAACGTTCGCCGGAAGCATGCAGAGCAGGCAGACCATGACGTCAATCAGTGTGCAATGCTGATTTGACGCCAGTGCTGCCATTATGGAGCTCCACACTCCAGCCTACGCTCTCTCTAACCTCACACAACTGAACACGATATTAAGGAACATGAAGGAACCCTGACCAGCGCTATTTAAAGAGATCATCAACTACTTACAGGTTAGTTGCTGGTTTATTTCTTCTGGCTGTTGCTACAATTCTACACATTTTTGGTGCTTTCCATAGTTTTTTCTATAGCTTGGCCCATCAAAGTCCTCATCTGAGTCCTCTGCAGGAGAACTCATGTGTGACCTTGCCCTCCAGCGAGCTGGCACCTGCACTTTCCTTGCCCCCCTGTCCTGGCTGCAGCGCACTTGTACCTGGTGTCTCACCACATGCAGCTCCCACCTCTATGCTATCCTTTATAATACGTGTGGTGTCTCCATCATCACTGTCTTCTTGCTCTTCCACCACTGCTTGGGCAGGTTGCAGGTCTTGGGTATCTGAAATGAAAAAGGGACAAGGGCTGAGTTGTGGTGAGGGGAGAGGTGAAAGCAAGAATTGCATGCTTACACCATCTGCAGCATGAATGTGGCAGTTGGGTAAGGGCAGTCAGCAGTGGTCACAGCAGGGCTGATGGTAGGGAAATTGAGGTTGTGGCAGAGGAAACCTCATTTCCTGCACCAGTCCAATGCCCCTCCCATATTTTTCCCTGGCACTAGTCTAAGAGGATGGCTGCTTGGGGTCAAGGGATACATCCTTCTACCATGGCTGATGACACCTCTTCAGAACCCCACCACTCCACAACAGAACAGGTACAACAGCAGCTACATCACCACAGGTGTGTCATATTGCAGGCCATAGGGATGCTCTAGTCGAGGTTCAGGTGCCTTTACAGGTCTGGAGACTTCCTGCAATACTCGCCAGCAGAGTCTCCAGAATAATTGTGGCATGCTGCCTTCTGCATAACATCGCTCAACAAAGAGAACTGGAGGTGCAGGAGGAGGAAGGTCAGCAGGACTCATCATTTGATAAGGAAGAGGATGGTGAGGAGGAAGATGGAGGACCTAACGCATGGTGTGCAGATTATCTTGCGGCCCAAGTTGCAGGGGATGGTCTTAGAGTGTAGTTTTTCACCTAGACATCTGTTACCTCCACCACTCTGTGACCAGACCCCCTTGCACTAATAGTCCTGCAACCTTCACTTCATTGATTTACAATCCTCCAGCTTGAAAACATTGAACCGACTTCCACACCTATCCCATAATGAAATAATAGACACAGTAATTGCCTTGAAAGCAGAGGGAACACGAAAGTGACAGATGTGAGAAAGGCTTTAATGTTCACCAGAAAACAAATATTAACAAATCAAGTAGTGCTACACCCAAATGTGAACCCTAAGCTTTTTAGCCGATGGCTTCCTGGGTCTACCACTTCAACAAGGTGTTACCCTAGTGGTTTGTGCAGAGCTAGGAGAATGGGCAGACAAGTGACAGATGGAATTTAATACAGAGAAGGGTGAGGTGATGCATTTTGGCAGAAGGAACAGGGAGAAGCAATATACACTTAATGGCACAGTTTTAAAGAGTGCAGGGACAGAGGGACCTGGGAGTTAATGTGCATAGGTCTCTGAAGGTGGCAGGACATATTGAGAGAGTGGTTAGCAAAGCGTATGGGATTTTGGGCTTCATAAATAGAGGTATTGAGTACAAAAGTAGAGAAGTTATGCTGAACCTTTATAAAGCGCTGGTTAGGCCACAACTGGAGTATTGCGTCCAGTTCTGGTCACCACGCTTTAGGAAGGATGTGAAGGCCCTTGAGAGGGTGCAGAGGAGATTTACCAGAATGGTTCCGGGAATGGGTGATCTTAAGTACAAAGACAGGTTGGAATGGCTGGATTTGTTTTCATTAGAGCAAAGGAGGTTGAGGGGTGTACAAGATTATGACGGGTTTGGATAGGCTAGACGGGGAAAGGCTGTTCCCACTAACTGACAAGACAAGGACTAGGGGACACAGATTGAAGTTTTTGGGCAACAGATATAGGGGGGATGTGAAGAAAAACTTTTTTACGCAGCAAGTGGTGAGGACCTGAAACTCGCTGCCGATGGAAGTGGTGGAAGTGGAAACACTCAATGTTTTCAAGGGGAGACTGGATAGGCATTTGAAGGAAATAAACTTGCAGGGTTACGGGGTTAGAGCAGGGGAATGGGACTGACTGGATTGCTCTACAGACTTGATGGGCCAAATGGCCTCCTTCTGTGCCATTATGACTCTATGACTAGTGGGAGGTTGATGTGTATCTTTCTCAGACTCCTGAGATGCTTGTAGCCAACAACCTCTGTGCTGCTGCTCCTGGACTTCTGCTGGGGCTAGCTAGAGTTCAGGCACCATGTCGAGTATTGGTTAAGGGAATGGCAAGGGATGAGACGCGCTGACATCCTGAACATACTGCGCCTGTTTCACCAACCTCCCTTCCTCGGGGCAGTGGCATATCAGTCTGCAGGAGCTAGGTGATGCTTTGGAAGCCCTGATCTACTCTGTCCATCAGCTTCTCTAGGGTGGAACAGACGTTGGGGCCTAGAGTCTGTATTTCAGCTGCCTGAGCCTCGAAGGTGGCAAAGGCTGGTTGCACCGACTCCTACAGTAAGGGTCTGGCTGCAGTGCCCCTGGAGGTGGCCACACACTCCATTGTAGATTACAGAGTGGAGAATCCCTACAAGAGCACCCCACAGATGTTGGAAGTGGACTCCTCCATGCTTCCTGCTATGGTGATAGAGTGCTTGGCAGGACTGCCGACACCTCACACATTTGTTCCTGTGCCTCAAAGTATTCTCCATTTCATGGCTGCTCCTTGAAGTTCTATATCTCTGTCCTGTTGAGCAGAGCTTGGAGAGGACGGTGCCCTCCAGCGTGTATTCTCCTCGGCTGTCCCTGCCACCACTATCTGCTCCTGCTCACTTGTGCTGTGAGACTCACCTGGTGCCGGCCCATCTGTCTCACTAAGACACTAACTCGATGTGCCAGACTGTGCGCTGGTGCCTGAAATGCATGTATTGTATGACCGTGCGTCCTTTGGAGGGATGAGTTCCTCCCAGAACCCCTCTTCCTCTAAGTGCTGGCACTCATGATGTTCATGTCCTTCAAGGAAAGAAGAAATGGTGAAAATTTAGTTATTGTAGTAAGAAAATGTAGGGGGGCTAAATTCGGTTGATTTGCGCCTCCCATTAGCGCCCTAAGATGCTTCTTAGACAACCGGCCCTCGTGAAGTCACCCCACGAGGTGCCGGCTACTCTTTGTGAGCCCGGCACTCCTCTTGAGTGCCGGGCTCATTTGCCGGCACTCCCGATCTCCGGTGGCCCAGCTGGGTGCTGGGACGCGCTGCTTCAGGCCCCTCCCTTTTATTAAGGGGAGGAAGGTCTGCAGTACTGCGGCACGTAGCGCCGTGATATTGGCTCGCAGTGCCCCAAGAGGGACGCGGGTCGCTTCCAGTAGCACCCCATCTCCCTCTCAGGGCACTACCTGGGAAAATCGGCCGCAGGGGCGCTAACTTTTTCGGGGTGCCAAAGGGGGCGCTACCCAATTTTTACCCCTAGGTGTCCACATGAAGCATTTGTCCATAGTGGTTGATGTGTTGAAGTCGGCTGAAGTTGCAGCTGGTTGTGTGAGATGAGTGTGTAAGTTGAAATCAGCCACCCTCTTCTCTGGATCCATCAACCTCACCATCACCAATGCCAAGGGTGCTGATGGTCCTGCTTATCTCATGGGCCTCTTCTTCCGCCGTGGTCACTTCAGCGAAATCTGGGGGTCCTCCGCTAGTCCTGGCCCTTTCTGCAGAGTTTTACGTTCTCTTGCAAAAGGGGTGGGACAGCCGCATGAGTGCCTAGCGAGGGTGTGTGCTTCCTATGGATGTAGTACATAAGGCAAAAGGGAGGATCAGGCCAATGTCATAGGAGTGGGAATCTCATACAGTTACAGATAGTGGCTACAGTGTGAATTGAGAAGGTGTGCTGAGAGGAGGTGCAGGTTGAGCGGCTCGGATGAGATGAGGATTGGGGTTATTGGCAGCAGTGAAAGGAGGAAATGGGAGTTGAGCATTTGTAAGGAGTGAGGATGCAAAGTGGTGCAGTGTACCATAGCGATTGGTGCTGAGGAACGTGATGCAGAGGTGAGGAGTGGTGTGAGTGGTGGAGGAGAGACACGAGGGAGTGAAGTATTGCATTGCAGGAGGTGGGTAAGGAAGGACAAGCGCTGACCTTTCCTGACCTAGTCAGGTCATTGAACCGTTTCCTACACTATCTAGGGCCTTGGTGTTACGCTCCTGTTGTTGACTTCCTCTGCCACCTCCATCCAGGCCCTCTTGGTTGTGGCAGCAGGTTTCTTCTTCCCATTTGTGAGGAACAGCACATCCCTCCTGACCCTCACTGCACCCAGCATGACCTCCAGCGAAGCATTTGAGAACCTGGAGGCACTCTTCCCTCTCTTTGCAACCACATGTACAATTTATAACTTGTCTTCGTTGTTGATTCACTCTTTTCCCTTAGCCTGATTTCCAGTGGTGGACTGAGCCTTTAAGTAATGGCTGGGCGGCACACACGCAGGTGGGTAATTATGACGAGGATCCTGGAAGTATTATTTAAATGACTCCTGGCTGTTAAAATTGTCCAGGTTTCAACTACCACTCTCACATATCGCATTCCTGTTTCCGGGTATAAATCGGGGCCCGAGTGTCCGTCAAGCTTCAGTAAGGCCCAGGATATTAATAGACTCATTTAGGATGATCTACAGTGATACTGCAGGAGTTACTAATACTGTAGGAGTTACTAATACTGTAGGAGTTACTAATACTGTAGGAGTTACTGATAATGCAGGAGTTAGTGAGACTGCAGGAGTTACTGATACTGCAGGAGTTACTGATGCTGGAGTTACTGATACTGCTGGAGTTGCTGATACTGCTGGAGTTACTGATACTGCAGGAGTTACTGATACCACAGGAGTTAGTGATATTGCAGGAGTTAGTGATATTGCAGGAGTTAGTGATACTGCAGGGGTTACAGTGATACTGCAGGAGTTACTGATACTGCAGGAGTTACTGATACTGCAGGAGTTACTGATACTGCTGGAGTTACTGATACTGCAGGAGGTACTGATACTGTAGGAGTTACTGTTACCGCAGGAGTTACAGTGATACTGCCGGACTTACTGCAGGACTTACTGATACTGCAGGAGTTACTGATACTTAAGGAGATACTGATATTGTAGGAGTTACTGACGGGATTGTAGGAGTTACTGACGGGATTGAAGGCCGATAAATCCCCAGGGCCTGATAATCTACATCCTAGTGTACTTAAGGAAGTGGCCCTAGAAATAGTAGATGCATTGCGGGTCATCTTCCAAAATTCTATAGACTCTGGAACAGTTCCCATGGATTGGAGGGTAGCTAATGTTACCCCACTATTCAAAAAAGGTGGTAGAGAGAAAACGGGGAATTATAGACCGGTAAGCCGGACATCGGTAGTAGGGAAAATGCTAAAGTCCATTATAAAAGATGTAATAGCAGAGCACTTGGAAAACAGTGACAGGAGTGGACAAAGTCAGCATGGATTTACAAAAGGTAAATCGTGCTTGACTAATCTACTGGAATTTTTTGAGGATGTAACTGGTAGAATAGATAAGGGAGAACCAGTGGATGTGGTGTATTTGGACTTTCAGAAGGCTTTCGATAAGGTCCCGCATAAGAGATTAGCGTGTAAAGTTAAAGCACAAGGGATTGGGGGTAAGGTACTTGTAATGATCAGTAACCTGTCATTCTGGAATGGTACACTAGGTGGTGCTGTATGTATATAAGACTGGGCTACCCACGATGCACTAGGCTACCCACAAGGCAGCAGTCAAGATGGAGGCCTCTACAGATACTGTACCTAGTCCACATGTGCTCAATAAAGTGTCTAGCAAAAGCTAGCTGTTCTTAATAAAAACGACTGGTTATTAATGAACATAACAGCACTGACTTGGATAGAGAACTGGTTGGCAGACAGGAAGCAAAGAGTTGGAATAAACGGGTCTTTTTCCGAGTGGCAGGTAGTGACTAGTGGGGTACCGCAGGGATTGGTGCTAGGACCCTAGCTATTCACTATATATATTAATGATCTAAACAAAGGAACTAGATGTAATATCTCCAAGTTTGCAGATGACACAAAGCTGGGTGGGCGTGTGTGCTGTGAGGAGGATGCTGAGAAACTCCAGTATGATTTCGACAGCTTGGGTGATTGGGCAGATGCAGTATAATGTGGATAAATGCGAGGTTATCCACTTTGGTGGCAAAAACAGGAAGGCAGATTATTATCTGAACGGCAATAGATTGGGAAATGGGGAAGTGCAACGAGACCTGGGTGTCCTTGTGCACCAGTCGCTGAAGGTAACCATGCAGGTGCAGCAGGCGGTTAAGAAGGCAAATGGTATGTTGGCCTTCATAGCGAGAGGGTTTGAGTACAGGAACAAGGATGTCTTGTTGCAGTTATATAGGGCCTTGGTGAGACCACACCTTGAGTATTGTGTGCAGTTTTGGTTGCCTTATCTGAGGAAGGATGTTCTTGCCATGGAGGGAGTGCAGCGAAGATTCACCAGACTGATACCTGGGATGGCAAGAATGACGTATGAGGAGAGATTGGGTTGATTAGGCTTATATTCGCTAGAGTTTAGAAGAATGCGAGGGGATCTCATTGAAACTTATAAAATTCTAACAGGACTAGACAGACTAGATGCAGGAAGGATGTTCCTGATGGCGGGGGAGTCCAGAACCAGGGGTCACAGTCTAAGGATAAGGGGTAAGCCATTTAGGACTGAGATGAGGAGGAATTTCTTCACCCAGAGAGTGGTGAACCTGTGGAATTCTCTACCACAGAAGGCAGTTGAGGCCAGTTCATTAAATATATTCAAGAAGGAGTTAGATATATTTCTTAAGACTAAAGGGATCAAGGGATATGGGGAGAAGGCAGGGACAGGGTACTGAGTTTAGATGATCAGCCATGATCTCATTGAATGGCAGAGCAGGCTCGAGGGGCCGAATGGCCTACTCCTGCTCCTATCTTCTATGTTTACTGATACTGCAGGAGTTACATTGATACTGTAGGAGTTCCTGATACTGCTGGAGTTACTGATACTGCTGGAGTTACTGATATTGCTGGAGTTACAGTGATACTGCAGGAGTTACTGATACTGCAGGAGATCCAGTGTTACTGTAGGAGATCCAGTGGTTCTGCAGGAGTTACTGATACTGCAGGAGTTACTGATACTGCAGGAGTTACTGATACTGTAGGAGATCCAGTGATACTGCAGGAATTGCAGTGATACTGCAGGAATTGCAGTGATACTGCAGGAATAACACTGATACTGCAGGAGTTACTGATACTGTTGGATTTACTGATACTGCATGAGTTACTTGTACTGTAGGAGTTACTTTGTACTGCAGGAGAGCCAGTGTTACTGCAGGAGTTTCTGTGATACTGCAGGAGTTACTGATACTGCAGGAGATCCAGTGATACTGTAGCAATTGTAGAGATTCTCTAGGAGTAGCTGATGCTGGAGGATCAGTGATACTGCAGAATTGCTCTTGGGAAAGTGATACTACCAAAGCAATATTTCTCAATAATGGAAGACAGTAATCTAATAGAGGTATTTAAAAATTATGAAGTGTTTTAATCGAGCAAATAGGGGGAAACTATTTCCTCTGGCAAGTGGGTCGATAACCAGAGGTCATTGATTTAAGATAATTGGCAAAAGAACTAGGGGGGAAATGAGGAGAAATTTCTTCATATAGAGGGTTGCTGAGATCTAGAACGCACTACCTGAAAGTGTGGTGGAATTAGATTCCATAGTAACTTTCAAAAGGCATTTGGACATATACTTGAAGAGGACTAATTTGCAGCATTATGGGGAGAAAACTGGGGTGTGAGACTAAATTGGACAGCTCTTTCAAAGGGCCGGCGTAGGCACGACAGGCCAAATGGCCGCCTCCTGTGAGATGCTATGATTCTAGGTTTATTGGAGATTGTTGTAGAGCAGACCAAGAGCAGGTAATGGAAGACTGTGTGTGGGAATATACTGAGTTATTGTCAGGGAGAGTATCAATAACACGGTGTTGGATTAGTTCTGTGTGATCAGTCACTTTAAGAGCCCTTGTTGATGCGTGAGTGATCACTGAGCTTTATCAAAGAATGGAACCTTCCTTTCAGAGGAAACAAATTCAGCAGACAAGGACGGCCAATAATGAGTAGCAAAGGAACAAAGCTCCGTGCTGTGCATTTGTGTTTGTGCAGATGCACAATTTTCAAATCATGTAAAAAGAAATGTTGCTAAATACATAAAAAAGCTTTATTCAAATATTTCATTCTAATTTATAAATTTATTAGGATGAGGCTCCATTTTCTCAAAAGGCAGCAGTGAAGTAAGAGCTATAAACTAATGGAAATTAAGAAAATCTCTGGTGAGTTAACAATATATGAGAGGGGTGTTTAAATCAACTGAAAATACAGCTGGTGCTGTGTCACCATCAAAGCTCAGCAAGCTAGGAAATTACAGTGCAGCCCAGGCAAGAGCCTTTGTTCTTTAAATTTAAAGGATTATTAGAAGTATTCCAGGGACACTACTTACTTTTCCTTTCCATACACAAATAACTTCATTTTCTGATGAATAATAGCCTGAACTGTTCTTGAATTAATATGATAGACAGACTGAGCAAGTTCCCTCTGCCTGTGGCTCTCAGGCACGCCTGCCAGAGCTTTGATGAGTTTCACTGTGCATTCAACAAGTTACCTTTTGCAAGCAGTTCAGTCACAGCAGATGCATTTCTTGGTGTTGACGAACTCTCTCCCTCCCCTTGCAACTTTTCACTAACCAGTTCTTACCCCTGCCACCAGCCACCGTTGCCCCCCTCCCCCGATGAGAGAAGTCATTACATGAAAGAGATTAGCTTTCCGGTGTCTTCAGAGCAGTGACTTGAAGCAAGTTCTCAACAGTTCAGAGCTCCGGCTGAGAGTTGTGTTCTTATCCTGTTCTAAGGAGGCACTGGTGCCTCTCTCTACAAGCTGTTAAGATTTGGCAGGCTCTTTTCCCCTGTAGGGTATCATGGGGTCTGGCTGTGTAATGAGGTTCATCAGGTACCTGATGTTACCACTACTTTGTTTTGTAACATCTGCTTCTGCACTACTCAGACTTAAGGTAAGCTGCTGAAAGCTTTATGTTAAATTAGCAAATGTTTTTTGATCTGAATTTAGAAGAATTGCCTCAGTATAGGGCACTTTGTTCATACATTTCCAGAGTACATTTATCCTTGTATTGCAATATGTGTTGTCTTTTGTTAGTGAAATATGAAGAAAATGAGGTCTGTGAACTCCGACTCTGATTGAGGCAGAAGAAAGTGACCTTTTATCTACTTTCTATTTCATTAAATGGAGTGTTTGTTTTCTACTTGCAGCAACTAGAGCAAGTGTAACTGTACCTCAGCGCAGCCAGCTAATCTAAAGTTTAAGTTGATGCAGCAAAGTTTGCAACACTCAATCCCCATTGTGTTTAGGTGAAAGGATTTGCTGTTTAACAACTTTAATAAGGGATTGAGGACAGAGTCTGTCTGCAATAGAGGCTCTTGGCTCAGCTCCAGTGCAGATTGTCAGTGCTTGCTGTTATTAGGTTAATAGTGGTTTGTATTGCAATGTTTGTTTATTGTTTATTGAGATGTGGTAACTTCAGACAGGTAAAGACAAACACAGTTAGATTTACTTTCACTATAATAATTGGATTAAATTTTGCAGTAGCTGTATCTGAATTCAGACTTGTTTCTTATCTAGAGCACACAGCAGGTTACAGGTAAACTAAAGTAGCCTGGGATTCCAAAAGGTTTGCTAACAAATATTTTGTCATCAATAAAATCATGTCATACCAGGAGCTTGGGGCAGATGTGCAGTTTCCATTTTTTTTTAGAAATCCAGGACTGTCTTTGTGCATTTTATATATGATAGAAAGAGTTTATCTTAACAGCAAGTACCATAATATTATCAAGTGTGACCATTGTCTTGTATTTTCCATAAACTTTGAGAAAGACAGGAACTTTTTTCTAATACTGTTTGAGATGAACAACAGTGTGTTATAAGATGTTGTAAATTATTGTAAATTAGAAATCCATTCTTGTATGGAATTTGAATGAACTTTTTTTTTGGATAGGGTTGAGACTGAAGCTCTTCAGGTTTTATTGGTGGGATAGGTTTAAGCCCAAGGGCAGCATAAAGCTGTCCTCAGATGTCTCTAAAATTGTTCTATTGCTAATCCCCTATTAGGTATAATGAGTCTAGAGTTTTCTCCAGACTAGCATTCCATTTCCTTTCATTAACCCTGATTGCCTACGAAAGTGACATGCCGATCACATTCAATATAACTTTGTTAGGCTCATTAACAATTATCCAGTGAGCAATGTATGAAAGGGCATAGCACAAAAGTGGAGGATCCATAAAATGAAGAATTGTTTTCTTCTCATTGTAATGCAGCAACCAGTTCTAAACTCTTCCTGTATTTAGCTAAAAATCTGTACACAATAAGCAGATAATTTTTAGAAGTTTCTTATAAAAGATCACTACTACTTGCAGAAATTACATTTTCCTAAATGAGTGTCTGGAGAAACAGTAAGGGTTAGTTGACAGCTGTGAAAAGACTTCCTGAATACCTCAGCAGCAAATTCAAAGCACTTTAAAAACAGCCTCCTTATTCCTGAACAATAGCACAAAAGAATAATCGGGAAAGTTTTCAAAGGTGTAAATTTCTGCCGGTTTTGTTGTGAGCGCAGAATGCTGTCAGAATTTGACAAGTACACATGAGACACAGCAGGTTATAAAACCATCATTGAGATAAGGGAGACACAAGGCTGAAAGAGAGTCAGCAGCATTGAGTGGCCCTGCAATCATCAGACTCTGTGGATTAACATTATAACTTATTCACGGACTGTGGCCTCTTTTTTCTAAAAAATTGTTTACATTTCTGGGAAACAGCCAAGGAATGTGGGACTGAGTTATCGCTCTGTAATTAAAATAATGTCATTGAAAATTTCCAGATAAAGAAGAACTTCTGTCTGATCTGATCCACTTTCTCATGGGTGATGGAGATGCAATAGATGTAATAGTTCTTTGAAAACTCACAAGGGCTTTCTCCTCCTGACATTAGATACCTCTGCCAGGTACTTTCTGTCATTTCACTTAAAATGTCAGAGCCAGAAACAGACTAACAAATCTGCTGATGTTCATAAGTTACTTCCAATTTCATTCCTTTCTTATGAAAATGCTTTATATTCTTTTTCCAATAGATCTGTTCCTGGATGAGCAGTCAGTTGTATTGTTCACACAGATGGGATCATCTAGTTGTCTCTGTGTTACTAGCCATATTTTATGAATGGAGTCCAAAATGTAAACAAGTTGCTCTGGAGCTTAGAAAGTGGCTGATTGCTTAAGAGCAAATCTTGACTGGACTGGGCTCCACTGCTGCTATAAACTACTGGGCTTAATTCTTTTCAAAGAACTATTACATCTATTGCATCTGTGTATGCAGGAAAATGAGCTGAAGTATTAAAAAAGTCAAGTTCAGCCAAGATAGATGGGATGCTGTCTGCTACAAGTTTTCATTTATATACCACACACAATGAGTTTAAAAACTTTAATTAATTCATAATGTGAAATGCTGAGTATTCAAGCTGCATAGTTCATCCCTGGTTACAGACACCACACTGTGATGGCCATTTGGGACGTTTAAGAATTTGCTTATTCTTTTACTGTGTTGTTCAATTACAGATAGAAGGGAATATCTTTTTGAAGGAATCTACTGCGATTAAATGGTACACAACAAAGACTTTGAAAGGGTTAAATCCTTAAAAACAAGAATAGTTCCTCTGTGCTTCATTGTGAGTTCCTTAGTTTAATAAGAATCAGGGAAAGAGCTAGGTCATTGCAGAAAGAATAGGATATGGCGCAATGCCTATTGATCTGTAAAAAAGTCAGCCATACTACCCTCTCAGTGTGATAAACTCCTGGGCATCATAAATTGTAACTTGGAATTTGAAATTTGTGAGTTCTGTAAAATATTTTACGTTGAAAATAGATTATGAAGTTTACCAATAACTTGCAGTACGTAAATATTGAGCTTATTTCGTATCAAATTTGACTGAATTATGATAATTTTTCTTTAAATATTGACTACACTGGGCAGCTTGTGTGGCCATCAGGCAAAAAGGATGATTTTAACCTTTATAAATCACTGGTTAGACCTCAGCTGGAGTAATATGTCCAATTCTGGGCACCACACTTTAGGAAGCATGTCAAGGCCTTGGAGAGGGTGAAGAGGGGATTCACTAGAATGGTAACAGGGATGAGGGACTTCAGTTATGTGGAGAGAATAAAGAAGCTGGGAGTGTTCTCCTTAGAACAGAGAAGGTTAAGGGGAGATTTAATTGAGATGTTCAAAATTATCGGCTCTTTTTCCGAGTGGCAGGCAGTGGCTAGTGGGGTACCGCAGGGATCGGTGCTAGGACCCCAGCTATTCACAATATATATTAATGATCTAGACGAGGGAACTAGATGTAATATCTCCAAGTTTGCAGACGACACAAAGCTGGGTGGGCGTGTGTGCTGTGAGGAGGATGCTGAGAAACTCCAGTATGATTTGGACAGGTTGGGTGATTGGGCAGATGTATGGCAGATGCAGTATAATGTGGATAAATGCGAGGTTTATCCACTTTGGTGGCAAAAACAGGAAGGCAGATTATTATCTGAACGGCAATAGATTGGGAGAAGGGGAAGTGCAACGAGACCTGAGTGTCCTTGTGCACCAGTCGCTGAAGGTAAGTATGCAGGTGCAGCAGGCAGTTAAGAAGGCAAATGGTATGTTGGCCTTCGTACCGAGAGGATTCGAGTACAGGAGCAAGGATGTCTTGCTGCAGTTATACAGGGCCTTGGTGAGACCACACCTTGAGTATTGTGTGCAGTTTTGGTCGCCTTATCTGAGGAAGGATGTTCTTGCCATGGAGGGAGTGCAGCGAAGATTCACCAGACTGATACCTGGGATGACAGGAATGACGTATGAGGAGAGATTGGGTTGATTGGGCTTATACTCGCTGGAGTTTAGAAGAATGAGAGGGGATCTCATTGAAACTTATAAAATTCTAACAGGAGTAGACAGACTAGATGCAGGCAGGAAGGATGTTCCTGATGGCGGGGGAGTCCAGAACCAGGGGTCACAGTCTAAAGATAAGGGGTAAGCCATTTAGGACAGAGATGAGGAGGAATTTCTTCACCCAGAGAGTGGTGAACCTGTGGAATTCTCTACCACAGAAGGCAGTGGAGGCCAATTCATTAAATATATTCAAGAAGGAGTTAGATATATTTCTTAAGGCTAAAGGGATCAAGGGATATGGGGAGAAGGCAGGGACAGGGTACTGAGTTTGGATGATCAGCCATGATCTCATTGAATGGCGGAGCAGGCTCGAGGGGCCGAATGGCCTACTCCTGCTTCTATCTTCTATGTTTCTATGTTATGAGGGGCTTTGATAGATTGGATAAGGAGAAACTGTTTCCATTGGCAGGAGGGCCATTAGAATCATAGGGGGAAAAATTCAGTTGGTTTGCGCCTCCCGTTAACGCCTTAAGAGGGCACTAATGGGGCGCAAAGCAACTAGCACCCGGGCGCGGCAATATCGGCGCCTCTCGCAAAATTGACCAGACATTTTGCGGCGGCGCTAAACAATACCGCCCCGATCTCCTGCGCACACAGATCTTGACGTCATTCGAGTGTGCAACGCCCTTGTGGCGCCCCGAAACAGATATTAAGTGGTGCCCCCCTCCTTTCCGCCTGGTGCAAGCAATGATAGGTAGACTGAAACATTTCCCAGTCGCTGTGGGGGTGGTGGGGGGGGGGGGAGGTGGCGCTATTTAAACACGGCCTCGTCCTGGCTTTTTCTGTGGTAGACATTTTTGCACCACTCGTTCTGACAGAGAGAGAGATTCTGAGAGAAGGAGAGACTTCTGCATAGAGTCAATGCTGTAGTTTTGGCTACTGAGCATCACTTTGCAGGTACTTTTGTTTTTGACCTTCATTACTTTGATTGCCAAAAGACTATGGGGGCTGCACTGATTGGGGGCGTTGTCCTGCGCCTGCAGATTCGGAGGCCACAGAGACGCAGAGAGAGTGGCAATCATGGCCAGACGGAGGAGGGCAAACAGGCTTTACCCTCCCAGGGTATTTCACCAACAATTCTCCTACATTAATATGTCTGAGGAGCAGTGTTTGCGAAGGCTGCGCTTCAGCAAGGAGGTGGTCACTGAGCTCTGCCACCTGCTGCAGCCAGATCTGCAGCCTCTACTGAGGACCAGGACGTCTCTGTCGGTGGCAGTGAAGATCACAGTGGCTCTGAACCTTTATGCCACCGGCTCCTTTCAAGCAGCTACTGGGGACATTGCCAATATCTCCCAGTTCGCGGTCCATTGCTGCACCGTCAGGTCACAAATGTCCTCTATAAAAGGAGACAACAGTACATCTCTTTCCCGATGATCCGGGCCAAACAGCATGAATGCACATTGGGCTTTGCGAGGATAGCTGGCTTCCCCATGGTGCAGGGCGCCATTGACTGCATGCATGTGGCATTGCGTGCACCGCATGAGAATGCAGAGGATTTCCGCAACCGAAAGGGATTCCACTCCTTAAACGTCCAGTTGGTCTGTGACCACAGACAGCTGATACTCGCTGTCAATGCCCGCTATCCTGGCAGCAGCCACGATGCATTCATCCTGCGCCAGACTGCTGTGGCAGAACTTTTCCAGGCACCGCATCACCCAAGTGGTTGGCTTCTCGGGGACAAAGGTTATCCACTGTGCACCTGGCTGATGACACTGCTCCGTACCCCCAACACCCCTGCTGAGCTGCGGTACAACAAGAGCCATCTTGCCACCAGGAACATCGTTGAGCACACAATCGCCGTGCTCAAGCAACGGTTCCGCTGTCTGGACCACTCAGGAGGAGCCCTGCAGTACTTGCCTGAGCGAGTCTCCCTCTTCATAGTTGTGTGCTGCATGCTGTATAACCTGGCAATCCTCAGGACCCAGCCAATGCCACCAGGCCTTGGAGCACCACCGGAGGAGGAGGAGGAAGAGGAGGAGGATGATCATCAGCAGCACCAAGGTGGGAGGGAGGCACACAATGTTGAAACTGGAAGGGCCGTCCGTCAACGGCTGATAGTAAGCTGCTTCTAGGCCCCTGCTGAGGAAATGGCTTCTGCCATTGAGAACAACATGAATGAAACCAACCTGCAACCCCTAAGCCGGCCAAGGCAGCAATGATTCCAAAGACCAAATGTACATTTTGAATATAAAAACGTATTTATTTTACAAACTCTGTGCGTGTCATTTCCTCAGGAAAAACTAATAGAAAGAAACAAAGAAAAACAGTTATTAACATAACTGGTTCTCACAACCTGGAGATAATGTCCAAAACACTAAACAAAAGTTTGAACACGAACCTCGGCCTTTATAAAAAAAATTGACCAACATTTTGTCACACCTCCTACTTTTTGCCTATCGAGGGTGATCTTCCCTTGCGCACTTCCCCCCTTCCCACCCTACTCCTCCATAATGGGACCCCAGTGGCTGCAGCAAGGCTGCTGGAAGGTTGCTGATTGTCAGAACTTGAGACTGCAGATGCCCTTGAAGAACGGCCTTGACCAGCTCTGGGCCTGGAGGGCCCGGCTGCAGACTGCACCAACTCTGCATGGGCGGCAGCAGTCTGGCCTACAGGCGGTGGCAAGTGCAATGGAGAAGTGACAGTGGTTGCAGCAGGAATGCTGTCATCTTGGGAGAGGACAGCAACTCCCTGCTCGACCGACACACTGGCACTCCCACGGGGCAGCACCTCAGCATCCGGAGCAATCTGCTGGAGCACAGATTGCTGGCCTGCTGCGGCGCGGTGAGAGCCCCGGGGCAATGTGTCCGAACCAGCGACGATGGCAGCAGTCAGTGCTTGCGTTGCCTCAATCTGAGTCTGCATGAGAGCAGCCTGAGACTGGATCACGGCAGCCAGTGACTGAATTGCAGCACTAAGCCGTTGCATTGTGTCGGCCTGTGCTGCAGCGGACTGCTCTACACCCCTTGCCAGCCCATCAATGCTTTCGGTCACCCTTGCTAATGCACCCATGAGCTCAGTGTGCATGCTCAAGGCCTGGGTATTCATTTCAGCGATGAGCCGCTCCTCCTTTGCGTCCAGTGCAGCAGGACTCGCTGGCCAACTCTCCCTCTGGGGAGAAGGCCCCCAAGCTTCCCTACCCCCATCGTGTTGCTGCAGCCCGCTGGGTCCTGGAGCTTCACCCTCATCAGACCCTTCCCCCCTGCTCCCCTCCAGGGAAGGCGTGTTCCCAGTGTGGGCATGGGCTTCCTCGGGAGAGGGTGGTCTGATGCTACCGCTTCATCTTCCTCTTCGCCTGCAGCTTCACTCCCACTGGCAGCTTGGAGGAATGAGTGCAGCGATTTAGTAATTTGGATTGAAAGTGTCAAAGGCTGGTGTTGTGAGGGACAAGTGGAAGGAGAGAGGACAAAAAGGTGATGACCTTACCATTGCTGTCCAGAACGGGGTTGGCCTCTCCAGGGGCGATGGGACCGATCACCTGGCTTGCCACAATCCTGTGGACGCGCGCCTCAAGATCGCTGAGGGGTTGCAGCTGAGGCCTCCCTCCACCCGTCCTTTGCTGCTGTCTCCTATTATGAGATAGCTTGGCCTGCAAGAAAAAGGACGGTGTCTGAGTAAATATACAGCCATGGTCTTGCCTGATGTGCCTCCCATAATTGAAAAGCCCTTACTGTATGCAAAGTGTGGAATGTGCGTGTGTGTTTCAAGAGAGGGCCATAGGTGTTGGATGAGTGTTGGGCATTGGGGTTTTAAGACCCTCTGGCCATAGAGTGAGGTTGAGATGGAGGGATGGAGAGGTATTGAAAAAAAGCCACTCACCCTGACGACCTGAGTGAGGTCGTTGAACTTATTTCAACATTAAGTATGGGTCCTGGGCACCATGCTCCTGGAGGAGACGCTCTGAGCCACCTCCCTCCACACTCTTCTGTACTCGCGCGGCAAAGGCCTCCTGCCACTCTCAGGGAAGAGTATAGGGCCTAGAAATTCGGTGGGGTTAGCGCCCAATTAGAGGCGTTAGAGGGCCTTGCGCCGGAATTATAGCCGCGATCGAAATTGCGTTGGGCCCTACCATCGGCGTTAGCCGGTAGCGCTGCGCCGGCACCGATGACGTCATCGGTGTGCGCAGCGTCCCGGTTGCCGTGGTAACGCGGCCGGACGCCCAAATTCAGTTGCGGCCGCCTCGCCCGTGGCAGCCGCAACCAACGATTGTTCAACGGGATGTTGCAGCACGTAGCGCCGGCGCATTAAGGTGGAGCGGCGGCCGGCCGCTTTCCCGGCGGCCGCCTGCCCGCACCTCCCTCCCCGGACTCCTCCACCACCCCCCCGCGGCACTGATGTGTGTGGCCCGCGAGCCCGGCACTTCTCCGAGGTGCCGGGCTCATTTGTCGGGCGAATTGACCGGTCAGCGGTCGGCTGCAGGCAGCTCCTCCTTAACAGAAGGAGGAGGCCTGCAGTACCCCAGCCTGCCGCACCGCATCGGGTGCCGCAGCGGGGGATTAGCGCCGCAAACCTGCATTCAGCGCCCATAGCGAGGCGCTGAAACCCTCCATTAGCGCCCGCAGCCGTCTGGGCGCGGGGCAGCTGAATTTTTGGCGGGCGCAGCGGCAATTATCGCGGGCGCAAAATTTCGGGCGCAAAAGCCCTGGCGGAGGCAAACCTAATTTCTAGGCCTAGATCTTCTGTGCTCCACCGCGCCAACCAGAGGATCCAAAGCCCGCTTGCTGAAGTGCTGAGCTCGTTCTCTCACCCTCTCCATAGTCCTTGGCTGGAAGATTTAGGCACAGGTCTCTCCAGGCCGAGATTCAAGGCTCCAGTGAGCAGGGTGTGGCTAGAGAGGAAGATCGACCCTCCCCTTTAAGAACTGTCCGGCGTCAGTGTGTCTGTGTTCCATCGCTAACTGACAGCAACTGCGCTGCGCCTGCGCTCTGAGTTAGCGCCGCGCTCTGAGTTAGCGCCTCACTCCTCGGCCTTTGCGCCTTAAGAGAGGTGTGTAGCGCCTGATTTAGCACTCCAATCAACTCCACGGGCGATGAAAGCCAAGTTTGCAGCCGGAGGCGATAATTAGCGCCAGGCGCTAAACATTGCACACGGCCGATAATGGCGCCCCAAACGGGCGATACTGAATTTTTCCCCCATAGAATCATAGAATGGTTGCAGCAGAGAAGGAGGCCATTCGGCCCGTCAAGCCCCTGCCGACTCCCTGCAAGGACACTTCAGCTAGTCCCACTCCCCCGCCCTTTCCCCGTAGCCCTGCAAATTTTTTTCTTTCAGGTATTTATCCAATTCCCTTTTGAAAACCACAATTGAGTCTGCCTCCACCACCCTTTCAGGCAGTGAATTCCAGATCCTAACCACTCCCTGCGTAAAAAAGTTTTTCCTCATGTCGCCTTTGGTTCTTCTGCCAATCACCTTAAATTTGTGTCTTCTGGTTCTTGACCCTTCTGCCAATGGGAACAGTTTCTCTCTATCTACTCTGTCTAGAGCCATCATGATTTTGAACACCTCTATCAAATCTCCTCTCAACCTTCTCTGCTCTAACGAGAACAACCCCAGCTTCTCCAGTCTATCCACGTAACTGAAGTTCCTCATCCCTAGAACCATTCTTGTAAATCTTTTCTGCACCCTCTTTAAGGCCTTCACATCCTTCCTAAAGTGCGGTGCCCAGAGTTGGACACAATATTCCAGTTGCGGCCGAACCAGTGTTTTATAAAGGTTCAACCTAACTTCCTTGCTTTTGTACTCTATGCCTCTATTTATGAAGCCAAGGATCTCGTATGCTTTTTTAATTGCTTTCTCAACCTGCCCTGCCACCTTCAACGATTTGTGCACATATACCCCCAGGCCTCTGTTCCTGCACCCCCATTGGAATTGTACCCTTTAGTTTATATTGCCTCTCCTCGTTCTTCCAACCAAAATGTATCACTTCGCACTTTTCTGCGTTAAATTTCATCTGCCACGTGTCCGCCCAGTCCACCAGCCTGTCTATGTCCTCTTGAAGTCTATCACTCTCCTCCTCACTGTTCACTATACTTCCAAGTTTTGTGTCATCTGCAGATTTTGAAATTGTGCCCTGTACACCCAAGTCTAAGTCATTAATATATATCAAGAAAAGCAATGGTCCTAGTACCGACCCCTGGGGAACACCACTGTGTACCTTCCTCCAGTCCGAAAAACAATAATTTCCTGTCACTTAGCCAATTTCATATCCATGTTGCCTCTGTCCCTTTTATTCCATGGGCTTCAACTTTGCTGGCAAGCCTATTGTGTGGCACTTTATCAAACGCCTTTTGGAAGTCCATATACACCACGTCAACCTCGTTGCCCACATCAACCCTCTGTTACCTCATCAAAAAACTCAATCAAGTTAGTTAAACACGATTTACCTTTAACAGAGCCATGCTGGCTCTCCTTAATTAATCCATACTTGTCCAAGTGACCGTTAATTTTGTCCCAGATTATCGTTTCTAAAAGCTTCCCCACTATCGATGTTAAACTGACTGACCTGTAGTTGCTGGGTTTATCCTTACACTTTTTTTGAACAAGGGTGTAACATTTGCAATTCTCCAGTCCTCTGGCACCAGCCCCATATCCAAGGAAGATTGGAAGATTATGGTCAGTACCTCCGCAGTTTGCACCTTTACTTCCCTCAGCATCCTAGGATGCATCCCACCTGGTGACTTATCTACCTCCTCCTTATCAATTTTTATCCCATCCAGTATCTCAACTACCTCCTCTTTCACTATGACCAGAGGACAGAGATTTAGCATAATTGGCAAAAGAACCAGTGGGGGAGATGAGGAGAAATGTTTTTACACAGTGAGATGTTATGATCTGGAATGCACTCCTGAAAGGGTGGTGGAAGCAGATTCAATAGTAACTACCGAAAGGGAATTGGATAAATACTTGAAAGGGAAAAAATTGCAGGGCTCTGAGGAAAGAGCAGGGGAGTGGGACTAATTGGATGGCTCTTTCAAAGAGATGGCAGAGGCACGATGGGCCAAATGGCCTCCTCCTGTGCTCTATGATTCTATGAAAGGCCATTAATTAAACTCAAAGCTGTGGGTGATTTGGGGTAAATCCTGTGAATGAATAAGAAACTGGTTGAAGGGTAGGAAATGAGTACTCGTTAGATGAGTTATATCACAGTGATGGGGGTGTGGGGTGTGGCAGAAGTATTGAGTGTGGTGCCTCAGGGCTCACTACTGTTTCTAATTTAAATAAATGACCTGGATTGAGAAACTTGATGCAAAGTGACCAAATTTGATGAAAGCAAACTAGGAGGAGCTGTGAAACTGGAAGAGGCAGCTCAGAAAATACAGAATGAGTTGGACAAGATATGTAAGTGGGCAGAGCAATGAAATTTAATGCAGACAGATGTAAATTGCTACACATAGGAAGAAAGAATAGACAGCATGTATAAGCCATGAATGGTGTTCAAATAGCTAAGAATGAAGTTGAAATGGATCTAGATCTAGATCTTAAGAAGACTCATAGGAATAGGAGGCCATACAGCCCCTCAGCCTGCTCATGGCTGATTCGTACCTCAACTCCATTTACCCGCCTTTGCTCCATATCCCTTGATAGCCTTACCTAACAATGATCTATCTACCTCAGTCTTGAAAGTTTCAATTGACCCAGCATCCAGAGTCTTTTGGGGAGAGTGTTCCAGATTTCTACTTGTTTGAAGAGGTGCTTCCTAATTTCACACAAAGGGTGATCAACATGTGGAATAAACATCCAAATAGTGTAGTGGGTCGAATGACCTTCATCATCTGTAATTATCCTGTGATCTCGTGAGTTGGGTCAATTGGTGGGGAAGGAGAAGTAATAACATGTTGTCCAAATGGCTACATAGCTGTCATCAGTGACCCATGCACTTTTGAAAATGCAGCATTGATATTGGGCATCAGTTTCATGGTCATATTGCTATTCAGTGGAAAAGGTGTTGAAAGTTATGGAAATGCTGACTAATGCATCAGTTATGTATTTGATACATCTGCGGGAACCACATTGGCTGATATGGCAGTACTAGCCTGGAAAGAACCATTGTTTATTTTCATTGCAGTTTGTTACTCTGCATTGTCAGGATGTCATTGATGTAGAGGCTGGATGAATGGTTTCAATGTTCTTTAGTGCTGAATCAAGGGAGTGGTGAAGGAGGTAACAATTACTGTTAATGCAGAGGAGCCTTTTGGCACTTTTCAAGTAAGGGGTTTGAGCCGGTAACCAAAGGCACTGCTTTATTAGCTGTTCCCTGACCTCTCTAGCTAAATTTCATTGTACTGACCCTCAATCTTGTGATTCTTCCCCGCCTTCATTCAATTCTTCCTCCTCTGCTGTACCTCCTCCAACTCCAGTCCGCTTTGTATTGCTAGGTTGTGCAGAATGCAGAAAACTACAGTGCTGTGACCCACTTTGCCTGGGCCATATTGTAGAGAGACCGAGAGTGATCAAGGAACTTAAACCTTCGCTACCACATGCAAATTGTATGTTCTACATAAGAACATAAATAATAGGAGCAGGAGTAGACCATATGGCCCCTCGGCCTGCTCCACCAACCAATAAGATCATGGCTGATCTTCTACCTCAACTCCACTTTCCTGCCCTATCCCCATAATGCTCTGTGATGTTCCGGGTGGTCTCATGGCTCTGATTGTATCTGAGATATTCAGGCATGGTGGGGTTGCAGAGAGGTGTCACCAGCCGTGTCTGTATAGGGTATCCGTTAATCAATCAGCTATCTTCTGACGTTCCTGGATAGGTAGAAAATTTGATGAATGGATGAGTGTTGCAGCATGAAGGCATCATGGCAGCTGCCAGCAAAACTGTCGCATGTAGTGTCTGTACTTTGCAGAAGGAACTATATTCTGCAGCCCCTGTATACTGCAGTACCAGTAGTGACCACCCCTGTATATAAGCCTGTGTAGTAACATTTGCATAGTAGTTCCAGGTTGCCTCCATTCAGTAAAGACCTGTTATAACCAACGCCTGCAGTCCGTGTCTCAATTATACACGGACATAATACTGGCGACGAGCAGATACGAACTTACCTACAGTCTGCACCACCTCATGGGAATCCATCCCTGAAGCGAAGTTATCAGAGGTCGAGGCCGGAAGGAAGAAAGAAACAGAAGAAACGGGCATCGACCGTGGGCATCCGCCTCTGAGTCAGCGGAGTTGAAGATTTGCAGGAGAGGCTGTCGCGAGCGGGGCTTGGTTATCCTGTCGATGGTGCTTCAGCTAATCGGGCTGGTGGCAGGTAGTACACTGATCCTTCCTGGGCTGCGACGGTCTAGAGCTCGAGTGGGTGGCTTTGCAACGGGGCCGAGCAGCGTTGTCGGGAAGAGGAGAGAGAGAGGGTGGAGCACACAGGGCACGGCCGGTGCTACGAAGCCGGGCAGCGTACAGACCAGAGAAGAGGGAGGCAAAAGTCCCACAGGGTTGTTCCGACGACGGGGAAATAATAAAAATTAAACGCGCAGAAAGCCGCGAGGAGCTGCAGTTTGCCACGGGAACCGCGGAGATCGGCGCTAGCAACAGCGGAGAAGACAGCGCGGGAGGCGCCATCTTAATCCAGCGGGGAAGAAGGCAAAGCGCGGGAGGTGCCATTTTGTTAAATTGGGGAAGAAGGCAAAGCGCGGGAGGCGCCATCTTAGATGTCCAAGATGCCGAAGACTGGCAATATCACTGCCTTCGATAATGCAATAGAAGACTGGACCACGTATGTGGAAAGAGTCGAGGTATATTGCGAGGCAAACGAAGTAGCCGATGAGAAAAAGGCATCGGTACTGCTAAACTTAATGGGCGCAAGAACGTACGGCCTATTGCGGGACCTGATTACTCCAGCCAAACCGAAGGCGAAGAGTTTTAACGAAATTGTTGCTATCCTACAGGAACACCTAAATCCTACACCGCTGCTGATAGCAGAAAGATTTAAATTCTACAGGAGAAATCAGCATAAAGGTGAGAGCAATGCTGATTACCTTACGGAACTACGCAAGCTATCAAAGCACTGCCAGTTCGGAGCAGGACTGGCAGATACCTTACGGGACAAATTTGTCTGTGGACTCCTGAGTGAAGGAACCCAGAAGAGGTTACTCTCAGAGAAAGAGCTGACGCTAGATAAGGCTTTCAGCGTGGCAGTATCGTACGAAGCAGCAGCAAGGGGAGCTGCAGAAATACAGCAAAAGCCACAGGAATATGGCACCCACGAAATGACACGGGAATTTGCAAAATGTTATCGCTGTGGCAGAACAAACCATGACCAGAAGGACTGCTGGTCCAAGGACAAAATATGCAGGCAATGCGGAAAGATGGGACACATTGCACGAGTTTGCAGGTCTGGGAAGAAGACCAACGACAACAAAAAAGGCTACTAAGGAACCGTACAGGAAAGTACAAAAGATGATGGACAGTAGTTCCGAAGACCAGATGAGCGATAGTGAATCCAGGAACAAGAGACTAAGCTGTCTCAAACTTCACAACGTAATCGCAAAAGAGGATCACCGAACCATTTGGGTGACCCTCACGATAGCAGGGTCCCAAGTCAAAATGGAATTGGATACAGGATCAGCTCTAACCGTCATGAATCGACGAGACTACGAGCGGCTATTCTCACACATACCCTTGAAAGAGACATCCATTGTCTTGAAGATGTATACGGGGCAAAAAGTATACCCCAGAGGAAAAATAAGGGTGCCTGTCGAATACAACAGCAAGGAAAGACAGAAATTGTATCTGTACATACTGCAAGATGGTGGACCACCGTTATTGGGACGTGAATGGATCAGAAAGATAAGTTTAGACTGGCACTCCATTCAGGCACTGACGGTGGCTGGTAAAAAGGATGACGACGTCACTCCTGGACGATTGTCAACAATCTTAGCTAACGCCAAAGAGGTATTTCAACAAGAACTGGGAACTCTGAAAGGCGTAACCACCTCGATAAAAATAGAAGAGAATGCAATTCCCAAGTTTTTCAAAGCAAGACCGGTACCATATGCAATTCGCCCAGCCGTCGAGGCAGAGCTGGAGAATCTGGAGAATGCAGGCGTGTTATCAAAGGTAGACTGGAGCGAGTGGGCGACACCCATCGTTCCTGTCACGAAGAAAACGTTAAACAATAAGTCTGAGGAGCCAAGGAAGGTTCGCATCTGTGGGGACTTCAAGGTGACGGTGAACCCAGTCCTTCACACTGTACAATATCCTCTTCCAAGGATAGAAGATATCTTCGCCTCACTATCTGGAGGGAAGCGTTTTACAAAAATTGACCTAGCACAAGCATATTTGCAGATGGAGGTTGAAGAATCCTCTAGGAAGTATCTCACGATAAACACTCACAAAGGTCTTTACCAGTATAATCGACTGGTATTCGGAGTAGCATCAGCTCCGGCGATATGGCAAAGAGCGATGGAACAAGTCCTGCAAGGAATTCCGGGGACTCAGTGTTACTTGGACGACATCCTAGTGACAAGGTGAAGATGACAGTGAACACCTTGCCAACCTAGAGCAGGTGCTCACTAGACTACGTGAGCATGGGCTACGGGCCAATTGCCCCAAGTGCGAGTTTTTTAAGAAACAGATATCGTATTGTGGCCACGTGATTGATGAAGAGGGGTTACATAAGTCCCCTGACAAAATTGAAGCGGTAGTTAAGGCTCCAGCGCCTGAAAATGTGTCGCAACTGAGGTCATACCTCGGATTGGTGAATTACTACCATAAGTTTTTGCCGAATTTGTCCACAATTCTGCACCCACTGAACGCCCTACTACAAACGGGAGTAGCATGGAAATGGAGCGATGAATGTAAGCGGGCCTTTCAGAAGAGTAAGGACCTAATCACTTCAAGAGAAGTATTGGCTCACTACAACCCATCACTACCGATAAGACTGGCGTGTGATGCGTCTCCCTACGGCATTGGGGCGGTACTGTCACATAAATTCCTTGATGGTTCAGAGAGGCCGATAGCTTTTGCGTCACGCTCGTTAACTTCAGCCGAGCGTAACTACGCCCAGATTGACAGAGAGGCCCTCAGCCTGGTGTGGGGGGGTGAAGAAGTTCAATCACTACCTGCACGGTCAGAAATTTACTCTACTTACTGATCATCAACCTCTTGTCTCCATTTTCAACCCTCAGAAGGGCGTACCGATAATGACAGCACAACGGCTACAGAGGTGGTCCCTTTTCCTAGGGGCACACCAATATGACATCGAGTACAAAGGAACTAAACAGCATGGGAATGCTGATGGATTGTCGCACCTACCGTTGCCGACGGTGGAAGAAGAACTTGCAGTGGATCCAGTGGAGATATTCCACTCGACCATAGTCAAATGTCTCCCTGTGACGAATGCAAACATAGAAAAGGAGACACGAAATGACCCGACACTCTCCTGGGTCTATGATTTAACGGTGAAGGGATGGCCAGCACATGGCGAACCACTGCTGCCAGCATTCTCACCGAGAAGAGAACAGCTGTCAATGTGCAGAGGAACCTTGATGTGTGGATCCAGAGTAGTAATTCCACCCAAATTGACGGATAGAGTGCTCAATGAGCTTCATGAGGGTCATCTGGGAGGGGTATAAATGAAGAACTTAGCCAGATTGTTTGTGTGGTGGCCGGGAATCGATAGAGAAATCGAAGAGATGAGCAAGAGCTGTGCAGGATGCCAGAAGGTCCAAAACGCCCCACCACAAGCCCCTCTACATCCACGGGAGTCGCCCTCATCTCCATGGCAAAGGGTGCACATTGATTTTGCTGGCCCATTTATGGACTCGATGTTTTTAATTGCGGTGGATGCACATTCAAAGTGGCCAGCGGTAATAAAAATGCCCTCAACCACCACAGAAAAATCTATCACAGTCTTACGAACCATATTCGCCAGGAATGGGCTGCCTGAACAGATTTGCTCTGACAATGGACCACAGTTTGTGTCTGAAGAGTTCCGGAGGTTCTTAAAGAACAATGGTGTTAAGCATTACACATCCGCCCCATATCATCCGGCCACTAATGGATTGGCCGAGAGGTTCGTTCAAACATTCAAGAAGGCTATCAAGGCAAAGTGTAATGAAGATATACCCCTACAGCACAAGGTGGATAACTTCTTGTTTGCCTACCGGAATGCGACACATGCGGTTACCAACCAAACTCCAGCCATGATGTTCTTCAATCGAAGACTACGATGCCACTTGGATTTGGTTAAGCCAAACATCCGAAGAGATGTGGAGAACAGGCAGTTTCAGAATATGAATGAAAGGCCGACCAGGAGTTTTAAGATAGGTCAACCAGTTTTGGCCCGGGACTACCGCACAGAGAAATGGCAGCCAGGAACGATCTGTACACGGCAAGGACCTCTAATGTATACCGTGGACGTTGGGGAGAGCATTGTAAGACGCCATGCTGACCAGATTCTAGAGTCACTGAGAAACGTCAACTCCACACCACGATCTGATACACCTGGCGATGAAACCGAAGTACCAATTGCATCTACCTCAGAATCGGTGATATTGGAAGCAGACGAACCAAACAACGACGTTGATCCCGACTCAACGTTGCCAGAAGAACCTGATACCCCAAAGAGGCGTTATCCAGACAGAATCAGGAAGCCTCCTCAAAGACTGAACTTATAATTGCTTAACTTCAACTAATGTATCTAGCAATTGTAATTGTAAATATGTTATTTCATTGTTAATTGAATGTTATGTACTGTTTAGCTAAAAGGGGAGGAATTGTAGTGTATGTACTTTGCAGAAGGAACTATATTCTGCAGCCCCTGTATACTGCAGTACCAGTAGTGACCACCCCTGTATATAAGCCTGTGTAGTAACATTTGCATAGTAGTTCCAGGTTGCCTCCATTCAGTAAAGACCTGTTATAACCAACTCCTGCAGTCCGTGTCTCAATTATACACGGACATAATATCGCAGACTTGCATTATCCTTCTGCATTGGTAACACACGAGTTGAACATTGATGGAGTGGAATCTCTTCCTGTTTACAAAAGCTCCTGCCTCATCTTCTGGTGTCCTGATAGCTACATGAGTGCAGTCTATTATGCCTTGGACACAAGGGAAGCTTGCCACTGTTGCAAATCCCAGAGCTCTCTCATTCTGGCTGTTGGTGTCCATTGGGAAGGTAATGTAGTACTTTACTCTGGCAAGGAGGGCATTAGTGGCCTGCCTGATGCAGATGCATGATGAAATGCAGATGATTACTCCTGTAGCAGACTGGAAAGAACCTGAGGTGAAAAATTTAGGACAGTGGTGACCTCACTGTCTAAGCTTGGTCCCCCGGCCCTGCTGCAGGAAGCTGCATAGATCAACGACAGCCTGCCTGGTGAAGCATAGACGCCTGATGCACTGCTCCTCAGAGATATCCAGGAAATTGACTAGGCCTATAGAGACTGTAGGCTGGGTAAAGCTTTCTATGAGCAGCTCTCTTCATATGCAGTCTTCTAACAGGCCCATCTAATGCTCATTATTGTTGTTGAGGCTGTTGCTGCTCCTTTTACTCCAATTGTTCCTCCATCCAAAGGAAAGAAGAAAAAATAGCACCCTGTTAAGCAGTAAGTGTTTAACCAGGGTAAGTAAAGGGTAAAAAAATTAGAAAGAAGCAACCTCCAAGCTTAACTGTTTTGGAAAGTCACTAATCACAATAGCACACAGATTCTAACGCTCTGAGAGGCTGTAGGTGAAGGCCCCTTTAAATACAGCTTCCAGTTGTGTCAGTCAGTTTGTGAAGACAACTCTGAGATTTTACTCAAACGGTTGGCCGCTGAGTGGGTCTTCCATTCCACCCAGTTAATTGATATCATGGGACCCTAAATTGCATTTATTTATGAGGCACCTGCCCACGCATGTTTTAATTGGCCAGTTAAAATGACTTTTAGCAACTTCCCGGCAGGAACAGGGTGGTAAGTCAATTTTTCATATTTTAACTGTTTGCTCACGCTGAGTGGGTTGGGTTAAAATTAAGGCAGTAGACTCACTTCTTGACCTGTATAACAGGATACCATTTGAACACTAGCTCAGCTATTCGGCTGGCTGACACAAAACTTAAAAACAGAGCTTTTAAACTGCTAGCTGCATGACTGAAACTAACACTCTAGACCATCTATTGAACTACATGTGGCCCAATATAATCTGTAATCATGACCTCTGACCATTGTGCTGTATGTCGAAGAGGACTGCAGTCAATCAGTGACCCTGTTCCCTTCTCAAAGGTGTCAGACACAGCTATCAATCAAACTATTACAGATTCATTAGTATGAACCAAGGTGGTACGAGACACCCTCTGTAGCTATACTGAAACAAAAGGCATTGACAACTTTATCTCTCATAGTTGTAATAGATCATGTAGTCATTCATCAATATTGAATGGATGGCAACCTTTGACAATGGCAAAGATGTTTGTGATGAATTATCTGGTCCTGGGTCAATTTAACATTTAACACTTTAGACACCCTACTCTAGCCAACATCTGGATGAGCTGATGGATTTTCTGTTGAAAAATACTTTGTGTGACAAATTAAATTGTCAGCACAGATAAAAGGTACATTTTTTGTTAAAGTGCAAATGTTTTAACTGCAGTCAGCTTTCCAGTGAGTTTGCAGACAATAATTAACTAACCTGCTGATTGGAAAATGAATCCTGTTATGTTCATTAATAACTAGACATTCTTATTATGAACACAGCTAGCTTTTGCTAGTTACTTTATTGAGCACATGTGGACTGGTACAGTATCTGTAGAGGCTTCCATCTTGACTGTTGCCTTGTGGGTAGCCTAGTGCCTCATGGGTAAGGTAGTCTTAATATATATATACAGCTGGGTAGTGTAGTCTTATATACAGCTCTACGGCTCCACCTAGTGTCCACTATAGAATGACATGTTATTGATCATTACAAATCCTTCTGTTTTTCTCACAGTTTTTAAAATTTTTCCCCTCCTCTCCTAAAGACACTAACTCTTGCAGGGTTACAAATCCATAGGTGCCAGCGGCCTTCTGGTAATTTGCTCAGGTAACCATTCTTAATGTGTTGGACTAGACTGTGAGTGAAAGCAGGCTGTTCAATCAGAGATGGTATAAATCACAAGCCAGGCTGATTTCTGTTCTCCACCAACATCTGCTCACATGCATTTTCCAGGAAAGGGTCACTGAATAGGAGCATGATTTAGATTAATTTAATAGGCTTCCCTTACCAGGTTCCCAATGAGTCAATCGGTAAATTCACTGCTGGGTGTGGTATGGACCCATAAAAACAATACGGTCCCAGGTTTGATCCCTGGTGTGTGTTGAGTTAGCTGAACTCAGCTGGGGCATTTGGAATAGTACCGTTATCTCCATCTCTGAGCTCGGAAGCGGAAAATATTGGCTAGGTTTCCCGCAGCCAGTTACTGTCACTGCACACCCATCACTAGAATATACTCCCATGAGCAGTGAGTGGCTGTGTGCCTGGTGGGAATGAAATACCAAGCAGAGCATACTAGAGGTTCCATCCACAACATGATCCCCACAGTTACTTAATATCTTAGTATTGTGTACGGACTATTTCAGATATATTATAATGCAGGGAAACCCGAGGTTCTGTCTCATTGATGCTCTCTGAAGCTGTAGATTTAAAAACCTATGGGTGTCAAACTACCCTCACCAAGCAGTGTACCCAAGAATCAAACAGGTATTAATAGTAGGATAAATCTTCCATCTCAGCACCCCACATTTTCTCCTGTCAGGTGAAACACTGCACTGGGAGCTCCAATTTACAAAAGGTATTCCACCGTCTTGAATTCACAGTGTACCTCAGAAAACCCATGGGTATAACGCTTTCCTCAATTTGCAGTGTACCCCAGAAGCCTGTAGATATCACACTGTGCTCATTCTACAGTGTACCCCAGAAGCCTGTAGATATCACACTGTGCTCATTCTACAGTGTACCCCAGAAGCCTGTAGATATCACACTGTGCTCATTCTACAGTGTACCCCAGAAACCCACAGATATCACACTGTGCTAATTCTACAGTATACCCCAGAAACCCACAGATATCACACTGTGCTCATTCTACAGTGTACCCCAGAAACCCACAGATATCACACTGTGCTCATTCTACAGTGTACCCCAGAAACCCACAGATATCACACTGTGCTCATTCTACAGTATACCCCAGAAATCCACAGATATCACACTTTTCTCATTCTACAGTATACCTCAGAAACCCACAGATATCACACTGTGCTCATTCTACAGTGTACCCCAGAAACCCACAGATATCACACTGTGCTCATTCTACAGTATACCCCAGAAATCTGTAGATATCACTGTGCTCATTCTACAGTATAAACTAGAAACCCACAGATATCACACTGTGCTCATTCTACAGTGTACCCCAGAAACCCACAGATATCACACTGTGCTCATTCTACAGTATAAACTAGAAACCCACAGATATCACACTGTGCTCATTCCACAGTGTACCCCAGAAACCCACAGACATCACACTGTGCTCATTCTACAGTATAAACTAGAAACCCACAGATATCACACTGTGCGCATTCTACAGTGTACCCCAGAAATCTGTAGATATCACTGTGCGCATTCTACAGTGTACCCCAGAAATCTGTAGATATCACACTGTGCTCATTCTACAGTATACCCCAGAAACCCACAGACATCACACTGTGCTCATTCTACAGTATACCCCAGAAACCCATAGATATCACACTGTGCTCATTCTACAGTATACCCCAGAAACCCACAGATATCACACTGTGCTCATTCTACAGTATAAACTAGAAACCCACAGATATCACACTGTGCTCATTCTACAGTATACCCCAGAAACCCATAGATATCACACTGTGCTCATTCTACAGTATACCCCAGAAATCCACAGATATCACACTGTGCTCATTCTACAGTATACCCCAGAAACCCATAGATATCACACTGTGCTCATTCTACAGTGTACCCCAGAAACCCACAGATATCACACTGTGCTCATTCTACAGTATAAACTAGAAACCCACAGATATCACACTGTGCTCATTCTACAGTATACCCCAGAAATCTGTAGATATCACACTGTGCTCATTCTACAGTATACCCCAGAAATCTGTAGATATCACTGTGCTCATTCTACAGTATAAACTAGAAACCCACAGATATCACACTGTGCTCATTCTACAGTGTACCCCAGAAACCCACAGATATCACACTGTGCTCATTCTACAGTATAAACTAGAAACCCACAGATATCACACTGTGCTCATTCCACAGTGTACCCCAGAAACCCACAGATATCACACTGTGCTCATTCTACAGTATAAACTAGAAACCCACAGATATCACACTGTGCTCATTCTACAGTATACCCCAGAAACCCACAGATATCACACTGTGCTCATTCTACAGTATAAACTAGAAACCCACAGATATCACACTGTGCTCATTCTACAGTGTACCCCAGAAACCCACAGATATCAGACTGTACTCATTCTACAGTATATCCCAGAAATCCATAGATATCACACTGTGCTTATTCTACAGTATAAACCAGAAACCCACAGATATCACATTGTGCTCATTCTACAGTATTCCTCAGAAATCTGTAGATATCACACTGTGCTCATTCTACAGTATACTCCAGAAACCCACAGATATCACACTGTGCTCATTCTACAGTATATCCCAGAAATCTGTAGATATCACACTGTGCTCATTCTACACTGTAGCCCAGAAATCTGTAGATATCACACTGTGCTCATTCTACAGTATATCCCAGAAATCTGTAGATATCACACTGTGCTCATTCTACAGTGTACCCCAGAAATCTGTAGATATCACACTGTGCTCATTCTACACTGTAGCCCAGAAATCTGTAGATATCACACTGTGCTCATTCTACAGTATAGAAACATAGAAGATAGGAGCAGGAGTAGGCCATTCGGCCCCTCGAGCCTGCTCCGCCATTCAATGAGATCATGGCTGATCATCCAAATTCAGTACCCTGTCCCTGCCTTCTCCCCATATCCCTTGATCCCTTTAGCCTTAAGAAATATAGCCAACTCCTTCTTGAATATATTTAATGAATTGGCCTCCACTGCCTTCTGTGGTAGAGAATTCCACAGGTTCACCACTCTCTGGGTGAAGAAATTCCTACTCATCTCTGTCCTAAATGGCTTACCCCTTATCCTTAGACTGTGACCCCTGGACTCCCCGGCCATTGGGAACATCCTTCCTGCATCCAGTCTGTCCAGTCCTGTTAGAATTTTATAAGTTTCAATGAGATCCCCTCTCATTCTTCTAAACTCCAGCGAGTATAAGCCCAATCGACCCAATCTCTCCTCATACGCCATTCCTGCCATCCCAGGTATCAGTCTAGTGAATCTTCGCTGCACTCCCTCCATGGCAAGAACATCCTTCCTCAGATAAGGCAACCAAATCTGCACACAATATTCAAGGTGTGGTCCCACCAAGGCCCTGGACAACTACAGCAAGACATCCTTGTTCTTGCACTCGAACCCTCTCGGTACGAAGGCCAACATACCATTTGCCTTCTTAACCGCCTGCTGCACCTGCATGCTTACCTTCAGTGACTGGTGCACAAGGACACCCAGGTCTCGTGGCACTTCCCCTTCTCCCAATTTATTGCCATTCAGATAATAATCTGCCTTCCTGTTTTTGCCACCAAAGTGGATAACCTCGCATTTATCCATGTTATATTGCATCTGCCATGCTTCTGCCCAATCACCCAACCTGTCCAAATCATACTGGAGTTTCTCGGCATCCTCCTTACAGCACACACGCCCACCCAGCTTTGTGTTGTCTGCAAACTTGGAGATATTACATCTAGTTCCCTCGTCCAGATCATTTATATATATTGTGAATAGCTGGGGTACTAGGACCGATCCCTGCGGTACCCCACTAGTCACTGCCTGCCACTCGGAAAAAGAGCCGTTTATTCCAACTCTTTGCTTCCTGTCTGCCAACCAGTTCTTTATCCAAGTCAGTACCTTGCCCCCAATCCCATGTGCCTTAACTTTACACACTAATCTCTTATGCGGGACCTTATCGAAGCCTTCTGAAAGTCCAAATACACCACATCCACTGGTTCTCCCTTATTTATTCTACCAGTTACATCCTCAAAAAATTCCAGTAGATTAGTCAAGCACGATTTACCTTTTCTAAATCCATGTTGACTTTGTCCGATCCTGTCACTGTTTTCCAAGTGCTCTGCTATTACATCTTTTATAATGGATTCTAGCATTTTCCCCACTACCGATGTCAGGCTTACCAGTCTATAATTCCCCGTTTTCTCTCTACCCCCTTTTTTGAATAGTGGGGTAACATTAGCTACCCTCCAATCCATGGGAACTGTTCCAGAGTCTATCGAATTTTGGAAGATGACCAGCAATGCATCTATTATTTCTAGGGCCACTTCCTTAAGTACCCTAGGATGTAGATTATCAGGCCCTGGGGATTTATCGGCCTTCAATTCCGTCAATTTCCCTAACACCATTTCCCTACAAATACTGATTTCTTTCAGCTCCTCCCTCTCATTAGACCCTATGTTCCCCGACATCTCTGGGAGGTTATTTGTGTCCTCCTTTGTGAAGACAGAACCAAAGTATGTATTTAATTGGTCTGCCATTTCTTTGTTCCCCATTATAAATTCAATTTTTCAATTTTATTTGTCATATATGCAGCAGATGTGTGTACTGCACAACGAAATATTGATTTTTATGAGTCCTCCCAACATTGGAATAAATATGGCATAACAATGATAAAAATACTAATAGAAATACAATAATAATAAATAAAACAACAGTAATAAATTATACGTTCATGAGTCTTGTGACTTGGGGGTAGAAGCTGTTTCGAAACCTGCTGGTACGAGACTGTATACTTCGGTATCTCTTACCGGACGGGAGCAGGGTGAAGAGGCTGTGGCTGGAGTGGCTCGTGTCTTTAATGATTCTCAGGGCCTTCCCCCGGCACCTCTCGGGGTAGATATCCTGGACAGCAGGTAGTTTAATTCCTATAGTATGTTGTGCAGCTTTCACCACCATCTGTAGAGCCTTACGGTCTGTGGCAGTGCAGTTGCCATACTAGGTAGCGATGCAGCCGGACAGGATACTCTCGATGGTGCACCGATAGAAGTTGGTGAGAATCTGGGGGGCCATTCCAAATTTCTTCAGTCTCCTGAGGAAGAACAGGCGTTGGCATGCCTTCTTCGTTACGACGTCGATGTGATGTGACCATGTTAAGTTCTCCGTAATGAATACACCCAGGAATTTGAAGCTGCTGACCCTCTCCACCTCAGCCCCTTCGATGTAGATTGGGGTGTGTCCCTCCCCCTGCCGCTTCCTGTAGTCCACGATCATCTCCTTTGTTTTGCTGATGTTGAGGGAGAGGTTGTTGTACTTGCACCATTCTGCTAGAGCTCTTACCTCCTACCTGTAGCCTGTCTCGTCGCCATCTGTGATCAGGCCTACAACGGTAGTGTATTCCCCTGATTCTGACTGCAAGGGACCTACGCTTGACTTCACCAATCTTTTTCTCTTCACATATCTATAAAAGCTTTTACAGTCAGTTTTTATGTTCCCTGCAAGCTTACTCTCAGACTCTATTTTCCCCCTCTTAAATAATCCCTTTGTCCTCCTTTGCTGAATCCTAAACTGCTCCCAATCCTCAGGTTTACTGCTTTTTCTGGCCAATTTATATGTCTTCTCCTTGGATCTTATGCTATTCCTAATTTCCCTTGTTAGCCACGGTTGAGTCACCTTTTTTGATTTATTTTTATGCCAAACAGGGATGAACAAATTCTGTAGTTCATCCATGCGATCTTTGAATGTTTGCCATTGCCTATCCACCATCAGCCCTTTGAGTTACATTCCCCAATCAATCCTACCCAACTCGCGCCTCATACCATCGTAGTTTCCTTTATTTAAATTCAGGACCCTAGTCTCTGAGTCAACTACTTCACTCTCCATCTTAATGAAGAATTCTATCATATTATGATCGCTCCGACCCAAGGGGCCTTGCACAACAAGATTGCTAATTAATCCTTTCTCATTACATAATACCCAGTCTAAGATGGCCTGATCTCTAGTTGGTTCCTCGACATATTGGTCCAGGAAATCATCTCGTATGCACTCCAGGAATTCCTCCTTCACAGTATTGTTACTAATTTGGTTAGCCCAATCTACGTGTAGATTAAAGTCACCCATGATAACTGCTGTGCCCTTATTGCACGCGTCTCTAATTTCCCATTTAATGCCATCCCCAACCTCCGCATTACTGTTTGGAGGTCTGTATACCACTCCCACTAACGTTTTTTGCCCCTTGGTATTTCTCAGTTCTACCCATATAGATTTCACATCATCAGAGCTAATATCCTTCGTTCCAATTGTGTTAATCCTCTCGTTAACCAGCAATGCTACCCCACCTCCTTTTCCTTTTTGCCTATCTTTCCTGAATATTGAATACCCCTGTATGTTGAGTTCCCAGCCTTGGTCACCCTAGAGCCATGTTTCCGTAATCCCAATCATATCATATCCATTTACCTCTATTTGCGCAGCTAATTCATCCACGTTATTACGAATGCTCCTCGCATTAAGACACAAGGCCTTCAGGCTTAATTTTTTAACACTCTTACACCTTTTAGAATTATTATTTACTGTGGCCATGGTTGATTTAAACCCTTGATTTCTCTGACTGCCACCTTTGTTTTTCTCCTTCCTTTCTTTTGCTTCTATCCTTGTTTCCCTTTCCTCTGTCTCCCTGCTCAGGTTCCCAACCCCCTGCCATTTTAGTTTAAACCCTCCCCCAGAGCACTAGCAAACACTTCCCCCAAGGACATCGGTCCCGGTCCTGCCCAGGTGCAAACCATCTGGTCTGTACTGGTCCCACCTCCCCCAGAACTGGTTCCAATATCCCAGGAAATTGAATCCCTCCCCCTTGCACCATTCCTCTAGCCATGTATTCATCTGAAATATCCTTCTATTTCTACTCTGACTAGCATGTGGCACTGGTAGCAATCCTAAGATTACTACCTTTGAGGTCCTATTTTTTAATTTACCTCCTAACTCCCTATATTCAGCTTTAGGACCTCATCCCATTTTTTACCTATATCGTTGGTACCTATATGCACCATGACAACTGGCTGTTCACCCTCCCCTTCCAAAATGTTCTGCAGCCGTTCTGAGACATCCTTGACCCTTGCACCAGGGAGGCAACATACCATCCTGGAGTCTTGTTTGCGACCGCAGAAACGCCTATCTATTCCCCTTACAATAGAATCCCCTATTACTATAGCTCTCCCACTCTTTTTCCTCCTGTCCTGTGCAGCAGAACCACCCAAGGTGCCAGGAAGTTGGCTGCTGCTGCCTTCCTCTGATAAGCCATCTCCCTCACCAATATTCCCCTGTTTGAGAGGGGGCTAGCCACAAGGGACCCCTGCACTACCTGCCTGCGCCTACTACTCTGCCTGGTGGTCACCAATTCTCTTCCTGCCTGTGCAGCCTTTACCTGCGGTGTGACCAACTCCCTAAACGTGTTATCCACGACCTCCTCAGCATCGCGAATGCTCCAGTATGTATCCACTCGCAGCTCCAGCGCCGCAATGCGGTTTGTCAGTAGCTGCAGCTGGATACGCTTCCCGCACACATGGTCATCAGGGACACAGGAAGTGTCCCTGATTTCCCACATAGCGCAGGAGGAGCATACCACGGGGCCGAGCTCTCCTGCCATGACTTACCCTTTAATTAATTCAAATTAAATTAAATCAAATCAATCCCACCAATTACACTACAATTAAATGATATACTTAAGGGCCCTGGTTTACCAGCAGTCCCCGCTACACCACAGACACCCTATAAACTATAAACCACAAAATTTAACTTTGGAAAAAAGGAGAAAGGAGAAAGAGAGAAATACTCACCAACTAATCACTTACCTGCTTTCTGGTGACGTCACACTTCGATTACCTTTTACTTCCCTCTCTCCCTCCCTCTGAACTCGGAGATTGGTAAGCCTACCTGCGCCTCTCCCGCTCTTTAAATCACCACCACTGCCTCGCTCCACTCAGGTCCGCCGCCGCTGTGGGCCTTAGCTGCGCCTCTCCCGCTCTTTAAATCGCCGCCGCTGCCTCGCTCCACTCAGGTCCGCCACCGCTGTACCCCAGAAACTCACAGATATCACACTGTGCTTATTCTACAGTATACCCCAGAAACCCATAGATATCACACTGTGCTCATTCTACAGTATACCCCAGAAATCTGTAGATATCACACTGTGCTCATTGTACAGTATACCCCAGAAGTCTGTAGATATCACACTGTGCTCATTGTACACTGTACCCCAGAAATCTGTAGATATCACACTGTGCTCATTGTACAGTATACCCCAGAAATCTGTAGATATCTCACTGTGCTCATTGTACACTGTACCCCAGAAATCTGTAGATATCACACTGTGCTCATTGTACACTGTACCCCAGAAATCTGTAGATATCACACTGTTTTTTGGTAATCTCCTTCAGGGTGGCAGACAGCACAATGCAGCAGTCATTCGTGACTTTGCCATTTCGTACTCCAGTGGCGTAAGCCATATTTTCAGCTCCAGAACTGACCCTTGACAAAACCTGGCATGTGGTCTTCGGGCAAGATATAGGACTGTATCTGACACCTGTGGAGCTGTACCGCAGTACGCATCATTGCCCTCAAGAGAAGAGGGGAGAAAAAATGTTTTACAGTAGCTCAAGAAATAAAAATGTCAGTTTCCCCTAAGTTCAGTAAGGCAGACAGAGCAAGAAGGGCTCATATTTAATTCCAAATCTATGGAGTTAGCTGATCCCTGCCAATACAGCAATTGGGACCCTACAGTTCCTTTAGGTTAGGAAGGGGAAAAAGCTTGGATTCCTGCTCCTGATCACTATTCAGTGACTCCTTCTGGGAAGTTCAGTATATGGGTGTCAGATGACAAGCATAATCAGGCTGGCCTGTCTTATCCCTTGTGGTCGAATTACCAGCTGCCATTCATTATCAAACACCTAAAAAATAGTGATGTAGGCAAGGGACCAAAGAGAGCTAAGCTGTGAGGAGAGAAGATTGGGTTGAGGAAAAAACATGTTATAACTTAGGAGTGGCCACTTTCAGTCTGTCAGGCATTATCCATGGTAATTATTAAAGAAATCAGCATAATGTTTGTGAATTGCCTCAGCAACATTATAGTATGACAAATACATAGCACACGTAATGTAAAATAAAGTCTCAGAGAATTCCACATGGCAGAGAGATGGGCATTGGGGAGAAGTGAATGAATTTAGATGGGATTACTAAAAGCATGTTCAAATTAATTTTTTGGAGATTTTTGAAGGCAATAAGAGCAACCACAAGGTAGTGAATTAGGGAGAGAATTCCAGAGGACACTAATATGATGTGATGTCTGTAAGATTGATTTCTTATATTGGAGCAAAGGTTGCAGGAAGTAAGCAGAAAATTTGGAGGGTGTGGCTGGGTCATGTGATAAGAGATTACTCAAATAGGGTGAGAGAAGATCTTGAAATTGATTTGTAGATGGAATTCTGGATTATGTGGTTTGTGAAGGTGGGGTAAGTGAGGAGAATTCGATCCTTGAAGTGAAGGAACGGGTGAGGGTTTTAGCAGCAGGCAGTGTTTCACAACAGGAGGCAACAGCATCAGAACAAACTGCACCGTGGCACTACGGAATATCAGGTACCATCCATTATGCATGGTTCATTTCCTGTTGCTTCCAGCCTGCCAGACAGTAAATAGCTCTTGCGCTGAACAGAATGCACAAATTAAAACTTACTACTATAATACTGCACGTAAATTACCTAATTGAGACTACAATACATCAGAATCCTGATCCAGTCGCAGAAGATGTCATCTGTAGTAATAATCTAATGTATGGAGAGCTGTGAAAGTATGACTGTAAAATGTCACTGTTGCTGTGAAAAGCTGGCTATGAAGTAAGAACTATTGAGATCATACTTAGGGGTAAAAATTGGGCAGCGCCTCTTCTACCTTCGCCAGGGCGCTAATTTTAGCACCCTGAATAAGTTAGCGACCCGCGGCCGATTTTTCCCAGGTAGCGCCCCGAGAGGGAGGAGGGGCATTACTGGAAGCACGGAGCGGCCTGGCACAGCATGTCCCAGCGCCTAGCTGGGCCACCAGTGATCGGGAGTGCCAGCAAATTTTGAGTGCCGGGCTTGTGGAGAGCAGCCGGCACCCCGCGGGGGGGTTTCACGGGGGCCGGGGGTAGGTGCTGGCAGGGGGCCAGTAACAAAAATGGCCGCCCGCCACCTCCCCTTTAACTAGCGCCATCCCGACCCCAGCGGACATAGCGTCCGGCGGTAAGTCGGGGGGGCATCACCCAATATTACAGCCGGTGCGCGAGCGGGGCACTGCGCAGGGTGATGATGTCATCGCTGGCGGCGTAGTGCCACCGCTAACCTCCCGCTGAATTTTGCAGGAGGCATTAGCGGTGCCGCGCCCAGGCGTTAGTTGACTTGTGCCCCGTTAAGGGCACTAACGGGAGGCGCAAATCAACCGAATTTAGCCCCCTTAGTATTCAATTAGCAATATATTTCGAATGCAATTCGTATTCAAATAATCATCCATTCCAACTATTGAATAAATTGTAAGTGACACCTTTCAGTTCCTGCAGGTTTAGTAGCAAATTGTCCATTTCCTTGGAGTCCTTTGAAAGATGAATCTCGATTAAATAGTAAACCATGGAGCAAAATATATTTTTCAAAGAAAGGAAAAAAAATATGTGGATGCATCTGATTTCTTTTACTTTATTTGCCACACCTATGTTGCTAACAACAGAAGACAATGCATTTCCTCGTAATTAAAGATACTTGAAGTTCCTTCAAGGGCACATGAGAGTGAGGTGAAACTGATTCAAGTGCCCATGTCCAAGCTGTGTCTCTGCTGGTCAGCAGGCTGGCTTGTCTGTCAGTCCTTGGGCTGTACGTCCGTTAGCTCTGAGCTTTATTTCTGTGGGTTTCCAAATTGTGTGTTCATCATTTCTGGTATTGTTCCAATAACTCAGACACATTCCAGTGGGAATATCCAAATACTGTACCTTCACATCTGATCTGTTCATGGTGCATAAAGCTTTTAATATTATACAATTAAAAAAATTCTTGTACAGACTTTTAATCTTGTTAACCATGAAGGATTAATAGGAGAACTGTTTCAGCAGATCTCAAATTTGAATCAAGTACCATTTGATAACATATAGATTTATTTTCTGCAGCACGTGCTTTCAGTTGTGTGAGAAACCATTTGTCCCAAACCAAAAGAGGGTTATGGCTCACACACATGTTAATGAAGTACCTCATTAATAGGTGGGAATTGCCGAATCAATAATAACTGTGAAGAAAGGCCCACAAAATATAGAATAGCTTTTAGAAAGGCCCAGATCCAAAGACCAAGCTTTCATGTTTTGTCCTGTCACTGACAGCTCAAAGGTGATGCGCACACAGTGATAAAGGCATGTTTGTGAATGGCTTTTCAATGCTCTTCAAACTCAAGGGCGAAATTCTCCATGCTGTGTGTGTCTCCCTTCCACACAAAGCCAATCATTCAGCTGTTATCAGCTGCCAGTGCGTTTGTAATGCATTTTCTGCAGATGTTTATCATCCTCAAGATTTGGTCTTGGTAATGCAGTGAACCTCAGTATGATTCACTCTGTTAATCACAGCTCAAGGGGTTGCACCAATATCACATCACCCCTTGGAAATAAAAACATTCTTCCTGCTCAACACAGAAAGTCTTACTGGTTTTCTCAAATTGCTGAGGTGTTTGTCCTTCCTTGGGGAGGATGTACATTAATTACCTTAAAATGTGCACTTAAATAACATGGTAACATAAGCTTTAATTCTCTGGGTTGTAAGCCCTGCTTCTTGCAGCAGAGACTGAACAGCATACAGCAATTTGTTGCTTTCAATCTCTAGTTCCTTATTATTGATAATCCTGAGAGCCACTGTGCATCTTGATGAGTGCTGCAATCTGATCATTTTTCAATAAATGCTGGAAGGCCAAGGTATATACTAGTATAATAGCAAAATACTACGGATGCTGGAAATCCGAAATAACAACAGAAAATGCTGGAAAAATTCAGCAGGCCAGGCAACATCCGTGGAGAGAGAAATAGAGTCAACGTTTCAGGTCGAAACCCTTCGTCAGGACTGAAAAAGCACAGGAAATGAAACAGATTAAAAGGCCAGTTTGGGGGCTGGGAAATGGGGATGAGAGAACAAAAGAGAAGTTGGATTGGGTGGATGCGGGGAGAATGTTCCCGATGATGGGTGAAACTAGAACTAGGGGGCATAGTCTTAGAATAAGGGGCTGCTCTTTCAAAACTGAGAGGAGGAGGAACTACTTCACTCAGAGGGTGGTAGGTCCATGGAATATGCTGCCCCAAAAAGCTGTAGAAGCTACATCATTACATAAATTTAAAACAGAAATAGACAGTTTCCTAGAAGTAAAGGGAATTAAGGGTTACGGGGAGCGGGCAGGAATTTGGACATGAGTCTAGGTTCGGATCGGTCATGGCCCTGTGGGTAGCGGAGCGGGCCCAGGGGCCGTGTAGCCTGATCCTGCTCCTATTTCGTGTGTCTAATTCTGTTAGATTCAGGAGATGGTTCTGTGATAGTGGATTGGCGGTTAGGATCAGATCAGCCATGATCTTATTGAATGGCGGAGCAGGCTCGAGGGGCCGATTGGCCTACTCCTGCTCCTATTTCTTATGTTCTTATGTTCTAAGAGACATTAAGAGGTATTCAAAACGAGACAAGATGGTGATAGGACTAGTGGAGAGACAAAAGACGACTCTAGATTAGGTGTGAAATGCGCTGGCAGAATGAGAGACAGCTGCCATGTGGGAGAGAAAAAAAGGGGGAAGGGCCAAAACAAAGGTGTGGATAAAAAATATATGTAAAAATGTAATAGGGGCCGAGGTTATGATCTGAAACTGTTGAACTCGATATTGAGTCTGGAAGGCTGTAAAGTGCCTAATCGGAAGATGAGGTGCTGTTCCTTGAGCTTACGCTGGGTTTCCGTGGAACAATGCAAGAGCCCGAGTACGGTGAAGTCTGAGTGGGAATGGGGCGGTGAATTAAAATGACAGGCGACCGGAAGCTCGGGGTCACCCTTACGGACTGAACGGAGGTGTTCCGCAAAGCGGTCACCCAATCTGCGTTTGGTCTCCCCAATGTAGAGGAGACCACATCGTGAGCAGTGAATACAGTATACTAGATTGCAAGAAGTACAAGTAAATTGCTGTTTCACCTGGAAGGGGTGTTTGAGGCCCTGGACAGTGGGAAGGGTTGGAGGTATATACTAGTATAGCTGAGGCACAGTAAGAGTAAGGGCCATGATTAGGTTCATTACATAGGCTGGAATTTTTCAGGGTGGTAGTGGGTGCGATCGGAGGCGGGTCGGGTGGGAAAGTTGTTATTTTTGGGTGTGGGTCGGTAACCTGCTGCCATCCTGCTCCCACACACCTTTCCCCCAGGCGCGTCTGTCAGCACAGACCCGACCCGACCGGCAGAGGCGACCCAATTTAAATTATTAGTAGCTAGTTGTCAGACTCTTAAGAGTGGTTCTAACCTTACCTTAACTGCATGGCCACAGGAAACACGCTGCTCAAGAACCACGTCTGTCAACCTGAGGCGGGAGTTCAGTGGCCATTGCTCTAGCTGATTAGTTGACAGCATCAAATGTACTATAAAAGCTCCCACCTGACAGATGATCACTTTCCTCAGCAGAAGCTGTTTCTCACTGCATTCCCAGCACAGATTCTACAGGCTGCAGTCTTTCCAGCAAAGTCTCCATCCAGTGTCACCTCATTGGAAGAACCTCTCTCACCATTGATAGATTGCTTCTGTCATCTCTACTTCACCTGCCATCTATTCCATCAGCATTGATGCCATTTATACTGTCTCACCTTGGTCCTCATAATCTGACTATGATGAGCCCCAACACCAGCAGCACCAGGCACACCAGCACCACCAACCTTCTCCGCAATTACCTGATGCTGCACAGGACAGAGGGCACCAGCACCCGAGCACATTGCTGCCTCCAAGGGGGTGAGGTGAGGCTAGGAATGGGAGATGTGCCTCGTCACAACTAGAGTATTGCGTCCAGTTCTGGTCACCACACTTTAGGAAGGATGTGAAGGTCCTTGAGAGGGTGCAGAGGAGATTTACCAGAATGGTTCCAGGGAAGAGGGATTTTAGCTACAAGGTTAGGTTGGAGAAGCTGGGGTTGTTCTTGGAGGTTGAGGGGAGATTTGATAGAGGTGTACAAGATTATGACAGGTTTGGATAAGGTGGACAGAGAAAGGCTGTTCCCATTAGCTGATGGTACAAGGACTAGGGGACACAGATTTAAGATTTTGGGCAAGAGATAGAGGGGGGATGTGAGGAAGAACTGTTTACGCAGCAAGTGGTAATTACCTGGAACTCGCTGCTGACAAGGGTGGTGGAAGTGGAGATGATCAATGATTTCAAAAGGAAATTGGATAGGCACCTGAGGGAAGTAAACTTTCAGGGTTAAGGGGATAGAGCGGGGTAATGGGACTGACTGGATTGCTCTACAGAGAGCTGGCATGGACTCAATGGGCCGAATGGCCTCCTTCTGTGCCGTAATGACTCTATGGGCTCGATTTTACCAGTCCTGAGGAGGCGGGTTTGGAGGCGTGCGAGTTGTTAAAATCGCCAAAAATGGCGGGCGGGCCCGATCCCACCTCCGAGCAATTTTCCCAAATGTGTGTTTTCTGACCCCCTTTCCATCCCGCCTCCAAGAGGCTGGATAGGCCCTTAAGGCCCTTAATAACCACTTAATTGCCTCTATAATCCCATTTTGAGAGGCCTTTCCAATTTTTAGACATTCCCCCTATCCTACAATCCTCCTCTGGAACACGCCAGGTAATGCTGGCGGCCTCACAAGTGGATTACTTACTAACAGCTGCAGCTCCACCATTACAAAGGAGTTTTCATCAATGATCATTTGCAGGTAGCAGAACTTTGTTGTTTCAGGTCTGGGGGAACTTTTAGCAGGCATACTCAGTGTTGTGTAAGTTTGGAGCCTGACACCCATCTCCAGTGTGACCTCCTGGAAAACCCTCTCCCCACCTTGACTAAGTGCTTCCTCAACTGAGGCATATACCAGAAGCATGGCGACCATTTAATTCCTTTCCTCCTGGACATCAGATTCGGACGAAGACCAGCCGCGGCAGCAGCAGAACCATGAGCAACAGCAACACCAACAGCAGGGGCATCAACAGGAGCGCCAAGCTGCTAGTCACCCACCTGAAGATGCACAGGCCAGAAGACGCCAGCGCGTGACAACATTGCTGCCCGGGATGCAAGGGACGCACTCATCCTGACCAGATTTAGTCTCACTCCTTCTTACCAGAGCATCGACAATGGACAAGAACCTGCGGAATCCTATCACTCTGACCACCATTCTGACAATCGCAACGTGCTCTAAGCCCTCAATGTGAAAGTCCCATTTGCGAAATGACACAGGCCACAACTTCAACAGTTTGCCATCAAAACACTTTATAATATAATCACAATGATGGCTGGTCCGAAAACAAAACTACACAGCACCCAAGTGACTACGCTTGTGACTACTTGTGCTTTGTCTTCCTCTTATGCGTGCTCCTACGTGGTGCTTCCCCTGTGGCTTCAGCAGATGTGGAGGCCCCTTGCTCACTCTCTTGCTGCTCCTGTCTCGACACCTTTGGCGGGCGTCCTCTGGAGTGGTGAACCTGTGCGGGCTCGCTAACAGTCTGCTGCTCCTGCGGCTGTGCAGGGGCTGAGACGCCCATCTCAGTTGGGTGAGGACTCTGGTGAGGCTCTGACCGAGGGCTTTGCTGTGGCATGGTCGTGTGAGCGCTTGGTGAGGAGCCCCCACTTCCTTGTTCTCTGCCACCAACATCCCACTCATGGGTCAGCCCCACTTCAGAGCTAGCAAGTGGCTTGACAGCACCTTGCTGCACTGCAGGGGGGCCATGAGGACCTGTTGCTGCACTGGAAGTCCTATTCCAGAGGACTTGCATGAAGGTCTGGTTTGTTTGCTCAATAGCCGACCATCGCTCCTCAAAAGATGTCATTCTATTCTGAACAATGACCATGTTTTCAATACCCTGGCGACTAAGCTCCTCCATGGACGTAGCTATCCTCTCCTCTACGTTAGCCAGCCTTACCATGGAGGTAGCCATCCTTTCCATGGAGGTTGCCATCCTTTCCGCGGAGATGCATTCATGTGCCAATGCCTCCACAAAGGCTCTGCTCATGTTTGCGATGGACTCCTCCATTCACTCCACACTCGCAGCGACCCTGGAGACAAAACCTGCCAGAGGCTCCTGCACCTGTTCCTGGAGTTCCAGCACCACTCTGCTTCTGGATGGACAAGGGTCCACAGGGTTGACATGCAGCGGAGCCGAGCTGGCAGAGTCCTGCACCCTCTGACGAGGAATCTCCACTGCTGTCCCTGTCTCCACCATCTGCTGATGCTCACTTTTCATCTGTGATACACCAGGTGACAACACAACTCTATCTTGCAAAGGTCCCACCGAGGTGTGAGTGTCTGCGCTGGTGCTGGGTGTGCTGAATTCTGCTGATGCTGCACCCTCAGAGGTTGCAGCTTCCTCTGAGGAGTCTGGAGGCTCAGGCTGTTACTCCTGGATAGTGGGGATGGGGGCTTTCGATGGTCCTGTGGGGGAGTAAAGGAAAGAGTTAGCGATGTGAGGCCAAGGTTACATGCACATTGAATATTGCAGATGATCATAAGTCAATCTGTTAGAGCATCAGAATCATTATCAGTGACTCATGCTATGTTAATGAGAGAGATTCCAAACTATTCTGTCACCAGCTTGCTGTGATGTGCCCGTCTGTCTGTCCCCCACTTGGGTATCCTCCTCGACCCCAGCAATTTCCAGGGCTGCCTCCTCCCAGGGGGTGAGCTGGGCTACTGAGGGTGGCTCTCCTCCTGCCATGGCACTTTCCCTCTTATTGTGGGCTCTCTTTTCCTGCAATGAGGGACACAAGTGGAGTTTGAGTGAGAATGAAGGAATGAGTGTAGTGAATGCATAGCATAGATGCTTAGAAGGATACAAAGGACCCTCCCTGTGTGTTGTAAGTTGTTGTTGCCATGGCATCACAGTGACGGGTGTGAGGGCTGCATGGTCGAATAGTTAAGTGAATGTGACCATAGAGAGAGAGGGAATGGATAAGGGTGCAGGGATGTAAGTGTCAAGTGGCATGTGGAGGAAGAGGTTGACAAAGCAGAGTGCTGGTGAGGAGAGGCGATGGGGATCAGATTGAGGGTGATGGGAAATTCATACTCACTTTTCCTGTGCGGAGAAGGTCATGAAACCTCTTCCTGCATTGCAGCCAGGTTCTGTGGCTCATTGAAATGGAGTTGACCTCCTGGGCCACTTGTAGCCACACAGCTTTTGTCTGCTGGGGTGGCTTTTTTCTCCCTGAGGAAGGGAACAGCACCTCCTTATTACAGCTGGCTCCATACAGCAGAGTTTGGAGGGAGGGCTCATCAAACCGAGTAGCACACTTTTGCTTGATCGTTGACATTTTCCATAATTCAACTCCTTCATATAAATTGCAGAGCCTTTGCAGTCTCCAGAAGAATCAAGGCTGTTTGCAGGCCTTAAATCCAACAGCATTGATGACGTCATCGGAGGCGACTTTCTGTATGAAAAGACTCATTGGGCCAGTGGTTCCCACACGCAGGAAATCAATTGCCCAATTAGGGGAAAATCCTACTTTTTCAACATCACTTAGGAGTCAGGGTCATGACACGATTTCCACCTGACACGCCCCAGCCTGCCTACACTGACAAAATCCAGTCCTGTGACTCTGTGACTCATTGGTGCAGATTGCTGATAGGTGAGTGATTGGGGTTGTGGATTGAGCGGTGTGTGAGGCTAGTGGTGCAGTTGGATGGAGATGGCTTTTGAAGAAGCATTCACTGACTTTGATGAGTGGTCTGAAGTCATGAAGCTTCTTTGGGCACTGGAGCCAGGTGGTGGGGGCGACACTGCTGGCAGTGACGGCCTTAGTGATGTACTCCCACATCGTACTTTCTGGAGGGCCTCCTGGCCCCTGTGGGTAGAGGGCCGCTCTTGCAGTGTTGACGCCCTGCACAAAGCTGGAGTGCTGCGTGTGAGGCCCTCGGTGCCCCTTCCCTGGCTTGCTGAGCCATTTGTGTTAGTGCTGAGGCAGTTTTCCCATTTGTTGAGGTTAGGAAGGTAATTCAGCTTTAACAGCTGAATATTCACATTTGGAACTTATTTTAAATATTGAATATAACTTAAAAGACAGAAAGGGCTGAAAAAGACCTCTTCATTGCCCACAATTCCTTGCAAGCTCCACAGCTTTGCTCCTAGAGGCTGTGGGAAGCTGCAACGCCGGACCTAGACAGAAACTTCGTCCTGGATCCCTCCAGCAATGCCACCAGGAAGGTGTTGCATGGAAGGTGAGTGCTGCGTCACCTATCTCCATACCCCCCCAGACCAATTTCACTCGGTTAGTGTTGTGGCCATTTCCAGCGGCCGTTACTTTGCTGGCGAACACAAATTTTTCCCCCTATGGAGTCAAGAAAGGAGCTCACCAACACCTTCTCAAGAGCAACTATGTATGGACAATAAATGCCAGCCTTGCCAGTGATGCCCACATCCTGAGAATGAATGTTAGAAAATTTCCAGCATATGCTACAAGAGAAAATGTAGCAGCATGGATAGAAAGTTGGTTGACGGACTGGTATCAAATAATCAGAATAAATGGGTATTGCTCAGCCATGAGGACGGTTGGAACTGGTCAGTGCTGGATGTACTTCTCTTTTTGGTATATATATAAATGATTTAGATTTGGGTATAGGGAACACAATCTTGAAATGTGTTGATAACACAAAAGCAGGAGACTTGGCAGACTGTGAGGAGGACTGTAAAAGACAGAGAAGCAGTCAGTGCCCGCTGGAAGGAACACTTCAAAGATCTCCTTAACCGAGACTCCGGGCTGGATTTTGATACTGGAGGCGTGTAGGAGGCGGGACTACAACTTTTGGGGTTGTGGTCCCGCCTCCATCGAGTTGTGGCCAACCCACGCGATTTTCACTTGATTGACCTTGTTGAGCCCGCCCAGCAGGCTCAGCAGGCCAATTAAGGGCCACCCAGCAACAGGTGACGTCACAGATTGACATTTTATCTGTCAAGAGCTTTTGACAGATGAAATATCAGCGTTTGACAGCTCTTTGAAGCTGTCAAACACTGACAATCTGTACACTAAGTTAATTCCTTCCTCTCAGGCTGATTTAGAGATCTCTTCAGAACAGAAAGCTGAATGCTGCAACTTTTGACAGCTCGCGGCCATTCTGCTTTCTATGCCAGTGAGATGAGGGACTCCTGAGACCTGAAGGAAGGAAGGCTGTAAAGGTAAGTAAAGGTAAGTAAAACTTATTTAAACATTTTACACACACCAAACACACTTACCTCTGCACTCATGCACCCATCACTCACCTGAACACCGGACGTCTCGAACCCTCCGAGCCCTTCAGCCCGACGGTCCGCCTCATTAACTTGGCGTGGTTTGGAGCCATCGGGAATCCCACACTTCAGGGATAAAAATAGGGATTAGGCTAAAAACCGCCTGTTAACTACTTGTTAACAGGCAGTTAATTGGCACTAATCCCCTTCCCGCCTCGGGGAGGCGAGTCCCAGCGCGGGTCAGGTATCCGCCCCCTTTGAAACTGGCATGGGGGCGGGATGGGTTCGCGCTCCCCGATTTCACGATTTTATACCCCCACACGCCTCCAATCTCGCCTCCACGGCCCAATGAAAATCCTGCCCTCTGTCTTCGACGCGAGTGTCCTCAACTCCATCCCGCAACATGCTACCCGCCACCACCTCAGCACAACCCCAGCCTGGCATGAGGTTGAAAACAACAAGGCCTCAGGAGCAGACGGAATCCCCGCCGAGGCACTAAAGCATGGCAGAGAAGCACTATTGGCGCGAATACATGAACTCATTTCTCTTATTTGGAAGGATGAGAGCATGCCAGGAGATCTCAGAGATGCCGTAACCGTGACCATCTTCAAGAAAGGTGACAAGTCAGATTGCGATAATGACAGAGGAATTTCCCTGCTGTCTGCCACTGGGAAAGTCATCGCAAGAATCCTCCTCAATCGCCTTCTCCCAGTGGCTGAAGAGCTCCTCCCAGAGTCGCAATGCGGATTCCGCCCACTAAGGGGCACATTGGACATGATCTTCACTGCATTTCAACTACAAGAGAAATGCAGGGAACAGCACCAACCGCTCTACATGGCCTTCTTTGACATCACAAAGGCCTTCGACACTGTCAACTGTGAGTGTCCTCCTCAAATTCGGCTGCCCTCAAATGTTTGTCACCATCCTCCGCCTGCTTCATTACGACATGAAAGCTGTGATCTTGACCAACGGATCCACCACAGACCCAATTCACGTATGGACCGGGTTCAAGCAAGGCTGTGTCATCGCACCAACGCTCTTCTCAATCTTCCTTGCTGCAATGCTCCATCTCACCCTCAATAAGCTCCCCACTGGAGTGGAGCTAATCTACAGAACAAACGGGAAACTGTTCAACCTCCGTCACCTCCAGTCCAGATCCAAGGTCGTCCCATCCTCTGTCGTTAAATTACAGTATACAGATGACGCTTGCGACTGCGCACACTCGGAGGTCGAACTCCAAACCATCGTCAACATCTTCACCGAAGCGTACGAGAGCATGGGCCTTACACTAAACATCCGTAAGACAAAGGTCCTCTACCAACCTGCCCCCAACACACAGTTTCCCCCCCCCCCGATTATCGAAATCCACGACAAGGCCTTGGACAACGTGGACCACTTTCCATCCCTCGGGAGCCTACTGTCAACAAGGGCTGATGTCGATGACGAAGTCCAACACCGCCTTCAGTGTGCCAGTGCAGCCTTCTGTCGCCTGAGGAAGAGAGTGTTTGAAGACCAGGACCTCAAACCCGGCACTTAGCTCATGGTCTACAGAGCAGTAGTGATACTGCTTCAGAGACATGGACCATGTACAGCAGGCACCTCAAAGCACTGGGGAGGTACCACCAATGATGCCTCCGCAAGATCCTGCAAATCCATTGGCAGGATAGGCGCACCAACATCAGTGTTCTCCCTCAGGCCAACATCCCCAGCATTGAAGCTCTGACCATGCTTGATCAGCTCCGATGGACGGGCCACATTGTCCGCATGCCCGATACGAGACTCCCAAAACAAGCGCTCTACTCGGAGCTCCGACATGGCAAGAGAGGCCCAGGTGGGCAGAGGAAACGCTTCAAGGACACCCTCAAAGCCTCCTTGAAAAAGTGCAACATCCCCACTGATACCTGGGAATCCCTGGCCCAAGACCACACAAAGTGGAGGAGAAGCATCCGGGAAGGCGCCGAACACCTCGAGTCTCTACGCCGGGAGCAAGCGGAAGCCAAGCGCAGGCAGCGGAAGGAACGCACGTCAACCCAAGCACCCCACCCACCATCTGCCCCACCTGTGACAGAGACTGTAGGTCCCGCATTGGACTCATCAGTCACCTGAGAACTAATTTTTAGTGTGGAAGCAAGTCATCCTCGGTTCCGAGGGACTGCCTAAGAAGAAGAAAAGACGATAAAGAAGACAGTGCTATAGGGAAAGACTTTTGGCTAAAAATTTGAGTACTCCCGCCCCCCCCACCACACTGATGAGCAAAAAGTGAAAGTATAAAAGAAGAACCTTGGCAAAGGAGGTGTTGAAGTTCCGGCATCCATCTGAGGTTTTCCACTTGTCAGCTTCAGCCTTGTGTACAATCTGCCAAGCCCTGCCAGACTCCTCATGGACGTTAACGCTGCTGAAGCGCTTTTAGCGGCTGCACGCATGGGCGTGCTTTAGATAGCTCGGCAATATAAGTGGCGATATCCAAAATGGATGAGCGGGCATCAACTCGGCATTGCATGTTGATTGACGTCACGCTCCGACTCATTACAATACTTTTGGCAAGCGCAGGCAACGGCAGCGCTGCCGACCTGCCGAATCACCAAACCCTCAAATTTTTAGCCCTTTGTTTATGGAAGAAAAGAAAGAATTTGCATTTATATAGTGCCTTCCACGAATTCAGGACATCTCAAAGCAATTTACCTCCAATGATTTACTTTTGAAGTGTAGTCCCTGTTGTAATGTAGGAAACGTGGCAATCAATTTGCACACAGCAAAGTCCCACAAATAGCAATGTGATAACAACCAGATCATCTGTTTTAGTGATGTTGGTTGAGGGATAAATATTGGCCAGGACACCAGGAAGAGCTCTCCTGCTCTTCTTCAAAATAGTGCCATGGAATATTTTACGTCCACCTGAGAGGGAAGACTGGATCACTGATTAACATCTCATCCAAAAGATTGCTCCCCCCGACAGTGCAGCACTCCCTCAGTACTGCACCGGGGTGTCAGGCTAGATTATTACTCAAGTCTCTGGAGTGGGACTTCAACCCATGCTCTTCTGACTAAGAGGCGAGAGTGTTACCATTGAGCCAAGGCTGACATCTTGGAGTCAGTGATGAGGAGTCATCAATTTTAAATTAACACTAAGAGAATGAACAGAGAAGTTCAGGAGGGTTATTTACACAAAGGGTTAATAAGTAGTTCGCAATAAGTAATAAATAATAAATAACAAGGTAGATTAATCATCAATCATGAAACTTTTTAGCAAGTAAAGTTGGAACAGGAGGAGGCCATTCAGCCCCTCGAGCCTGTTCTGACATTTAGTTAGATCATGGCTGATCTGCATCTCAACTCCATTTACCCACCTTTGCTCCATATTCCCTGATACCCTTGCCTAACAAAAATCTATCAATCTTAGTCTGAACGGTCCAATTGTCTTGGCATGCACAGCCTTTGGGGGAGAGAATTACTCTACCCTTTGTGTGAAAAAGAGCTTCCTGACATCCCTCCTAAATGGCTTAGCTCTAATTTTAAGATGATATCCCCTTGTTCTTGATTCTCCACTAGAGGAAATACTTTCTGTATTTACCCTATCAAATCTGTTTCATAGAATCATGGAATGATACAGCACAGAAGGAGGCCATTTTGTCTATCGTGCCTGTGCCAGCTCTTTGCTAGAGCTATCCATTAGTCCCACCCCGCTGCTCTTTCCCCACAGCCTGTAATTTTTTCCCCTTCAAGTATTTATCCAATTCTCTTTTGAAAGTTACTATTGAATCTGCTTCAACCTGCCTTTCAGACAGTGTATTACTGATCACAACAACTTGCTATGTAAACATTTTTATCTTCATGTTGCCTCTGGTTCTTTTGCCAATCACCTTAAATCTGTGTTCTCTGGTTACCAACCTTTCTGCCACTGGAAACAGTTTCTCATTTACTTTATCAAAACCATTCATAATTTTGAACAGCTCTATCAAATCTCCTCGTAACCTTCTCTGCTCTAAGGAGAACAACCCCAGTTTCTCTAGTCTATCCACATAACTGATGTTCCTGATCCCTGATACCATTCTAGTAAATCTCTTCTGCACCCTCTGACACAATACTCCAGCTGAGGCCTAAACAGTGTTTTATAAAGGTTTGGCATAACTTCCTTGCTTTTGTGCTCTATGCCTCTATTAATAAAGCCAATGATCCCATGTGCTTTTTTAACAGCCTTCTCAACTTGTCCTGCCACCTTCAAAGATTTGTACACATATACCCCCAGCTCTGTCTTCTCCTGCAGCCCCTTTAAGATTGTACCATTTCGTTTATATTGCCTCTCCTCATTCTTCCTACCAAAATGTATTACTTCACACTTCTCTGCGATAAATTTCATCTCCTATGTCTATCTATGTTCTCCTGAAATCTGTTACTATCCTCCTCGCTGATTACTACATTTCTGAGTTTTGTGTCATCTGCAAACTTTGAAATTATGCCCTATATACCCAAGTCTAGGTCATTAATATATATCAAAAAGAACAGTGGTCCTAATACTGACCCTTGGGGGACACCACTGTATACTTCCTTCTAGTCTGAAAAACAACTGTTCACCACTACTCTCTGCTTTCTGTCCCTTAGCCAATTTCATATCCACGCTGCCACTGACTTTTTAATCCCATGGGCTTTAATTTTGCTAACAAGTCTATTATTATGTGGTACTTTATCAAACGCCTTTTGAGAGTCCATATACACAACCTCAACCACCTTCATCAACCCTCTCCATTACTTTACCAAATAACTCAATCAAGTTAGTCAAACACGATTGCCTTTTACAAATCTATGCTGACTTTCATTTATTAGCCCATACTTTTCCAAATGCCAATTAATTTTGTCCTGGATTATTGTCTCTAAAAGTTTCCCATCAGCAACATTAAGCTAACTGGCCTGTATTTGCCAGGTTTATCCCTCTACCCTTTTTTGTACAGGGATGTAACATTAGTAATCCTCCAGTCCTCTGGCACCACCCCCATATCTAAGGAGGATTGGAAAATTGTGGCCAGAGCCTCTGCAGTTTCCACCCTTACTTCCCTCAGTAACCTAGGATGTATTCCATCCGGACCGGGTGACTTTTCTACTTTGAGGACTGCCAACCTTTTAAGTACCTCCTCTTTATCTATTCTTATCCTACCCAATAGCTCTACTACCTCCTCCTTTAATGCCTAATTGGCAGCATCCTCTTCTCTAGTGAAGACAGATGCAAAATACTCCATTTAGTACCTCAGCTATGCCCTCTGCCTCCACAAGCATATTTCCTTTTTGGTCCCTAATCAGCACCACCCTTCCTTTGACTACTCTTTTACTATTTATGTGTTTATAAAAGACTTTTGGGTTCCCTTTTATGTTAGCCGCTAATCTATTCTCATACTCTCTCTTTGACCCTCTTATTCCCTTTTTTAGATCTGTTCTGTATTCAGCTTGGTTCGCTATTATTTTATGAACCTTACATTTGTCATAAGCCTTTTGCTGTTTCGTTTTAATCTCTATCTCTTTAGTCATCCAGGGAGCTGTAACTTTGGATACCCTTCCTTGCCCCCCCTTTGTACCCAAAACATTTCCTCTTTGAAGGCTTCCCATTGTTCAATTACCGTTTTGCCTACCAGTTTTTGATTTCAATCCACCTGGGATATATCACTTTTAAACTCACTGAAGTTATCACTCCTCCAGTTAAGTATTTTTGTGCTTGATTGTTCCTTGTCCCTTTCCATATCTATTCTAAGCCTGATGATATTATGATCACTGTTCCCCAAACACTCCCCCACTGAAACATGCTCCACTTGTCCCACTTTATTCCCCTGAACTAGATCCAGCACTGCTTCCTTCCTCGGGCTGGAAACACCCTGATTAAGAAAGTTCTCTTGTACACATTTCAGGAATTCCTCTCCCTCTTTGTCCTTTACATTGTTACTATCCCAGTCTATATTGGGATAATTGAAGTCCCCCATTATTACTACTCCACAGTTCTTGCATCTTTCTGAAATTTGCCTTCTATCTCCTTCCCACTATTTTGTGGCCTATAGTACACACCTAGTAGCATAATAGCTCCTGTATTGTTCCTTAATTCTAACCAAATAGATTCTGTCCTTGACCTCTCCACTACATCATCCCAAATCTGTCACAAATCTTTAAATTAAAAAAAAAGTACAGCAAAAATATTTTCTGTGCCACATCATGAATAACATTCCGCTTCAGCTGTTCCCTTTATTTTATTTCTGCAGAGTTCTACACTTGACTTAAGGGGGGGTTACATTTGATAGACCTGAAAACGGGTGTGGGGATCGCGATGCATGATTAACCTGCATCCGTTCAGTGGAATGCAGGCAGGCATTTTGGCAGAAGGAACAGGGAGAGGCAATATACACTTAATGGCACAGTTTTAAAGAGTGCAGGGACAGAGGGACCTGGGAGTTAATGTGCATAGGTCTCTGAAGGTGGCAGGACATATTGAGAGAGTGATTAACAAAGCATATGGGATCTTGGGCTTCATAAATAGAGGTATTGAGTACAAAAGTAGAGAAGTTATGCTGAAACTTTATAAAGCACTGGTTAGGCCACAACTGGAGTATTGCATCCAGTTCTGGTCACCACACTTTAGGAAGGATGTGAAGGCCCTTGAGAGGGTGAAGAGGAGATTTACCAGAATGGTTCTGGGGATGGGAGATCTTAGCTACAAGGACAGGTTGGAGAAGCTGGATTTGTTTTCATTAGCGCAAACGAGGTTGAGGGGTGATTTGATAATGGTGTACAAGATTATGACGGGTTTGGATAGGTTAGACGGGGAAAGGCTGTTCCCACTAGTTGATGGTACAAGGACTAGGGGACACAGATTTAAGGTTTTGGGCAAGAGATACAGGGGGGACGTGAGGAAAAACTTTTTTTACGCAGCGAGTGGTGATGACCTGGAATTCGCTGCCGACGGAAGTGGTGGAAGCGGAGACACTCGATGTTTTCAAGGAGAGACTGGTTAGGTACTTGAGGGAAATAAATATTGCAGAGCTACGGGGATAGAGCGGGGGAATGGGACTGACTGGATTGCTCTGCAGAGAGCCGGCATGGACTCGATGGGCCGAATGGCCGCCTTCTGTGCCGTTCTGACTCTATGGCCTAGAAATTTGGTATAGCTGCGTTTGGGGCGCTAGTCCTAGCGATGCGCAAAGTTTAGCGCCAGGCGCAATTTAGCGCCACCTAGCGCGATATTGGGTTGCAGCGCCCCTAAAGGTGATTGCGGCGCTAAATCAGGCGCTGCACGCTACTCTTAAGGCGCTAACCCGGCAGCACAACCCAATTTCGCGGCGGCGGGGCGCAGCGAGAGTGCTGTCAATAATCACTTTCCCTGAGATGCACTGGTGCCGGCCAGCTCTTAAAGGGGCAGGTCAATTGGCATCACCAGACACACTCACTGCCTTGTAGGCCTTCAAAGCGGTGGGAGCCTACCTGTGGCGCACTAGCCTAGCAAGACATGGAAAGGGTGAGGCAGAGGGCGGAATGCCTCACTGATGGGGCATTGGATGCTTTGGTTGGCGCAGTGGAATCAAGGCCAAGGAACATGGTCGGAATGTGGTTTATGTTTTGGACAGTCTCCCGGGTGTGAGAGGCAGTTATGTGTCAGTGTATTAGTTTTGCTTTCTGTTGCCATAGCTTTCTCATGTTTGAAGGAACCACATTTTGTGTAATGAAACACTTTCTTCCTTTACAATGGCCATGCCTGCTATTTACATGCATCTTGCCCGTCACAGGCTTGGGGGTACCAGACCGGTTCCATTCCTGTTCTTGGAATGGCAGCAAGCATTCCGTGAGAGGGGCCTAGAAGCTACTTCTGATCAGCCTCTGACGCGCAGCCTGAGAAGAGCCGCTCGCGTAGAAGTTCAGGCCAGCAGGTATCTTCTCAGCCACCGACAGAGATGTCCTGCACCTTATCTGAGGCTGCAGATCTGGCTGAAGCAGCTGGCACAGCTCAGGCACCACCACCTTTCTAAATTGCAGCCTTCTGACACACTGCTCCTCCGGCATGCTCATGTTGGAAAACTGCTGTTGGAAAACCCTGCCAGCGTAAGGTCTGCTGTGGCAACGTCTGTTGGCCCTCCTCCGTCTGGCCATGCCCGCCCCCCTCTCCCAGCGTCTCAGTGCCCTTTCCAGATGATTCAGCAGCAGGACGCTCCCCTCCAATGCAGCCCCCATAATAAGTGCCCACAGGAAGGTTCCCCATTGTCAAGGCTCACCAACAGCAAGGTGATGGTCGTTAGGCTGAAGATCGTCTGCCTGCGCTGGCTCAGTGGTCAAATGGCTCTCAGTGTGCAGCTCAGCAACTCTTTGTAGCTCTCGAGGAAGTTGTGCTCCAAAAATGGCTGCCGCTTTTAAACCACACCAGTCCCCTTTAAATAATGCTCCTCCAGCCCGAGAGCGACTTGGTAAGGTCCAGGTAAGCTGTCACTATTAGCGCCAGGCGCTACGGAGGGGGGCGCCACTGAATTTCCGGTCCGGGGTGCCCAAAAGGCGTTGCACACTCAAATGACGTCATAATTAGCCTGCGCCCATGAGCGGGCGGTAAGATTTAGCGCCGGCGCTAAATGCATGCTCAATATGGGGCGCGGCGCCTTGCGCCCGCCCGGATATTGGCTAGCGCCCCACTTCTCGGCCTCTTTAGGCATTAATCGGTGGCGCTAACAACCGAATTTCTCCCCCTATGTAATGCCAACTTCATGCTGCCTGCTCATTATAATGACTTCTGCATGCAGGCTGTGCTAACTGCGCTGTTCATTGGTTGCACACATCAGCAGGGGGTCCAATATCATCAGTAAGTTGCACTACTTAAAGCTAGCCTGCACCTCTTAAAGGGTAGGTGCATTGTGGCTGGAGCAGGTGCTGAGAGTTGTTCTACAACTGAATCTGACCTGGGAAAAAGTAAAGAATGGCTGACCTTGGGAGAGAAAGGGCCCCCAGGTTTTTGGACACTGCACTGGAGGTCTTGGTGAAGGAGGTGGAAAGGAGGAGAGATGTCCTGTATCCTGAGGGAGGCAGGAGGCCCTCCAGACACACAATGAGAAGGCAGTGGAAACAGATAGCCGCAGAGGTTAATGCCAGGAATGTAACCTAAGGACCTGAATGTATTGCCGCAAGAAGTTTAATGACCTCACGATGGCCAAGGTCAGTGAATGCATCTTCAAATGCCATATCCTACCAACTGCACCACTAGCCTCAGCCACTGCTCAATTCATCACTCACTTACCAACAATCTCTATCAATCAAGACTCATACCTAACATTCATATGCTTCACCTCACCATCATAAACATAGCACTGTTCGCTTCACACCTTGCATACACTGCCAGCTATTCAACCATAACAGCCACATCACCCAAACATATTGCACGACACTCACTGACACACTTCCTTCTCTCTTGCAGGAGAAGGTGGTGCACAACTGGAGGCAGCAGGAACTAACCGGAGGGGGAGAGGTGTGCCTGCATGTTCTATCCCCCTTGGAGGAGATGGTGTTGGCCATTATGGGAAGGGCCATGGCCAGCAGCGAGGCTGAATCCATTGAAGATGACAGTATCCTCATACCTAATCCTCCTTCTAACATCCCACTTCTCCCTCACCCCACAATCTCTTCTGCCTTACAAGCTGCAGATGGTGTAAGCATGCACTTCTTACTTTCACCTCTTCCATCACCACAACCTTACCTTTGTCCTTTTTCCTTTCAGATAGCCAAGAACTGCAACCTGCCCAGGCAGTGGAGGAAGAGCAAGAAGACAGTGATAATGAAAACACACATCATTCATTTTAACACTCGCAGCCACCAGCTCAGATACTGACACTGCACGTAATTTGGAGGATAGCATAGAGGTGCAATCTGCACGTGGTGAGACACCAGGCACAAATGTGCTGCAGCTAGGGCAGGAGTCAAGGATAGCACAGGTGCCAGCTCGCCGGAGGGAGAGGTCGCACATGAGTTCTGCTGCAGAGGACACAGATGAGGACTTCGGCAGCCAGGTCATTTTGTATGCAATATGGCATGATTTAATTTATAACTTTGGATTTGAATGTGTATTTTGTGTTGGCTTTTATTTTTGCACTGTGGCCAAAAGGACAATGTGCTGAACAGTGACAGAGGGAAGGAGTGTGGAACTGTTGGCGAATGGGGAATTGGGGTTAAGTTTACTGGTATCACACCTGAATTAGTTCTTCATGTACAGCCCAGGCAGAAATGGGCTGTCTAGGTTGCAGCCTCCCTTCCTCTAATTCCTCTTTCACCTTCTCTTCTTCCTTGTCCTCACCTTCCTCCTTTTCCTCGTGCTCCTGCCCCTCAGCTTCTCACCTGATTGGTGGTGGCAAGGGCTGTTCCCCCATGATGGCACGGTTATGCAGCATACCACCACAAATCTTGAGACCTGTTCAGCTGAGTGCTACAGGGCTCCTCCAGAGCAGTCGAGGCAGCGGAATTGTTGCTTCAGGATGCCAGTGGTCTGCTCTATCAGATTCCTTGTGGCAGCCTGGCTCTCATTGTATGCATGCTGCACACGTGTGTTTGGGTTGCAAACCGGAATCATGAGCCATGTTGTCAGTGGATAGACCTTGTTGCCCAATAGCCACTATTTGGTTTGCCATGGTGGCTGAAAAACAGATGGCACTAGGACTGCCGCAGAAGGAAGGCATCATGACTGCTTCCAGGTTACCGGGCATTGAGGATGCACTGGCTATGGTCACACACCAGCTGGACGTTGAGGGATTGCAACGCCTTTCGGTTCAAGTACATAGCAGAGTTGACATGAAGCGTATACAAAGCAATGTGCATGCAGTCAATGGCACCCTGCACCATGGGGAAACTTGCAATCCTTGCAAATCCTTGTGCTCACTCTGCCTGCTTTTCTTTGGCAAGAGGGAATGAAATGAAGTTATCTCTCTTTGCATAAAGAGTCTCAGTGACCTCCCTCATGCAACAGTGCACTGCAAACTGCGAGATGTTGCTAATATCTCCAGCAGCAGTTGGAAGGAGCCAAACACATAAAAGTTCATAGTCATGCTCACCTTCACCACCGCTGCTAATGCGCTCCTTGCCCTGCCCTGAGGTTGGAGTTGTGGCTGCAGCAGTTGCAAATTTCAGTGACGACCTCCTTAGTGAAGTGTAGACGTCTCAAACATTGGTCATCGCTGAAGTTCAGGTAGGAGAATTGCTCCCCGAACACCCTGGGCAGATATGAGAGCCCTTCTTCCTCTCCTCCTCCTCCCTCTTCTAGCAGCTTGTGCTGCTCTAAATGGCCTCTGCTCATTCTCCTAGTCATGCTCGATTCTGAGAGGAAGTCCTACTAGTGCACCCATGTCTGGGAGCAACTGGTTTGTGCAGAAGCCTTGAAGTCAGCAAAAAGTACTTAAGCACCTGCCACACCACTCCCTGTAGATTTTTAAACATTAAACACCAAAAACTTGTAGAATTGTACCAACAGTCAGAAGAAATAAACCAGCAACTAACCTGTAAGTAGTTGATTATCCCTTTAAATAGCACTGGTGGGGGGTCCTTCATGCTCAACGTCATGCAGAGCGTAGGCTGGAGGGTGGAGCTCCAAAATGGCAGCGCTGGCATCAAATCAGCGTTTCATGCTGATTGACATCATGATCTGCCTGCTCTGCATACTTCCAGCGGAATGTTAAGTGCACACGACTAACCCCTTTAGCAATATGGCGTCTAGTGCACTTCACGTCAGAAGTGTGCGCAGTGCCAGGGACGCCATTTTGGAACCCTAAGGGGCCTCATGGCACCAAAAAAAGGGCGCTACTGAGCCCAATTTCGCCCCCAAGATATGCTTTCATCTTTTTATGTTTGTGAAGAGGGAATACCTAAAATGGCAAAATGCCAGAAATAAGTGCCTAGTGTATGTTTGCAGTCAGCAGCCGCTTTGTTTTTTTTCCAAGTGTCTTCCAGATTTTAGTTTAGAGTTGTTACATTAAATGTAAAGCCTAGCCTTAATCATCAGACTTAACTTTCAAAATCACTTCTGTCTAAGTCACAGGCATTAGGGTGAGAAGGTTAAGTATTAATGTTTGTATCAAGAGAAAATCCATCTTCTTTTCACTGCCACTGTAGACCTGACATAAGTGTGCACTTACTTCACTGTGAAAATATAAATACAGAAAATTCTACACATACCCAACACTCTGAGCCCCTCTAATACAAAAAAACAAGTATATTTGAATGATCGAAACCTGTACTTAGATGGTGGGTTTCTTTAAACCGCTGTGTTTCTTGCGGTTGTATCAAGGAACTAGATTTCATTGCTGTAACCAGATATAGTACTTGTGACATATATTTTTCAAATAAACATTATATTAAAAGAGGCACTGTTAGTAATATTGGGTGAATTGTTGGTAATATGAAGAAATTGGTTGTGAAAATTACAGTGTATGCAGGAAAACGAAAAGTCCCTAGGATATAGAAGTTGTGCCAGAGGACTGGAGGATTGTCAATATAACCCTTATTTCAAAAAAGGAGTGAGGAATAAACAAGATAACTAAGACCAGTCAGCCTAACATCAGCTTCCAGAGGCCATAATATGGGATAAAATTAATAGTTACCTGGAAAGAAATGGTGAATTAAGGATACTCGGCATGGATTTGTAATAGAGATCTTTGAGGAAATAGCAGAGTGAATAGCATTTTCAAAACATTTAATAAGGTGCCTCAGGATTGATTAGCACTACTTTTTCTTCCTACGTATATATGAATGATTGGGACAGACATAAAGGGCTGGATGTCAAAGTTTGCTGATGAAATCAGACTGGGAGGAGTAGCAGTTCACTATAGGAGGACATATATATGCTAGGAGAAAGGCCGGGTAAGTGATTGATTCAGTTAATACTGAAAAATGTAAGATAATAAATACAACAACTTGCATTTATATAGCAACTTTAATGTAGAAAAATGCTCCAAGGAACCTCACAGAAGCGCAAGGGAAAAATGGACGCTGAGGCAAAGAGGGAGATATTAGGAGGGGTGACCAAAAGCTTGTCAAAGAGGTGGATTTTATGGAGGGTCTTAAAGGAGGAGAGGAAAGTGGAAGGGTTTAGGGAGGGAATTCCAGAGCATGGGGTACAGGTATCTGAAGGCATAACTGCCAATGGTAGGGTAAAGAGAGGGGCAATGCACAACAGACCAGATTGAGTGGAACAGAGAATTTGAGGAGGGGACTGTGGTTCTGCAGAAGGTTACAGAGAAAGGGAGGGGCTAGGCCATGGAGCGATTTAAACACAAGGATGAGGATGAGAATTTTAAATACGAGACGTTGGTGGGAGGTGGGAGTGGGGGGACTAGGAGCCAATGTAGGTCAGTGAGGGGAGGGGTGATGGGTGAGTTGGACTTGTGCAGGATAGGATATGGGCAGCAAAGTTTTGGATAAGCTGAAATTAATTTTTTTTTACTATTGTTTTTCGGGATATGGGTGTCACTAGCACGGCCGTCATTTATTGCCCATCCTTAGTTACCCTTGAGAAGGTGGTGGTGAACCTATGGGGTGTGAAGGATAGGAAACTGACCAGGAGAGCATTGGAATAATCCAGTCTGGAGGTGATAAAGGGAAGGTTGGGGATTAGAGCAGCAGATGGACTGAGGTAGGGGCAGAGGCGGGCAATGCTACAGTGTGGAAGTAGGCGGTCTTCATGATGGAGAGGATATGACTTTGGAAGTTCAGCTTGTGGCAAGGTTTTGAACAGTCTGATCCAGCCTAAGACAGCGGCCAGAGAGGGGGAGGGAGTTGATTGCGAAGGTTCTGAGTATATTTTGAGAACACAAATAAAGAATGACAATACATCTTAAATGGTAAATTTCTCGATGCAGTGGAGAAGCAAAGGGATTTAGATGTTTAGATACATGTAAATTGTGCAGTGTGTGGACAGCTGAGAGCTGGCATGACTCCGGTTGAGGTCTTTTGAAAGGCACCAGAAGTGATCCCAATGAGAATTCATTTTCTATTTTGTCCCACCAAATGGCTCCTTTCAGAATTGAAAACTGTATTACCAATGTGTTGTTCAGCCCGGGATCTGGCTCAGGGCACGTCTGGCATAGTGGGTGTGGCCGAGCAATGTTGAAGCGCCTTTGCAGGTATTGCCAATGCACCCCAACTATGCTAATAACTCCGTCTGTGTAATTTAGGATTCAGCCTTTGGCAGACTTACGCCCCACCCCATCGCACTTCCACCAGTGAAGCAGACTGATCAGAATATCGACCCCATTGAAAGTGCAGCTTGGTGTTATAATGAAAATGTTATTGTACTGTCAGTGAGTGTATGGCCATTTCCTATCTATGGCTGTTCTTATAAATGTTAAAAGATGATGAAGGATTGCTGGAGCAAGACAGCCTGGGGTAGTCAGTTGGTATTGTGAGCAGTACGTCAGTGCATTTGTGCCTGAGGTTCCCATGGAGTGTGCTGAGCTTCTGGGGGTTCAACAGGGACTCTTTGTGAAGGCACGATGCCCTTTCTCAGGAAGAGAACAGAGGCCTCATATAAGGTCACTTGCACCAGAATGACATGCTGTAGGGATGTGATGTGGGTGGGAGTAGTTCCAGTCAGAATGTGAGATGCAGGGGAGTTATTAAACACACAGGAAAAAATACAAATTATGTGCTACAGTTGTACAGTTAACAGCATGTTGTCAATTAAAGGAAAGATTGTAGAATTGAAAGTTGTTTAATATTTTTTGAAAGTTACTTACTGAACTTTAGCATCTTGTCACAAGATTTGGGAGGTTTTGGAGTATATGGACTCAATTTTAACTAATTTTAAATTGCAGGGAGCAAGAACACCCACCCCAAGCCAGCAGGTCTCTCTTTAAAAAGCAGATCGGGCTTCGAAAACGTCATAGGGGCCTGATCTGCGATTTTAACCTGAGACCTGAGTGAGGGAGCAGTGTGCCTTCCCTGCCAGGCAAAACCTGCCACAAACAGCAGCCGGGGCCAGTAGAGGCTTAGCAAAGTAATTTTTTTTTTGTTTTCTTGTGAACCAAGAAGCAAGAGTGCACCTCCAGACCCTGCATGGAAACCTTAGGCCTCCCCTGCCCTGGGCTTCCGCCCCCCTCCCTCCACCCAGCTTTCTCCCCACTCCCCTACCCTGCACATCCTCCCCTTCCCCCCCCCCCGCCTTCCTTGGGCTTCCACCCCCGCTCCCTACCCTGGGCTTCCTCCCCGCTCCCCTGTTGCCCTGGTTTTCTCTCTCCACAGATACTGCCTGACCTGCTGAATATTTCCAGTACTTTCTGTTTTAATTTGATTTCTAGCATCCGCAATATTTTGCTTTTGTAGTACTGTAGGTTAAATGCTGATGGAGCTTTGCCCACATAACAGTACATCCCTAACAAATACTAAAATTTTAAATATCTTTTGAATAAAAACACCATGGCAGTGTCAAACTGAAGTCCAGTTACTCTGTGAATAAAGTTTAGTGATATAATCTACTATGATAACTGCATAATTCTGTTACAATTCAGGCTTACTCCCAACTTTTGCTAATAGTGCTCACATCAAAATAACAGTTTTTGTAACCAAGGCCTAGAAATTTGGGTGGTTTGCGCCACCCTTTAGTGTGGCGTAATGTCGAGAAAGCGGCAGCCAGCTCTTCCACCAGCTGGTGACGAATTGTGTGGCGGGTGCCATTTTGGAAGTCCCACTGGCTCTGCCGGTAAATGCGATCGCCATAGGGATTTAAATGACCGCGATCGTGACGTCAGTGCTTGTTCAACGCTCACCTGATGCCCGATCTGCAGTATTGGTTCTCGCCATTGAACTTACTGGCATGTCTAAACAACGTCAGGGAGAGCAGGCATCCAAGAGCAGGAAGGAGGCTCCAGCAACGATATTTAAAGGGGATTTAATATTAGTTAAAATCGAGTCCATATACTCCAAAACCTCCCAAATCTTGTGACATCAGCAATCAGTTGCACCTGAAATGGTTCTGCAGTTTAAGTCGCAGTGTGCTACTTCATGCAACTCCAACAGCTTTCTTTACTTATTTCAATGTTCTTTGGTAACAGGGAGTGTTGTTGCAAGTGAAGAACTCCCTCATTATTTTTAAAGGCTTCTGCTCACAACATTTGCTCACGGTCGTTGGGGCTGTACTGGCAGTCGACCTCACCCTCCAGGATTTATGGCAGAGGGAGCGAAGGCAGCGAGGAAGATAGGAACATGCGCAGAGAGGGAGGGGGGAGGAGGGCCATGAGGGTTCTCAACAGGAGGCCTTGCCCACCTAGGGTCTTCCGACAGCACTTCTCCTATCTCCAATTAAGCAAGGAGTAGGGTCATAGGTGGCTACACTTCACCAAGGAGGTGGCCACATAACTCTGCCACCTTCTGCAACCAGACCTACAGCTCAGAGCAGGTCAAACACGGCTCTCCTCCTGGTAGTCAAGGTCACCGTGACCCTCAATTTCTTCACCAGCGGATCCTTCCAGTCTGCAGCAGGAGACATAGCTAACATCTCACAGTTCGCCATCCATTGCTGCATCCGGGAGGTTACTGAGGCTCTCTACACCAGGAGAAGTGACTACGTTGGCTTCTCTCTCAGCAGAGAGAAGCAGGACGAGCGAGCATGTGGCTTTGCTAGGATAGCGGGCTTCCCCATGGTGCAGGGCACTATCGGCTGCACCCATGTGGCTTTGCAGGTACCGTATAACAATCCTGAGATCTTCAGTAACCGCAAAGGCTACCACTCACTTAATGTGCAACTGGTGTGCGACCATGCACAGCGAATCCTCAATTTCAATGCCTGCCATGATGCTTTCATCCTTCGCCAATCCAGTGTGCCAGTAATCTTCCAGCCACTACAGCAAGCTCAAGGGTTGCTGCTTGGAGACAGGGGCTATCCGCTCTGCACCTGGCTCATGACTCCCCTCTGCAACCCCAATACTCGTGCCCAGCACTCATATAATGAGAGCCATGCCTCCACCAGGAATATCATCGAGCAGACCATTGGGGTTCTGAAGCAAAGGTTCTGCTGCCTTGACTGTTTGGAAAGAGCCCTCCAGTACTCGGTGGAGCGGGTGTCCCATTTCGTGGTGGTGTGCTGCATGCTTCACAACTTGGCCATCATGAGGGCACAGCCCTTGCCAGCAGGGATTGCGCCACCACTTCAGGAGGAGGATGAGAGAGAGGAGGAGGACAAAGTGGGAGGGAGGAGGCAGGCACCCAATTATCCATCTGGATGGGCTGTCTGTGAGCGGCTCATCAGACTCTGATTCGAATAAATGAAACCCCAGAGCCCCGTTGCTCACCACATCCCCATCATACCATCCCTGTCTCATGGAATAGCACATCCTCCTGGGCACAAAGCTGAAATGAGAGACACCACAAGAGATTCCAAACAAACTTATCAATATTCACATTACACATCTTTACAATAATATTATTAACTAATTACCCCTGTGCAATCCCTTAGTGTCTGTCTTTCGTGTGTGTTTTCCTAACCTAATGCTCCTATGAAGTGCTCCCCGGTGGATGCATCATGGCTGGTGGAAGGCTACTGAGTTTCCGTGCGGGAGATTTCAGAAGACCTTGCAGGACGACCCCGAGCAGCTCTGGACCTAAAAAGCCAGTTGTAGACTGCACTACCTCGGCATGGGCGGCAGCAGTCTGGGCTGGCTGGCTAACAGGCAGCGGCAAGGGCAATGGCGGAGTGGCAGTGGTGGAAACGGGACTGCTGTCATCCAGAGAGAGGACAGCAGGGTGCTGTTCTATTGACCCACTGCCACTCCCCTGGGGCGGCGCCTCAGCATTCCTAGGAATCTGTTGGAGCACAGATTGCTGGCCTGCTGCGACATCCTGCAAATTCCGGTCGATGATGGTAAACTCAGCCGTGATGGCAGCAGTCAGAGCTTGGGTGGCTTCAAACTGAGGTTGCATGAGAGCAGTCTGATCATGGGTGGCCTCAAGCTGAGACTGCATGAGAGCAGTCTGATCATGGGTGGCCTCAAGCTGAGACTGCATGAGAGCAGTCTGATCATGGGTGGCCTCAAGCTGAGACTGCATGAGAGCAGTCTGATCATGGGTGGCCTCAAGCTGAGACTGCATGAGAGCAGTCTGAGCTTCTGCTGCAGCACTAAGGCATTGGGCCACTTCTGCCTGTGCTGCAATGGAAGCTGTGACATCACCCATCATACATGCCATCATGTCTGGGCTGCCACGGTCTCTCTGGGAGTGTACGAACATTTCCAGGCTGGAAATCCTCGGCTCCATGGTCTGCGCAGAGCCCCGTGCAATGTTGGAGGCGGACTGCTCCACCCTCCTTGACATTGCCGAGAGGCTCTCTGGCAGCCTTGCCATTGCACCCATCATTTCTGTGTGCATGCCCATCACCCTTTTTCTGAAGGCCTCCCCATCGAGGTCCTCATCTGAGTCCTGTGCAGTAGAACTTGTGCGCAAACTCGCCCTCCGGCTGCTGGCCCCTGAGCTACCCTTTCCCATTGGCCTTGCAGTAGCCCACTTGTGCCTGGTGCATCTCCCAGTGCAGATCCCACTTCTACACTAGCCTCTAAAGTACGCGCAGTGCCAGTTCTGAGCTGATGTCTGCGAGTGAGAGATGCAGTGATGCGGTGTCTTCTTCCTCCTCTTCTTCTCCCCCCCCCCCTCGCTCTCAGCAGTGCCCTCAGGGACAGGCTGCTCCAGTGCTTGTTGATTATCTGAAAGCAGAAAGGCACACAAGTCGGGTTATGGTGAGGGGTGGGGTGGGGGGAAGCCAGACATGCATGTATACAGCATGAGTAGCTTGAAAGTGAGAAAAGATTGTGGGCTGTGGGGGAAAGGGATGTGAGAAGAACGATTAGGAATGAACATACCATTGTTGTCACCAAGGGATTCAACCTCGCAGTGGCCATGGCCTCTACCATGTGGTGCCCAATGATTTTGAGTACTCTCTCTTCAAGCTGGCTGAGATGTTGAAGGGCCACTTAGCCCGCACCTGTTTGCTCCTGCTCCCTCCGATTATGTGCGACTTTGCCCTGCAAGAGAAAGAGAAGTATGTGAGTGAGTTTACTGCAATGTGTTTGGGTAATGTGCCTGCCATAGTTGAATAGCTGCCATTGTGTGGAAGGTGTGAGATGTGGGTGTGAGTGTTGATAGGTAGAGATTGTTGGTAGGTGAATGCTGGGGGTTTGGTGCATTGAGCAGTGTGTGAAGCTTGCGGTTCAGATGGTGGCATATGGCATTTGCTGAAGCCTTCACTCACCTTGACCACCCGTGTGAGGTCTTTAAACTTCTTCCTGCACTGGGTGAGAGTCCTGGGACCTCACTGCTGGCCCTGACGTGGTCCGCCACCTCACGCCACATGGTCCAAGATGTGTGCTGTGAGGCCTCCTGCCAGTCTGCGGGTATAGTACTGTTGCCTCCTCTCCACTGCGAATCCCAGTGCCTGCAGAGCTTAATCGGAGAACCTACAGACTCTTCTCCCTCCACCTAGGTTCTGTCATGAGCACTTGTAACTTCGGTTCCTTGTTGTGAGGCTTCTTTACTTTACTGTTGGGGCAGCTGAACACTAAACCACCCTGACAATGAGGTGCTGCAGCATTAATGCACCTCCCCTTTAAGTAGTGGAAAAAGCCTGTGGCAATCATGAATTAGACTGGCCCTAATATTGGTCTATCTGTTGAGTGTACTCTTTTGAGCAACCCATAAACAAATAGACTGTAACTAATAAAACATTAAATGAAACTTAACAAATTAAATTGAAATTTGGTTAGCCGGGGTGATGATGCACTCCAGTCCCTGCGGTGCCCACCGATCGCGGAAGGCCTCGAGTGTGCCGGCAAACACTGCGTGCTTACCTGTTGAGAGTAAAGCCAATGAGCATCAGTTTTAGTGCTGAAATCATGACTACAATCACGTTAATGAAGATTGAGCACGAATCTTGCATGCTACCTAGACGATTTTCAGGTGGCACAGTTTAACCTCATTTAGTCTTAACACTGCCCATTTCTTTACTAAATCCAATTTCTAGTCCTATAATCCACCCCTGTGCCATTATACATAGAGGCTTAGATTTTAACCTCTTAGCAGGACTATTTAGTGGGCTTAACTGAGGCAGGCAGCGATTGAAAATGATTTGAGGATCCTGCAAGGTCCCTGCACATTTCTGTGGCCATTTGATTTTGCACCAAATGTGTCTACCCAGTTCCCAGCATTGAAATTTAAATGAAGGCATGCAGCATATTTTGCATCATTACACCATCATTTACACCTGACATAAGCACAGGATGTATAAAACAGTATAAAAATTTAGTATACTGTATTTACTGCTCACAATGCGGTCTCCTCTACTTCGGGGAGACCAAACGCAGATTCAGTGATTGTTTTGCTGAACACCTCCGTTCAGACCGCAAGCATAACCCTGAGCATCCGGTCGCTTACCATTTTAATTCTCTGCCCCATTCCCACGCTGACCTCGGTAACCTACACTATTCCAATGAAGCTCAACGGAAGCTCGAGGAGCCGCACCTCATCTTTCAATTAGGCATGGGTCCTCTGGACCCATCTTTTGTTTCTTTATTTGTCCCATTACCACCCCCTTTCGCCTTGCACTGTCATCCCTTTTGCCATTCAATCACTCCTACCTTCGTCCCAATCACAGACTTTCCCTTTTGTTCTTTCCTCCCCTCCCCCCTTTCCCTATTTCTGTACTTGCTTAATAACTGGTATATCTCTAACCTTTTCCAGTTTTGACAAAGGTCATTGACCTGAAAGGTTAACTCTGCTCTCTTTTCCCACATGATGCTTGACCTGCTGACTATTTCTACCATTTATCTATCTATCTATCTTCTTATATCTTATGGCCTAGAAATTCAGTTGCGTTCGCCAGCCGTTAGCGCCATAAGAGGGGTAGATTTCGAGCGCTAGGCACTTAGCGCCTGGGCGCAGGCCGATTTGCGCCTACGCCCAACTTCAGTTGACATTTAGCGCCGGCGCAAAGTGTTTGCGCCCGCTCAGCTGCGCGCGCAGCTTGTGATGTCATTTCGTCATGCAACGCTGTTTGTGCGCCCCAAACCGGAAATTCAGTGGCGCCCGCCCAATGTGGGCGTGGCGCTGTTAAGAACTGTGAAGTGGAACGCAGCAGAGGCCCTGTGGGCCTCGGGGAGCGCTAATTAAAGGGCACTTAGACTGAACTATAAAGGCCAGCCATTTTGCTGCAATGACTTTAGTGCTTTGGATTTCTGGACAGAGACCAAGGAACAGACCTTACTGATTTGGGACAACATAGGAGAGGTATTTTTGGCTTCTGGCCAGAGCTTGGAAATTTGACTCATTGTGATTTCACTGTTTGCAAGTTTATTATGGGGGCTGCATGGGGTTCCAACCCTCAGTTCCAGCATTATGTGCGAAGGGCTCGCAGACGCCGTGTGAGAGGGCCAGCCATGCCTAGACGCAGAGGGGCCATCAGGCGTCGGCAACGTAGGCCTTACCCACTCAGGGAATACTGGCAGCAGGTGTCCTATCTCACCATGACTGCCGCGCATTGTGTTAAGAGGCTGCGCTTCAGAAGGGAGGTGGTTGCAGAGATCTGCCAGCTGCTTCACAGAGATCTGCGTCCACAGCTGATGTGCAGGACGTCTCTGTCGGTGGAAGTGAAGGTCACGGTGGCTCTGAACTTTTATGCAAGCGGATCCTTCCAAGCCGCTGCTGGGGACATAGCGAACATCTCCCAGTTCGCCGTGCATCGCTGCATCCGGCAGGTCACCGATGCCCTTTTCGCAAGGAGACACCAATTCATCTCCTTCCCCATGACCCTAGGGAGGCAGGAGCAGCGTGCAGTCGGATTTGCCAGGATCGCCGACTTCCCCATGGTGCAGGGTGCCATTGACTGCACGCATGTGGCTATGCGGGCACCTATCGACAATGCCGAGGATTACCGCAACCGGAAGGGCTACCATTCCCTCAATGTACAGCTGGTGTGTGACCACAGGCAGCGCATCCTAGCTGTCAATGCCCGCTTTCCAGGAAGCAGCCACGATGCATTTATCCTGCGCCAGACTACTGTGGCTGACATGTTCGAGGCACAGCCTCCACCAAGGGGATGGCTTATTGGGGACAAGGGCTACCCTTTGTGTACATGGCTCATGACCCCGCTCCGCGCGCCCAGGACCCCTGCTGAGGAGGCATACAACGAAAGCCATCAAGCCACAAGGAACATCATAGAGCAAACGATTGGCGTCCTCAAGCAACAGTTCCGCTGCCTGGATCGATCCGGCGGATCTCTACAGTATTCGCCGGATAGAGTCTCCCAGTTCGTCGTCGTTTGCTGCATGCTGCACAACCTGGCTATCCGCAGGACTCAGGCACTGCCACCTCACGTTGGACCACCACCTCAGGAGGACGAGCAGGAGGACCATGAGGAGGAGGAGGAGGAGGAGGAGTACCAGCCCAGGAGGGAGCCCCAAGGGCCGTCCGCCGGCGGCTTATTGAACGACACTTCTAGGCCCCCTGTCAGGGAATGGCTTGTGGCAATGAACGCACCTGAATGCAGCCGCTCCGCAAGCCCTCAGCCGGTTAACGCAACAACCACTTGAAACATGACACCTGGACAAGCTGAATAAATAAAAAGCTTTATTTAACAAACTCAGGGCCCTTCCCACATGAAACAGAAAAACAGACAAGACCCCCAAAAAACAGTCAAAAACATATCTCACTCCCACAACCTGGGGAGGAATAACAAAACTTGTCCATCCAATTGGCCTTCATCCTCGGCCTAACCAAGACAAACCCCCCCATACAGAACACAAACACCCCCATATAAAAAAACAGTTGGCAACACACTCTACTTGGTGTGCCGAGAGGGCGAGTCCTTGTGCAGGCTTCTCCGGCCCCTGCCCGACCTGTTGCTCCGCCTCAACCTGGGCCCTGTGGGTGTTGCAAGGCTGGGGGAAGGCTCCTGAGGGGCACAATGCGTGACGGCAGATGCCCTTGGGGGTCGGCCTAGACGAGGTCCGGCCCTGGAGGGGCCGGCTGCTGACTGCTGCAGCTGTGGCTGGGCAGCATCAGTCTCACCAGCAGCTCGTCGCAGCTTGGCTGGGGGAGTGGCAGTGGCGGCTGCAGCAATGGGGGCAAGCTGGCTGATGCCAGGCGCTCGCTGGTCGCCAGAGACACTGGCACTCGGCCGGGCTGGCACTGCAGCAAGCGCAGCAATCTGGTGAAGGCCAGACCGCTGTGCTGCAGCAGGGCGGCGGGTGCCCTGGCGATGCGTCCGTGACACAGCGAGTGTGGCAGAAGTGAGTGCCCAAACTGCCCTGGTCTGTGCCCGCATCAGACCAGCCAGTGTCTGCACGGCACCACTCAGGAACTCTCGACTCGCATCCTGTGCTGCCGCGAGTTGGTCGACACCCCTGGCCTGTGAGTCCCCGAAATCGGCCACACTATGAGCCAGGGACTCAATGGCCTGAGGCAACTGTCCCACAACCCCCATGAACTCGGTGTGGCGCCGCTCCGAGTCCGCGGACATTTCATCAAGGAGGCGCGCCTCCTGGGCGAGGACCGTCTCCGGACTGGAGGCCGGACTCTCCCTCTGGGGAGAAGGCCGCCGAGCTGCCTGGACGCCACTGGGCCCAGCAACTGCCCTCCCCTGCAACACTTCCCCCCTCTGGGGAGAAGGCAGCCGTGCTGCCCGACCCTTCCCGCGTGCCTGGACGCCACTGGGCCCAGGAGCTACACCCCCCTGCAACACTTCCCCCTGGCTCGCCTCCAGGCAAGACGTGTCCCCTCCATTGCCACCCCCTGGCGCGGATGAGGGTTCCCCCGATGTGCCGCCTTCCTCTTGGTCCTCGTCGTCCTCCTCTTCCGAGGGACTGGCACTCTCAGCTTCAGGGACCTCCTCCTCACCAGCTGAAAGCAGGAAGGCACAAGAGTAGCTTTAGAGTGAGGACAGGGCGTCAGCGAGGGAGGCATGAGTGTTGGCATTATGCGCATTGGTGGGACAGTGGCAAAGGATGTAGATCTGAAGCGCAAGGGGAACGAGAGAGGTCCAAACGGTCATGTCCTTACCATTGGGGCCCAGCACAGGGTCGGCATCTCCAATAGCTACGGGGCCAACCACCCGGGCACGCATGAGTCGAGCCACGCGCTCCTCCAGGTCACTGAGCTCCTGGAACTGGACACGGCCTCCCCCGGTGACAGTCTGGCTCTTCAGATTCTGTGCCAGCTTGGCCTGCAAGAGAAAGGACGGCCTCTAAGTACAGTGTGGTGCCCTGTTGTTGTGTGCACTGCCTCCCATGGTCGAATAGCTTGGCCAGTGTGGTGCCCTGTTGTTGTGTGCACTGCCTCCCATGGTCGAATAGCTTGGCCAGTGTGTAAAGTGCAGAAAGTGCTATTGATGATCATGCCAGTGCCATAGCTGTGGGAGGAGGGCTGGCCATTAGGCCTTTGAGGTCCCTTTGCCCATAATGTGAGGTGCACATGCAAGGATGAGGAGGACACTGGAAAGGGTACTCACTCTGACCAACCGAGTGAGGTCGTTGTACTTCTTGCGGCATTGGTCACCAGTCCTGGGGACATCGCTGTTGGCTGAGACCCTCTGGGTGATTTCCCTCCAGGCTCTCCTGTACTGCCTCCTGGGAGCCTTCTTGCCACTGTCCGGGCACAAGATCTCTCTTTTCTTTTCCAAACCCCTAAGCAGCACCCTCAAAGCATGCTCTGAGAAGCGCTGCGCTCGTTCACGGGCCTTCTGCATGGCTTCAGGCGCTATTTGGGTCCACCAGCAGTGTTCAGGCCTAGCTGCAGGGCTCCACTAGCCAGGGCGTGGCAGCAGACAAAGTCGACCCTTCCCCCTTTAAGAGCTGGCCGGCGTCAGGGTGTCTGCTATCAATCAAAACATGACCGCACCTGCGCTGCGCCCGGCCTCGGCGTTATCAGTCTGCACCGCCGGCTTAGCGCCTAAAGATAGGAGTGCAACGCCAGTTTCAGCGCTCGCCCAAACTCCTTGGCCAAAGCTACTGAATATCGGCGAAGTGGCCTCCACTTTCCGGCGGGCGCTAACTTTAGCGCCCGCCCGACTTTACCGCCCCAAAAGTGGCTACACTGAATTTCTAGGCCTATATATATAAAAGGATTTTCTGTCTGTCTGTCTGTCCTTCGGTGTGTCTGTCCAGCTATACAATCTAAAGTTATAGAGCGTACCGACACTGCGTTACATCAAAAGAAAGCTTACGATTCCACAACGGTCGTAAGCGTATTTACGTTTCGGTGAGACAAAAATTGTGCCCGCGGTATCCAAAAAACGTTCAAAATTCCGCTCATTATCTGCTCATTAGCATTGAGTGACGTCGAGGTCGACCAATCGTATGGTCGAGCGACCCGACGGTCGACCAATCGTGGCGGGGGCGGGTTCCTGGCGCGTGCGGGCGGGCCCTCCTAGATTCGAGTGACGGGACGATTGACCAATCCTACGCTTCGGTGACCTGACGGTCGACCAATCGGTGCGTGTGTGGGCGGGCCTTATCGTTCTGAACCGAGGTGAGTCGCCGCCATCTTGATTCCAAACTTTTCATTTCTTTTTCCCGCTTTCTGCGTGTTTCTTTTCAAATCTACATTTCCACCAAAAAAAAAGTTGCTTTTAAAACACAAATTGTTTTTAAAAAAGTTAATTCATTTGTAAATCTTTTTTCTAACCTCTATAATTTTCCTACCTTTCACCGTTTTTCCAGGCAGGCCTCGAAGCCTGGGCGTCTGTTGCCCAGCCACGCCCGAGCTACGCACCGGCCATCCCGCTGGGCCCGATTCCGAACCAGCGGCCAGCCACCTTGGTAAAGGCTGGCTGGGCTCACTGCAAGCTCCTCGCGCTTCATTCGCGCTCGCGCTGCATGGCGCACGCGCACCTCCAGACAGAGCGCGGCCAGAGGGAAGCGAGCAGGTTGGGGGGGGCGGGGCTCGGGAGGGGAGGGGGAGCGGAGAGGGTTACCCCAGCAACTGGGCTCACCAGCCGCAATCGGCCGTCTCAAGCCGCTCAGGCCCAGGCCTGGTCCCAGAGATCGGGAGGCGGAGAGGGGAGGAGGGTTACCAAGGCAACCGGGCCCGGCCAGCCGCAATCGGCCGTCTCAGGCCCGGCCTCGGGAGGGTGGGGCTCGGGCTCACCGTGGCGCTGCGCTCGGCATGTCAGTGCATGGGGCGGCACGGAGCTCAGCGGAGCCATCGCTGGCAGAGGGGAGAGGGTCTGCTGGCTCCCCCACTCCCTTTCTCCCCCCCTCCTTCCCCCACCTCCCCACCCCTCCCCTCCTCTCCCACTCCCCTCTCCCCCTTCCCTCCCCCTCCCCCCTTCCTCCCCCCTTCCCCTTCCCCCCTCGCCCCTTCCTCCCCTTCCCCTTCCCCCCTCGCCCCTTCCTCCCCTTCCTACCCCCTCCCCTTCCTTCCCCCCTCCCCTCCCCTTCCTTCCCCCCTCCCCTCCCCTTCCTCCCCCCTCCCCTCCCCTTCCTCCCCCTCCCCTTCCTCCCCCCCTTCCTCCCCCCTTCCTCCCCCCTCCCCCTCCCCCCTCCCCCTCCCTTCCCCCCAGTCGCGCTCTCTCTTCCCCCCCCAGTCGCGCTCTCTCTCCCCCCCCAGTCGCGCTCTCTCTTCCCCCCAGTCGCTCTCTCTCTTCCCCCCCAGTTGCTCTCTCTCTTCCCCCCCAGTTGCTCTCTTTCTTCCCCCCCCAGTCGCTCTCTCTCTTCCAACTACAACATGCCCTCGAAAAAGCCTCGGCACCGCCGGGCACTCTAGCTAGTTATGTATAAAACAGTGTTCCTCCCATTACTGCTAAACAGTCAAGGCCGGAGTGGTTTCAAGTTGTGAGCTTTGCTGTTCCTAGCAAAGCAAACTGTCCATTTGACATTTTAACATTTTCTTTTGCTCTAATGTGCCTCTTCAACTTCCACCATTCATGCTCCCACATGCTATAAAATGACCAGTAGCCCACTTGCAGCCTGCCCAACACACTACCGATTGCTGCTAAAGTTGTAGTGTCCGCGTATCAATAACACACGGACTGCAGGAGAACGGTAATAACAGGTGTTTACTGAACAGAGGGTATGCTGGTACTGAAAGTACAGAAGCCTGCTACGGCTTTATATACAGGTGTGGTCACTGCCGGTACTACAGTATAAAAGCAGTTCTCTCTTAAAGGTACATACACAACAAAAGTAACCATTGTTCTGAATTTGTTTGCAAAAGGGTCATTCCAGATTGCTACAGGGAATATTTCTAATACTTCTCAGGCATGTGATTGATGCTTGCTTACTCAAGCAAGTCAGTACATCATGTTCCTTTTGGATTGGTATCAGCAAGAGAGGGCCATAGATACTTCACCCCTCTGATTTGTCATGTTGCTTGTCCGACATCCAACACTGGATAAGCAGAAATTTCCTCCAGTTAAATAGTGGGAAGATCGAAACCATTGTTTTCAGTCCCCACCACAAACTCCGTTTCTTAGCAACCGACTCCATCCCCTTCCCTGGCCACTGTCTGTGCCTGAACCAGACTGTTTGATACCTTGCCTATTTGACCCCGAGCTGAACTTCCGACCTCACATCCTCAGCATCATCAAGACGGCCTACCTCCACCTATGTAATATCACCCGTCTCCACCCCTGCCTCAGCCCATCTATTGCTGAAACCACCATCCATGCTTTTGTTACCTCTAGACTCAACTATTTCAGTGCTCTCCTGCTGGCCTCCCATATTCCACCCTCCATAAAACTTCTGCTCATCCAGTACTGGATGTCGGACAAGCTGTGTGACAAATCAGAGGTGGTGGGGATGGGTAGCTGGGTGTCGTCAGCGTACATGTGGAACTAATACTAGTCCCAGGCTGAGATGTATAATGGTATTACATTTGGACACTGAGAGGTCGATAGTATTACTGCACTGTATATATCACTGTATATACCATGTACAGCAAGCACCTCAAAGCACTGGAGAGGTACCACCAACGCTGCCTCCGTAAGATCCTGCAAATCCACTGGCAGGATAGGCGCACCAACGTCAGTGTTCTTGCTCAAGCCAACATCCCCAGCATCGAAGCTTTGACCACGCTCAATCAGCTCCGATGGACGGGTCACATTGTCCGCATGCCCGATACGAGACTCCCAAAACAAACGCTCTACTCGGAGCTCCGGCACGGCAAGAGAGCCCCAGGTGGGCAGAGGAAACGCTTCAAGGACACCCTCAAAACCTCCTTGAAAAAGTGTAACATCCCCACCGACACCTGAGAATCCCTGGCCCAGGACCGCAAAAAGTGGAAGAGAAGCATCCGGGAAGGCGCCGAACACCTCAGGCAGGATTTTCGTGGAGGCGGAATTGGAGGCATGTGGGGGGTTAAAATCTTGAAATCGGAGGGCACAAACCCAACCCGCCTCCATGCCAGTTTCAAAGGAGGCGGGTACCTGACCCGCGCTGGGACTCGCCTCCCCGAGGCGGGAAGGGGATTAGTGCCAATTAACTGCCTGTTAACAGGTAGTTAACAGGCAGTTTTTAGCCTAATCCCTATTTTTATCCCTGAAGTGTGAGATTCCTGATGGCTCCAAACCACGACAAGTTAGCGAGGCGGGCCGTCGGGATGAAGGGCTTGGAGGGTTCGAGATGTCAGGTGTTCAGGTGAGTGATGGGTGCATGAGTGCAGAGGTAAGTGTGTTTGGTGTGTGTAAAGTGTTTAAAGAAGTTTTACTTACATGTACTTACCTTTACAGCCTTCCTTCATTCAGGTCTCGGGAGTCCCTCATCTCACTGGCACAGAAAGCAGAATGGCCGCGATCTGACAAAATCTGCAGCATTCAGCTTTCTGTTCCGGAGAGATCTCTAAATCATCCTGAGAGGAAGGAATTAACTTAGAGTACAGATTGTCAGTGTTTGACAGCTTCAAACAGCTGTGAAACGCTGATATTTCATCTGTCAAAAGCTTGACAGATGAAATGTCTGTCTGTGACGTCACCTGTTGCCGGGTGGCCCTTAATTGGCCTGCTGAGCCCGCTGGGCGGGCTCAACAAGGTCACTCAAGTGAAAATCGCGTGGGTTGGCCACAACTTGATGGAGGTGGGACTACAACCCCGAAAGTTGTAGTCCCGCCTCCTCAGTGAAAATCCAGCCCCTCGAGTCTCTTTGCCGGGAGCAAGCGGAAGCCAAGCGCAGGCAGCGCAAGGAGCGCACGTTAACCCAAGCATCCCACCCACCCGCCCCTTCAACCACCGTCTGCCCCACCTGCGACAGAGACTGTAGGTCCCGCATTGGACTCATCAGTCACCAAACTAATTTTTAATGTGGAAGCAAGTCATCCTCGGTTCCGAGGGACTGCCTAAGAAGAAGGATATATACCCTCAAGGAAATGGGGTTGCCATTTAGAGGTGCCTCTTCTGAAAGTTACCTAAACTAGTATTTATTTGTTTTATAAATACATAAAGAGCAAGAGGATAACTAGAGAAAAAGTAGAGCCTATTAGAGACCAAAAAGGTAACCTATGTGTTGAGGCGGAAGATATGGGTATGGTTCTTAATGAATACTTTGCGTCTGTCTTCACAAAAGAGAGGGACAATGCAGACATTGTAGTTGAGGAGGAGTGTGAAGTATTAGATGAGATAAACATAGTGAGGGAGGAAGTATTAAGGGGTTTCGCATCCTTGAAAGTAGATAAATCGCTAGGCCCGGATGAAATGTATCCCAGGCTGTTAAGAGAAGCAAGGGAGGAAATAATGGAGGCTCTATCCAGCATTTTCCAATCCTTTCTGACTACAGGTGTGGTGCCGGAGGACTGGAGGACTGTTAACATTGTACCATTGTTTAAAAAGGGAGAAAGGGATAGACCGAGTAATTACAGGCCAGTCAGCCTAACCTCGGTGGTGGGCAAATTATTGGAAAAAATTCTGAGGGACAATATTAATCGTCATTTAGAAAGGCACAGATTAATCAAGGACAGTCAGCGTGGATTTGTTAAGGGAAGGTCGTGTCTGACTAACTTGATTGAATTTTTTTAGGTGGTAACGAGGAGCAAGTTGGATCTAAAATTGGTTCAGTGGCAGGAAGCAAAGGATAATGGTCGACGGGTGTTTTTGTGACTGGAAGGCTGTTTCCAGTGTGGTTCTGCAGGGCTCCGTACTAGGTCCCTTGATTTTTGTGGTATATATCAATAATATAGACTTCAATGCAGAGGGCATGATTAAGAAGTTTGCAGATGATATAAAAATTGGCCGTGTGGTTGATAGTGAGGAAGAAAGCTATCAATGGACTGGTCAGGTGGGCAGAAAAGTGGCAAATGAAATTCAATCCGGAAAAGTGTGAGGTAATGTATTTGGGGAGGGCTAACACGGCAAGGGAATACACAATAAATGGCAGGATACTGGAGAAGTGTAGAGGAACAGAGGGACCTTGGAGTGCATGTCCACAGATCCTTGAAGGTAGTAGGACAGGCAGATAAGGTGGTTAAGAAGACATATGTATTGATTTCCTTGTGGGTTCAATGACAAGACATTTATGAAAGAGAATGTCTTTTAATCTAAAGTTTGTTCAACTCTGTTAACAGCATTACAGGAGACACCATCTTAGTGATCCATCTAAAATGAAACTAAAACTAAACTCTGCCTCCGTCACATGCCCTCTGCTGGTAAGGCATAAATAATCAAACAGGCAAATATGCTGGTAAGGCATCATAATCAAACAGGCAAATACCATCACTATTTGCTGATATCATTACATCTCCCTTTCTTAAAACAAAAGTATTTTACTTTTATCTAACAACATGTTTTCTTTGTATTACTCTGCATTTTAACTGTAACACTTAATGAACTTACATTATCATTATCATGATCAAGGTTTTTTAACCTTCACAGAAATCACAGAAACCCCACAGTGCAGATAGAGGCCATTTCGGCCCATCGTGCCTGCACCGACACATATCCCACCCGATCCCCGTAACCCCTACACCAACACATATCCCACCCTATCCCCACGTATTTAATCCCCCTAACACTAAGGGTCAATTTATCATAGCCAATCAACCTAACTCGCACATCTTTGGACTTGTTTTGTGTGTTCACATGAAATATGTAAATACCTAGAACTTGAAGAAAGAATAAGATAACATTACTTCCTTCTATAACAAGAGTCCTTAAACTTGCTCAATGAGTCTCTCAGGAGGCTTCATGCGTCTTGAGGATTTTCTGATTGATTGTCCTTGAATCTGAGTTGTTGCCTCAGATGATTGGTTCTCAGCTGTGTGATCAGGTTGTTCAACAGTATCAGTCTTTTGACCTGCTGTGTGATCAGGTTGTTCAACAGTATCAGTCTTTTGACCTGCTGTGGCTGGTCCCATGAGAAGATCCCTACGATTTCTTCGCAGAACAGCACCCTCATCTGTCTGAATGGTGTATGATCTTGGTTGGACTTCACTCAGGACGGTTCCCTTCTGAGTCCATATGTTTGTTTTGTCTTTGAACCTTACTTGGTCACCATTGTGGAGTTCAGGTAGGTTTTGTGTTCCTCTGTCATAGAGTCATAGAGTTATACAGCACGGATAGAGGCCCTTCGGCCCATCGTGTCCGCGCCGGCCATCAAGCCCTGTCTAATCTAATCCCATATTCCAGCATTTGGTCCGTAGCCTTGTATGCTATGGCATTTCAAGTGCTCATCCAAATGCTTCTTAAATGTTGTGAGGGTTCCTGCCTCCACAACCCTTTCAGGCAGTGAGTTCCAGACTCCAACCACCCTCTGGGTGAAAAAGTTCTTTCTCAAATCCCCTCTAAACCTCCCGCCCTTTACCTTGAATCTATGCCCCCTAGTTATTGACCCTTCTACTAAGGGAAAAAGCTCCTCCGTATCCATCCTATCTATGCCCCTCATAATTTTGTACACCTCAATCATGTCCCCCCTCAGCCTCCTCTGCTCCAAGGAAAACAAACCCAATCTGCCCAGTCTCTCTTCATAGCTGAAGCACTCCAGCCCTGGTAACATCCTGGTGAATCTCCTCTGCACCCTCTCCAAAGCGTTCACATCCTTCCTGTAGTGTGGCGACCAGAACTGCACACAGTATTCCAGCTGTGGCCTAACCAGTGTTTTATACAGCTCCATCATAACCTCCTTGCTCTTATATTCTATACCTCGGCTAATGAAGGCAAGTATCCCATATGCCTTTTTTACCACCTTATCCACCTGTTCCGCCGCCTTCAGGGATCTGTGTACTTGCACACCCAGATCCCTCTGACCCTCCGTCTTGCCTAGGGTCTTACCATTCATAGTGTATTCCCTTGCCTTGTTAGTCCCCCCAAAGTGCATCACCTCGCACTTTTCCGGGTTAAATTCCATTTGCCACTGTTCCGCCCATCTGACCAACCCATCTATATCGTCCTGCAGACTGAGGCTACCCTCCTCGCTATTTACCATCCTACCAATTTTTCTATCATCCGCGAACTTACTGATCATACCTTTTACATTCATATCCAAGTCATTAATGTAGACCACAAACAGCAAGGGACCCAGCACCGATCCCTGTGGTACCCCACTGGCCACAGGCTTCCAGTCACAAAAACAACCTTCGACCATCACCCTCTGCCTTCTGCCACTAAGCCAGTTTTGTATCCAATGTGCCAAGGCACCCTGGATTCCATGGGCTCTTACCTTCTTGACCAGTCTCCTGTGCGGGACTTTATCGAAGGCCTTACTGAAATCCATGTATACCACATCCACTGCGTTACCCTCATCCACACACCTAGTCACCCCCTCAAAAAATTCAATCAAATTAGTCAGACATGATCTTCCCTTGACAAAGCCATGTTGACTATCCCTGATTAATCCTTGCCTCTCCAAGTGGAAACTAATTTTGTCCCTCAGAATTTTTTCCAATAATTTTACTACCACTGATGTTAGGCTCACTGGCCTGTAGTTCCCCGGTTTTTCCCTACTTCCCTTCTTGAATAATGGTACTACATTAGCGGTTCTCCAGTCCTCTGGCACATCCCCTGTGGCCAGAGAGGTCCTGAATATATGTGTTAGAGCCCCCGCAATCTCTTCCTTTGCCTCACACAGCAGCCTGGGATACATTTCGTCCGGGCCTGGGGATTTATCCATTTTTAGGCCTGCTAAAACCGCCAATACCTCCTCCCTCTCGATGTTAATATGTTCGAGCATATCACAGTCCCCCCGCCCTATTTCTATGTCTACATCGTCCTTCTCCATAGTGAAAACAGATGCAAAAAATTCATTTAGAACCCCTCCTACATCTTCCGGCTCCACACACAGATTGCCACTTTTGTCCCTAATGGGCCCTATTTTTTCCCTAGTTATCCTCTTACCCTTAATATACTTATAAAACATCTTAGGATTTTCCTTTATTTTGCTCGCCAGTGTTATTTCATGGTCCCTCCTTGATCTCCTAATTTCTTTTTTAAGTATCCCCCTGCACTTTTTGTACTCCTCTAGGGCTTCCTCCGTCTTTAGCCTTTTGTATCTGCCAAAAGCCCTCCTTTTTTTCCTAATCCATTCTCGTATATCCCCTGACATCCAAGGTTCCCTGTGGTTTTTGGAACCACCCTTGACCTTTACGGGAACATGTTGCCATTGTATGATCTCAATCTCCCTTCTGAAAGCCTCCCATTGCTCCGATGCGGATTTTCCTACAAGTAGCTGATCCCAATCCATTTTGGCCAGATCCTGCCTTATCCTATTAAAATCGGCCTTCCCCCAATTTAGAACCTTTATTTCCGGCCCATCCCTGTCCTTTTCCATGACCACCTTAAATCTCACCATATTATGGTCACTGTCACCAAAGTGCTCACCTACTAGCACTTTTTCCACTTGGCCGGCCACATTCCCTAGAATTAGGTCCAGTACCCGCCCCCTCTCTTGTAGGACTTTCTACATGCTGGCTCAAAAAGCTCTCCTGGATGCACTTTAAGAATTCTACACCCTCTGAGCCTTTCACACTCTGACTATCCCAGTTAATATTGGGGAAGTTGAAATCCCCCATTATTATTACCCTATTATTTGCACATTTCTCTGAGATTTGCCTACATATTTGTTCCTCTATCTCCCCCTGACTGTTTGGAGGCCTATAGTACACTCCCAGCAAAGTGCTTGCCCCCTTTTTGTTTTTAAGCTCCACCCATATGGCCTCATTAGAGGAACCTGCTAATATATCATCCCTCCTTACTGCAGTAATTGACTCCTTAATTAATATTGCGACACCCCCTCGTCTTATACCTCCCCCTCTGTCTCGCCTGAAGATTCTGTACCCCGGAATATTGAGCTGCCAGTCTTGCCCCTCCCTCAACCATGTCTCCGTGAAAGCAACAATATCATACTCCCATGTGTTTATCAACACCTTCAGTTCATCCACCTTATTTGCAAGACTCCTTGCATTAAAATAGATGCCATTCGGCCTTGCCCTTATATATTTGCCCTGTCTACCAAGCTGACTTGTTTTTTTCTCTATAATTGGCAGCACATCACCTCCTATTTCAGCTCCCCTCTGTATCCCATCCCCCTGCCAAGTTAGTTTAAACCCCCCCCCAACAGTGCTAGCAAACCTCCCTGCAAGGATATTTGTCCCGCTCTGGTTCAGGTGCAACCCGTCCGACTTGTACAAGTCCCACCTTTCCCAGAAGCAGGCCCAGTGATCCAGGAAAGTAAAACCCTCCCTCCTACACCAACTCTTTAGCCACGCATTCATCTGCTCTATCCTCCTATTCCTATACTCACTAGCACATGGCACTGGGAGTAATACAGAGATTACAAACTTTGAGGTCCTGCTCTTTAATCTGTTACCTAGCTCCCTAAATTCTTGATGCAGGACCTCATCCCCCTTCCTACCTATGTCGTTGGTCCCAATGTGGACCACGACCTCTGCCTGCTCCCCCTCCCCCTTAAGAATGCCCTGTAGCCGCTCAGTGACATCCATGACCCTGGCCCCAGGGAGGCAACAAACCATCCCGGAGTCACGTTTGCGGCCACAGAAATGCCTATCTGTCCCCCTTACGATAGAATCCCCTACCACTATTGCTCTCCCACTCTTTTTCCTCCCTTTCTGAGCAGCAGAAGCGTCCCTGGTGCCAGGAAGCTGGCCGCTGCTGCCTTCCCCTGGTGAGTCATCCCCCTCAACAGTATCCAACTTGGTATACCTGTTTGAAAGGGGGATGTCCGCAGGGGTTCCCTGCACTTCCTGCCTGCCTCTGTTGCTCCGCCTGATGGTCACCCAATTTCTTTCTGCCTGTGCAGCCCTACTCTGCGGCGTGAACAACTCGCTAAACGTGCTATCCACGACCCTCTCAGCATCGCGCATGCTCCAAAACTCATCCACCCGCAGCTCGAGCGCCGCAATGCGGTCTACAAGTAGCTGCAGCTGGATGCATTTCCCGCACACATGGTCGTCAGGGACACTGGCAGCGTCCCTGACTTCCCACATGGAGCAAGAGGAGCAGAACACGGGGCTGAGCTCTCCTGCCATGACTTACTCCTTTAATTAATTAAAAAATTTATTCAATACCCCAGTTACAGGTATACTCCAGGGCGCTTTATTTACCAACTGTCCCCACTACACCACAGAGACCCTAGAAATTTAACACCGCAGAATTCAAGCTTGTATTGAAAAGAGAGAAATACTCACCAACCAATCACTTACCTGCTTCCTGTTGACGTCACACTTGGATTACTTTTTACCTCTCTCCCGGAACCTGGATTGGTATGCCTCACTGCCTCGGGCTGCTCCTTTTATCCTCCGCCGCCTCTGGTGATCCCTTGCAGCTCCGGTGCCTCTCCGGTCTCAGGGCTCTGGGCCTCGCTGCCTCGGGCTGCTCCTTTTATCCTCCGCCGCCTCTGGTGATCCCTTGCAGCTCCGGTGCCTCTCCGGTCTCGGGGCTCTGGGCCTCGCTGCCTCGGGCTGCTCCTTTTATCCTCCGCCGCCTCTGGTGATCCCTTGCAGCTCCGGTGCCTCTCCGGTCTCGGGGCTCTGGGCCTCGCTGCCTCGGGCTGCACCTTTTATCCTCCGCCGCCTCTGGTGATCCCTTTTGCTTTTCTTTCTGTCGTTCTTTGAACTTCCTCACTTTCTCCCCCTCTTTTGTTTTCGGGAGGTTCTCCAGGATGGGTAGGTTTGACCTTAGCCGACGTCCCATAAGGAGTTGGGCTGGTGACTTACCACACTCGAGCGGCGTTGTGCGGTATACAAGCATGCTCTGGTAGAAGTCAGTTCCACTGTCTTTTGCCTTGTACATCAGTCTTTTCACTGTCTGGACCGATTTTTCCACTAGTCCATTGGACTGTGGAAAGTGAGGACTTGACGTTGTGTGGACAAAGTCCCACTCTTTGGCAAAGTGTCGGAAACTTGCATTGTAAAACTGGGGTCCGTTGTCTGTGAAGACCTCGCTTGCCACGCCATGTCTGGAGAATATGGCTTTCATACATGTTATCATAGCATCTGCAGTGGTGGTGTACAGTCTACAAACCTCTGGATACAGGGAGTAATAGTCTGTGACTACAAGATAGTCCTTCCCTTGACATACGAATAGGTCAGCGCCTACCTTCTGGTAAGGTCATCTGGCGCTGGGTGTGGCTTTAGTGGTTCTACAGGATTGCTTGCTCGATATTTCAGGCATATTGTGCAGTTTGACACCTCATTTGTCACATCTTGGTTGATTCATGGCCAGTACATCACCTCTCGTGCTCTTTTCTTACACTTTTCGATTCCCAGATGTCCTCCATGGATCCTTTTTAGCATCTCTTTTCTCAGACTCTTTGGGATAACTATTTTACTTCCTTTGTAGATGATGTCTTCGACCAGTGATAGTTCCGCCCTGCAGTTCCAGTACTCTGCCATGTCAGGTGAGCAGTCTTGCTTCATGTTGGGCCATCCATCCAAGATGCTTTTCCTCAGTCGTCTCAGTGTTTCATCTTTATTTGTCTCAGTCTTTATGAGCTCCATTTTTGCATCTGCTATGGGCAGTGCACTTGTGATTATGTCCACGTAGGCGTTCACTTTTTCATTCATTTTGGTGTTTGCAGGCTCACTTGGGTCAACAGCTCTGGACAACGTGTCTGCTGTATACATCAGCTTACCAGGTGTGTACGCAACATTCAGTGTATAGCGTTGCAGCCTGATCATCATTCTTTGTATTCTAAGCGGACATCCATTTAGTGGCTTTTGGAACAATGCAATCAAGGGCTTATGGTCAGTCTCTACACTGATTGCTTGTCCTGCCACAAACTGGTGAAATCTTTCACAGGCGTATGTGATGCTGAGCAGCTCCTTTTCTATTTGAGCATATCGCGTCTCCGCGTCTGTCATTGAGCGCGATGCATATGCAATAGGTTGCCAGTAGTCATATTTTTGCAGAAGAACGGCACCGAGCCCACTCTGTGATGCATCTGATGATATCTTGATGGGTCTCGCTGGGTCATAAAACCTCAGAACTGGTTCCTCTGTGAGCAGTTTCTTTAGATCGCTCCATGACTTCTCATGCTCATGATTCCATTCCCATTCTATGTTCTTTTCAGTTAGTTGTCTCAGTGGCGCCATCTTTTCTGAGAGATTGGATATGAATTTCCCCATGCAGTTGATCATTCCATTAAACCTCTGCACGTCCTTTTTGCATTGTGGCTTTGGCATATTCTCAATGGCGGACACCTTTCTGGGATCTGGTCTGATAAGGATATCGCCCACGAATGTCAGTTCTGTCACCCCGAGCTGGCATTTCTCTCTATTCAGCTTCAGGTTTGTTTTCCCTGTTGCTTCCAGCACTTTTTTCAGTCTCTCGTCATGCTCAGTTCTCGTGGTTCCCCATACTATGATGTCATCCATTGAGGTATCAACTCCCTTCAGGTGCTCATAGATCATATGGATAGTTTTGTGATACACTTCAGGAGCTGAGGCAATGCCAAATGGTAACCTTAGGAATCTGTATCTGCCAAATGGACTGTTGAACGTGCACAGTCTTGAACTTGCTTCGTCCAGTTTCATCTGCCAAAATCCTGATGATGCATCTAACTTGCTGAAATACTTTGCATTTGCAAACTGTGACATGGTTTCCTCACGTGTAGGAAGCTTGAAGTGTTCTCTCTTTATTGCTCTGTTTAGATCTCTTGGATCCAGGCAAATTCTGAGCTTTCCATTCTTTTTGTCCACAATGACAAGGGAACTCACCCACTCAGTTGGCTCATCTATCTTCTGAATCACGTTCAGGCTTTCCATCCTGTCCAATTCTGCCTTCAGTTGCTTTTGAAGAGCAAACGGAACTTTTCTGCATGGATGTATGACCGTTGGCATACTTTTATCTACTCTGATCGTGTGTTCTCCTGGAAGGCAGCCTAGACCCTTAAATAGGTCGTTGTACTCTTTCATGAGTTCATCATAGACTGTCTCTCCTTCGCTTTCCACAACGAGGACTCTCTTTACCAGGTTCAGTCTCTCACAGGCTTAGTATGGCTTGCACATCCTTTGGCACCATGATTAATGCTAGCGTGTGCTCTCTGTCCTTGTGTGTCACTTTGACAATGCATCTTCCTTTCACTGGTATATCAGTACCTGAGTATCCTGTCACTTTCACTTTTATTCCATGTATCTTTGGTCTGGGTCTAATTTTCTTAAAATCAGTCTCTGATATCACATTAACTTGTGCTCCAGTATCCAATTTAAATGGAATGTGTATGTCATTCACTTTTAGTGTCAACATCCAGTCTCTTTTTTCTTTTTTGTTTTCAGACACAACATCCACATAGAACTCCTCTATCTCGCTTTCATCTACTGTATGGACCTTGCTTTGTTGCGCTTGGTTCTTACAGCAACGGGCATAATGGTTGTTTTTGTTGCAACTATTGCATGTTTTACCACATGCTGGACACTTTCTTGGTGTATGCTGTGTACCGCATCGACTACATGACTTTCGATTGCCCCTTTCATTTTTGTTCGCTGGCCACGCCTCTTTTTTCACATTGGCGCTCTTTTCGTTAAACGGTTTGTGTCCGTTCATTCTCACTGCATCCACGTTGCAGCTACTGTCACTGAACAGCTCCTTTGACTGCAACTTCACAGTCTCTGTGGCCCTACACAGTGCTATGGCTTTTCCCAGGTCTAGATTTTGCTCTCTTAGCAGTCTTTCCCTTAGACCATTATCTGGAATACCACACACCAGTCTGTCTTTTATCAGCGAGTCTGTCAGTCCCCCAAATTCACACGTTTTGCTTCTGTTTCTCAGTTCAGTCACATAATGATCAATAGTCTCTCCCGTTTTCTGTACACATGTGAAAAATCTGTGCCTCTCAAACGTCACGTTACGTTTAGGTATGCAGTAGGCCTCAAACTGTTCCATTATTTTATCCAGCTTCATTTTGTCTCCATCAGCAGCGAATGTGAAGTTATTATACACCTCCAGCGCTTCATCACCCACGACATGTAAGAACACTGACGCTTTCATTTTATCACTTTGCTCGTCAGCTCCGATTGCTGCTATATACAACTGCAAACGTTGTTTGAACCTCCTCCAATTTTCAGCCACATTACCTGTCAACTGAAGCTTCGCCGGTGGGTGTAAACCTTCCATTTTTCACTTCGTTAGCTATTCTCCAATGGTAAGTAACGATGTTCTCTTTTGGCTTGCTAATATGTGGAGAGCTGATTTAACTTCAGATTTTTCCTCTTCATCTCTTTCAATCACTTCTGACATCATGTATTGATTTCTTTGTGGGTTCAATGACGAGACATTTATGAAAGAGAATGTCTTTATACTGAAGTTTGTTCAACTCTGTTAACAGCATTACAGGAGACACCATCTTAGAGATCCATCTAAAACGAAACTAAAACTAAACTCTGCCTCCGTCACATGCCCTCTGCTGGTAAGGCATAAATAATCAAACAGGCAAATATGCTGGTAAGGCATCATAATCAAACAGGCAAATACCATCACTATTTGCTGATATCATTACAACATACAGGATACTTTCCTTTGTTAGTCGAGGCATAAAATATAAGAGCAGGGAGGTTATGCTTGAACTGTATAAAACACTAGTTAGGCCACAGCTAGAGTACTGCGTACAATTCTGGTCACCTCATTACAGGAAAGATGTCATTGCACTAGAGAGGGTACAGAGGAGATTTATGAGGATGTTGCCAGGACAGGAAAATTTTACCTACGAGGAAAGATTAGGGGTTGTTTTCTTTGCAGCAGAGGAGGCTAAGGGGAGACTTAATTTAGCTGTATAAAATTATGAGGGGCCTAGATAGAGTGGATAGGAAGGACCTATTTCCCTTAGCAGAGAAGTCAATAATCAGGGGGCATAGATTTAAAGAAATTGGTAGAAGGATTAGAGGGGAGTGGAGGAGAACTTTTTTCTCCCAGAGGGTGGTGGGGGTCTGGAACCCTCTGCCTGAAAGGGTGGTAGAGGCAGAAACCCTTATCGCATTTAAAAAGTACTTGGATATGCACTTGAAGTGCCGTAATCTACAGGGCTGTGCACCAAGCGCTGGAAAGTGGGATTAGGCTGGATAGCTCTTTTTCGGCCGGCACAGACACGATGGGCCGAATGACCTCCTTCTGTGCCGTAAATTTCTATGATTCTATGGGATAAATGAGACCTGTCGAATTATGCATCAGCTCTACAATTCTCTTACTGGAAACTTTTCCCAAATATATATGTGTGCTAATACATGTGAAATATGACAATAGTGCATTTAGATCAGTCGGGTGTTTTATAAAAGGATAAATTACTGCTGTGTTGGCAGACAGGCATGGCTCTGAATAATGAGATTTGAAACTATTGTGAATATCTACCACTCTTTTGCATTCGAAGTTTGCCAGAGAACTGTGCAGAAGTGTCCGTGGCTGTGTACGGTGATTTACCTGCAGGATAATTGGGATTCTAGACCAAATGAATAGTATTGAACAGCTGCTGTCCTTTAATCTCATTTCCACTGCTGACATTGTTACTGAAAAGTTTTAAAATGTGGCTGAGTGACCCTTGTCTTGATGATTTCTGAGAGGTCAATTCTTTGTTCCCCTAGAACACCAAATGACCACTTAGCAATGGGAAATCAGGCCTTCTCATTCAGAACTCTTAAGTAGATATTGTCTGTTTCCATGGATGGATAAACTGCTGGGCTTTGAGTGCCTGTGGCAGGAATGGACAGTGCCATGTGTACAGGACCCACTGATACTAATTAGTGCAACATCATTGAGCGGCTAATCAACCATATTTACCTGAGAAAGAAAGCAGTCTAGACAGACACAGACACCCATATTGTGTCATTCTAAAAGATCCAAGAATTCCTGGGAACCAAATGTAGCCTAAGGCAGTTTTAAATTCTAACCAAATTAAAGTATGCATTATTTTTGAACAGCAGATAAACATCTAAAGACCATTAGACATGCCACCAGTTGAAAGCATGGTTCAGTGGCAGTTGGCAGAATGGAAGAGGTTCTAAGAGGATTTTGAAAAAGAAACTCTGTTCCATTATTCTTCTATTAAAATGTTTCTATTTACGAAGGAAATGCTGAGTCCGATGTTCTTGTCTGCCAGAGTGGTGGCACACAACATGATTGCTTCCTTCGCCTTGTTGTGCCTCTGACACTGGCTCACTTCTTGGGTTCAGGTACATTTAAATATCTTGAGTGGGTGTTATAGCCACTTATGGTGCCACTGGGGAAACCCACCTTAAGTGGAATGGGAGGAATATTGCACCTTGCCGTTGTTGAAGTGGTCCAATAAACATTTCAAAAAATTTACTATGCAACCGTTTTAAATTCTCTTACTTTCGAGCACTCTGTGATTGATTACATTGCCAAAATTGCCCTTTTAAATTTTAAATGCCACCTTTGAGGTAGTTAGTTACGCTGGACTCCAGTTATGCACTTCCAATATTGCTCAGATGCAAATGACATGAAATACATAATGTAATATATTTCTCTCATTTGAGCGTCATAAGACACCTATATGGAGGTGTATTATGTGGCCACCCCAATTTCAACCAAAATGTTTGAGGGTGCATAAAGGGGCAGGACCCAGTGTGGCGTATCCCAGCCCTCCCAGGTTACACTGGTTTCCCAGCATAATCAGAGAAGAAATTTGCCCCCTCCCCCCTCGTATTTCGAGAAACATTTCATGCTTCTACATATTTTGTTTCTTGCCACTGGCTGATATAAAACACTTGATAAACAGAAAATCATGTAAATTGATGTTGATGTGAATGAGAATAATTGGTATTTTTTAACAGCTATCTTTTAGCCTGAGTCAGTATATGACCTAATAAAACAATAATCAACACGCTCTCCTACATCTATCATTGCTATTTAATAATGCAGTATGCAAATTATTATAAATCAGATCCAAAGTGCAGCTTTAGCAGTTCCAAACATCTTATAATGGAATTGGGCCCTTGTCTCTTTCTGTAATTTGTAGAGATGAGGATTTCCAGGACCCAGCCATGAGCAGAAAACTCCTGGCTTCACACAGACAGTACAAGGTATTGGAAGCCGTGCCTAGGTATTTCACCAGTATGGCGGAAAGAACATAAGAAGTAAGAGCAGGAGTAGGCCATACGGCCTCTCAAGCCTGCTCCGCCATTCATTGACCACAACTCTACTTTCCCGCCCGATCTCCATATCCTTTGATTCCCTAGAGTCCAAAAATCTATCTATCTCAGCCTTGAATATACTTAAAGGCCGCGATTTTATCAATGGAGGCGGGTTGGGAGCGGGTCAGGTGGTTTCCGTCTTCCAGTCCCATCCCCAACTGCATCCGGCCCACAGATGTGATTTTGTCTTAATTGACCTTGTTAAGCCCGCCCTGCGGGCTTGCCGGCCAGTTAAGAGGAAGCGGGTCAGATGATGTCATTTGACGACGCGTCATCTGCCAGTTTCCTTAAAGGGACCACGCATAATTTTTTTTGGACAGTTGATTTCTCAGTGTTTGACAGCATTGAGGTGCTGCAAACACTGACAATCACTGCACAAAGGTGACCTCTTGCACCCAAGCTTTCCAATGACTCCCCTCCATAGGCTGGAATAGATGGCAGCTACAGGTGAGGTGACAAAAGCGATCTGTCACTGGTGACAGAGGTTCTCCCAATGAGGTGGCAGTGGACATGGATTTAAAAACTTGTAACCTAAAGAAAAGTGTAAATGTATTAAAAATGCAGTTCCCAACATTTTCTTTCCTCTGAGACTCACCAGTGCAACAATGGATCCTTCACACCCTTCTGCAGCTGTCATCAATCCAGAAACATTACAGCAGACTCACAACACGCCACACTTACCTGGCATGGTGTCCGGATGTCGGAAAACCCGAGCCAGAAGCGGCAAAATTCAAAAATAGGCTGGCAACTACCTGTTAATAGGCAGGTAATTGCCTTTAATCCTCTTCCCGCGGATCGCAACCCGCCGTCAATCAAAATGATTTTAACCTTTGACCCGCCTCCAAACTCGCCCTCTGAGCGCTGGCAAAATCCTGCCAAAGACTCAGCCTTCAGAGCCCTCTGGGGCAGAGAATTCCAAAGATTCACAACCCTCTGAGTGAAGAAATTCCTCCTCATCTCGGTCTTAAATGGCCTACCCCTTGTCCCGAGACCATGCCCCCTAGTTCTAGACACTTCAGCCAGGGGAAACAACCTCTCAGCATCTACCCTGTCAATCCCCTTCAGAATCTTGTATGTTTCAATGAGATCACCTCTCATTCTTCTAAACTCCAGAGAGTATAGGCCCATTTTACACAATCTCTCCTCACAGGACAGTCCTCTCATCCCAGGAATCAATCTACTGAACCTTCATTGCACCACCTCTAAGGCAAGTATATCCTTCCTTAGATAAGGAGACCAAAACTGTGCACTCTACTCCAGGTGTGGCCTCACCAAGGCCCTGTACAATTGCAGTAAGACTTCCTTACTCTTATACTCCAACCCCCTTGCAATAAAGGCCAACATGCCATTTGCCTTCCTTATTGCTTGCTGTACCTGCATGCTAGTTTTCTGTGTTTCTTGCACGAGGACACCCAAATCTCTCTGAATACCAACATTTGAAAGTTTCTCACCATTTAAAAAATATTCTGTTTTTCTATTCTTCCTACCAAAGTGAATAACCTCACATTTCCCTACATTATACTCCATCTGCCACCTTACTGCCCACTCACTTAGTCTATCTATATCCCTTTGCAGACTCTTTGGGCTCGAATTCCCAAGCCCCGTGGAGGCAGGAGTGGTGGGAAAATTGCAGAATCAGGGGGCAGGAACCCATCCCGCCCCCAACCTGCCTCTGTGCCAATGTCTCAGGAGGCGGGTATCTGACCTGTGCTGGGAGCCGCCTCCCCGAGGCGGGAAGGGGATTAGTGCCAATTAACTGCCTGTTAACAGGCAGTTTTTTGTCTAATCCCTATTTTTAGCCCCGAAGTGTGGGCTTCCCGACGGCTCCGAACCACGTCATGTTAGCGAGGCGGACCGTCAGTCTGAAGGGGTTGGAGGGGTCGAGATGTCCGTTGTGCAGGTGAGTGATGGGTGCATGTGTGCAGAGGTAAGTGTGTGAGGTAAGCGTAAAGTGTTTTAATAAGTTTTACTTACCTTTACTTTCTCCTGCAGGCTTCCTTCCTTCAGTTCTCGGGAGTCCTTCAGTTCACCGGCACAGAAAGCAGAATGGCCGCTGAACTGTCAAAAGCTGCAGCATTCTGCTTTCTGGTCTGGAGAGATCTCTAACTGAGTCTGAGTAGGACTCAAGTTAGAAGACAGATTGTCAGTGTTTGACAGCTTCACAGAGCTGTCAAACGCTGATTTTTCATCTGTCAAAAGCTCTTGACAGATGAAATGTCAATCGCTGACGTCACCAGTAACCAGGTGTCCCTTAATTGGCCTGCTGAGCCGCTGGGTAGGCTTAACAAGGTCAATCAAGGGAAAATAGCGTGGGTTGGCCACAAGTCGATTGAGGCGGGACTACAACCCAAAAAGTGGGAGTCCCGCCTCCATCAGGTCCCCATTGATAAATACGAGCCCTTTGTGTTCTCCTCACAGCTTACTGTCCCACCTAGCTTTGTATCATCAGAAAACTTGGATACATTACACTCAGTCCCTTCATCTAGGTCAGTAATATAGATTGTAAATAGCTGAAGCCCCAACATTGCAGCACCCCACTAGTTACAGCCTGCCAACCTGAAAAAGATCTGTTTATCCCTACTTTCTGTTTTTTGTCCGTTAACCAATCCTCTATCCATGCTACAGTACTATATTACCCCCAACCCCATGAGCCCTGATCTTGTGTAAAAACCTTTTATGTGGCACCTTATCGAATGCCTTTTGGAAATCCAAATATACTACATCCACTGGTTCCCCTTTACCTAACCTGCTAGTTACATCCTCAAAAACTCTAATAAATTTGTCAAACATGATTTCCCTTTCATAAAACCATGTTGACTCTGCCTAATCATGTTATGATTTTCTAAGTGCCCTGATACCACTTCCGTAAGAATGGATTTCAGCATTTTCCCAATGACTGATGTCAGGCTAACTGGCCTGTAGTTCCCTGTTTTTTCTCTCCCTCCTTTCTTGAAGAGCGGTGTTCCAGTCCGCTGGGACCACTCTAGAATCTAGGGAATTTTGGAAGATCAAAATCAATGCATCCACTATCTCTTCAGCCACCTCTTTTAGAACCCTAGGATGCAGGCAGTCAGGTCCAGGAGTTTTGTCGGCTTTTAGTCCCATTAGTTTCTCTAGTACTTTTTCTCTACTTATATTAATTACATTAAGTTCCTCACCCTCATTAGACCCTTGATTCTCTATCATTTTTGGTATGCTTTTTGTGTCTTTTACTATGAAGACAGACACAAAATATTTGTTTAATATTTCTGCCATGTCCTTGTTCCCCATAATAATTTCTCCTGTCTCAGCATCTAAGGGACCAACGTTTACTTTTGCTACTCTCATCCTTTTTACATCTTCTTCTTAGGCAGTCCCTCGGAACTGAGGATGACTTGCTTCCACATTAAAAATGAGCTCGCAGGTGACTGATTAGTCCAATGCGGGACCTACAGTCTCTGTCACAGGTGGGGCAGACGGTGGCTGAAGGGGCGGGTGGGTGGAGTGCTTGGGTTGACGTGCGCTGCCTGCGCTTGGCTTTCGCTTGCTCCTGGCGAAGAGACTCGAGGTGTTCGGCGCCTTCCCAGATGCTTCTCCTCCACTTTGTGCAGTCTTGGGCCAGGGATTCCCAGGTGTCGGTGGGGATGTAACACTTTTTCATGGAGGCTTTGAGGGTGTCCTTGAAGCTTTTCCTCTGCCCACCTGGGGCTCTCTTACCGTGCCGGAGCTCCGAGTAGAACGCTTGTTTTGGGAGTCTCCTATCGGGCATGCGGACAATGTGACCCGTCCATCGGAGCTGATTGAGCGTGGTCAGAGCTTTGATGCTGGGGATGTTGGCCTGAGCAAGAACACTGACGTTGGTGCGCCTATCCTGCCAATGGATTTGCAGGATCTTGCAGAGGCAGCGTTGGTGGTACCTCTCCAGTGCTTTGAGGTGCCTGCTGTACATGGTCCATGTCTCTGAGGCATACAACAGGGCAGGTATCACTGCTGCCCTGTAGACCATGAGCTTAGTGCCGGGTTTGAGGTCCTGGTCTTCAAACACTCTCTTCCTCAGGCAACCGAAGGCTGCACTGGCACACTGAAGGCGGTGTTGGACTTCGTCGTCGACGTCTGCCCTTGTTGACAGTAGGCTGCCGAGGTATGGAAAGTGGTCCACGTTGTCCAAGGCCTTGTCGTGGATTTTGATAATCAGGGGGCAGCACTGTGTGGCGGGGGCAGTTTGGTAGAGGACCTTTGTCTTACGGATGTTTAGTGTAAGGCCCATGCTCTCGTATGCTTCTGTCAAGGTGTTTACGATGGTTTGGAGTTCGACCTCCGAGTGAGCGCAGACTCAAGCATCGTCTGCATACTGTAATTCGATGACAGAGGATGGGACGACCTTGGATCTGGACTGGAGACGACGGAGGTTGAACAGTTTCCCGTTTGTTCTGTAAATTAGCTCCACTCCAGTGGGGAGCTTACTGAGGGTAAGATGGAGCATTGCAGCAAGGAAGATTGAGAAGAGCGTTGGTGCGACGACACAGCCTTGCTTGACCCCGGTTCATACGTAAATTGGGCCTGTGGTGGAACCGTTGGTCAGGATCACGGCTTGCATGTCGTCGTGAAGCAGGCGGAGTATAGTGACAAACTTTTGAGGGCAGCCGAATTTGAGGAGGACACTCCATAATCCCTCACGGTTGACAGTGTCGAAGGCCTTTGTGAGATCAAAGAAGGCCATGTACAGTGGTTGGTGCTGTTCCCATGCATTTCTCTTGTAATTGACGTGCGGTGAAGATCATGTTCATTGTGCCTCTTAGTGAGCGGAATCCGCATTGCGACTCTGGGAGGAGCTCTTCGGCCACTGGGAGAAGGCGATTGAGGAGGATTCTTGCGATGACTTTCCCTGTGGCAGATAGCAGGGAAGCTCCTCTGTAATTACCGCAATTGGACTTGTCACCTTTCTTGAAGATGGCCACAATTACGGCGTCTCTGAGATCCCCTGGTATGCTCTCCTCCTTCCAGATAAGAGAAATGAGTTCATGAATTCGCGCCAGTAGTGCTTCTCCGCCATGCTTTAGTGCCTCGGCAGGGATTCCATCTGCTCCTGAGGCCTTGTTGTTCTTCAGTTGTCGGATGGCCTTTTCAACCTCATGCCGGGCTGGGGTTGTGCTGAGATGGTGGCGGGTAGCATGCTGTGGGATGGAGTTGAGGACACTCGTGTCGAAGACAGAGTCGTGGTTATGGAGATCTTCGAAGTGCTCCTTCCAGCGGGTACTGACTGCTTCCCTGTCCTTGATGAGTATCTCTCCATTCTTGGCCCGTAGTGGGGAAGGGCCTTGGGTGCTTGGGCTATAGATGGTCTTGACTGCGCTAAAGAATCCACGCATGTCGTGGTTGTCGGCTAGCTGCTGGATCTCCTGCGCTTTCTCCACCCACCATCTGTTCTTTAGGTCGCAAGTTTTTTGTTGGACCTCGGCCTTCAGGCTTCTGTAGAGCTGCTTTCTTGCTCTCGAGTTCTGTTGCTGTTTCTAGATCAGAAATGCCTTGCGCTTGCGGCTTATTAGCTCCTGGATCTCCTGGTTATTCTCGTCGAACCAGTCTTGGTGTTTCCTGGTTGAGCGACCAAGCGTCTCTTCACAGGTGCTGATTATGGAGGCCTTGAGTGCAGACCAGACGCTGTGGGCACTCTGTGTCTTTGCATCACTGGGAGATGACAGATACAAAATATTTGTTTAACATTTCTGCCGTTTCCTTGTTCCCCATAATAATTTCTCCTGTCTCAGCATCTAATGGACCAACGTTTACTTTTGCTACTCTCATCCTTTTTACATACTTGTAGAAGCTCTTATAATCTGCTTTTATATTTCTTGCTAGTTTTCTTCTATCTTTTCCCTTTTTATCAATTTTTTGGTCAACCTTTGCTGGTTTCTGAAACTCTCACAATCCTCAGGCTTACTATTATTCTATGCAACATTATAAGCTGCTTCTTTCAAACTAATGCTATCCTTAACTTCTTTAGTTAGCCATGGTTGGATCATTTTCCCATGGAGTTTTTGTTTCTCAATCGAATGTATTTTTGTTGAGAATTATGCAATATTTCTTTAAATGCGAGCCACTGCTTATCTACCGCCATACCTTTTAATCTATTTTCCCAATCTACCTGAGCCAACTTGCCCCTCATAATTGGCTTAAGAGTGACTTTCCTATCATATTATGATCACGAGAAGGTGGTGGTGAACCGCCTTCTTGAACCGCTGCAGTCTGTGTGGTGAAGGTACTCCCACACTGCTGTTAGGGAGTGAGGTCCAGGATTTTGACCCAGCGACGATGAAGGATTGGCGATATACTTCTAAGTCAGGATGGTGTGTGACTTGGAGGGGAACTTGGAGGTGGTGGTGTTCCCATGCACCTGCTGCCCTTGTCCTTCTAGGTGGAAGAGATCGCGGGTTTCGGAGGTGCTGTTGAAGAAGCCTTGGCGAGTTGCTGCAGTGCATCTTGTAGATGGTACACACTGCAGCCACGGTACGCCGGTGGTGGAGGGAGTGAATGTTTAAGGTGGTGGATGTGGTGCCAATCAAGCGGGCTGCTTTGTCCTGTATGGTGTCGACCTTCTTGAGTGTTGTTGGAGCTGCACTCATCCAGGCAAGTGGAGTGTATTCCATCACACTCCTGATTCGTGCCTTGTAGATGGTGGAAAGATTTTGGGAGTCAGGAGGTGAGATACTCGCTGCAGAATACCCAGCCTCTGACCGGCTCTTATAGCCACAGTATTTATGTGGCTGATCCAGTAAGATTATATGCTGCATGGGACAAATTAGATGAGGTCTTTTGAAATGTTCTAGTGAGGAGCTGTTGTATTGAATGCAGTTGCACACCAACAGAAAATGCTGGAAACACTCAGCAGGCCAGGCAGCACCACGGGGAGAAACAGAGCCAACCCCCCAACCGTTACAAAACTGTTAATGAAACAGATTTCATTCTGAGATTTATAAATTCATATAAAGCACATACATCTCTTGACTGGAAACTCAGGTCAGATAAGCACGCCACAGAGTTATGTAAACTGTGTCCAGTGTTGGTCCCCTTACAGAGGCCCCACTGAAAAGGTTCAAAGAAGGGCCAGTACAATAATTCCCAGTTTAAAAGCTCTTCATTATCACGATGGGGTGCCAATCAAGTGGGCTGCTTTGTCCTGGATGGCGTCGAGCTTCTTGAATGTTGTTGGAGCTGCACTCATCCAGGCAAGTGGTGAGTATTCCATCACACTCCTTACTTGTACCTTGTAGATGGTGGAAAGGCTTTGGGGAGTCAGGAGGTGAGACACTCACCGCAGAATACCTAGCCTCTGACCTGCTCTTGTTGCCACAGTATTTATGTGGCTGGTCCAGTTAAGTTTCTGGTCAATGGTCACCCCCAGGATGTTGATGGTGGGAGATTCGACGATGGTAATGCCGTTGAATGTCAAGGGGCAATGGTTAGATTCTCACTTGTTGGAGATAGTCATTGCCTGGCACTTCTGTGGCGCGAATGTTACCTGCCACTTATCAGCTCAAGCCTGAACGTTGTCCAGGTCTTGCTGCATGCGGGCATGGACTGCTTCATTATCTGAGGAATTGTGAATGGCGCTGATCACTGTGCAGTCATCAGCGAACATCCCCATTTCTGACCTTATGTTGGAGGGAAGGTCATTGATGAAGCAGCAGAAGATGGTTGGGCCTAGGACACTGCCCTGAGGAACTCCTGCAGCGATGTCCTGTGGCCTTCAACCACCACAACCATCGTACTTTGTGCTAGGTATGAGTCCAGCCATGGAGAGTTTCCCCCTGATTCCCTTGACTTCAATTTTACTAGGGCTCCTTGATGCCACACTCAGTCAAATGCTGCCTTGATGTCAAAGGCACTCACTCTCATCTCACCTCTGGTATTCAGCTCTTTTGTCCATGTTTGAACCAAAGTTGTAATTGTAGTGCATGTACCTTTAAGGGGAGAACTACTTTTTACAGCTCCTGTATACTGTAGTACCGGCAGTGACCACACCTGTATATAAACCCTGAGTAGGGATCTGTACTGTTAGTTTTAGAGTAACCCTCATCCAGTAAACACCTGTTGATTGTTCCTCTGCAGTCTCTGTCTATTTCTTGAAGGACACCATACATCAAGATTCACGGATTTAACATTGGCGACGAGGCGAGTCGAACCTACCTGCAACTCTGCAGAGGAAGGCCGATTCCAGAGGCACGGGCGTCGACCATCCGGCGGAGACTCCAGCGAGGCGGACTGGCAACAGGTACGGCGCAGACCCTTCCTTCACAGCGGCGGCTAGAGCCGACCGACGGCACAGGAAAAGGCCGAGCAGTGTCGACGGGAGCAGAGAGAGAGGGTAAAGCGCACAGGGCACAGCCGGGGTTCAGGACCGAGTGGCGTCAACAAGAGAGGCGCGCAGGAAAACGCGCAGAGCGCGGCCGGTGTTCAAGGGCTGAGCAGCGTCCGCGGGGGAAGAAAGGAAAGCGCGGGAGACGCCATTTGAGCCGCAGCGGAGAAGAAGGGAGAGCGCGGGAGATGCCATTTTTGAGCTGCAGCGGAGAAGAAGGGAGAGCGCGGGAGACGCCATTTTGAGCCACAGCGGAGAAGAAGGGAGAGCGCGGGAGACGCCATTTTTAGCCAGTCTAACCACACCCAGGGATGTCGAAGAGTGGCAGTGTCACAGCGTTCAACAATGAAGTCGAAGATTGGGCGACATACGTAGAACGCATAGAAGTGTACTGCAAGGCGAATGAAGTGCGAGATGCCAGGAAAGCACTGGTATTGTTGAATTCCATGGGTGCAAAAACGTATGGCTTACTGCGAAACCTAGTAACCCCAGAGAAGCCAGTGGAAAAGGATTTTGAAAGCATAGTAGAAATCCTACAGGACGACTTAAACCCCACACCGCTGCTGATAGCAGAAAGATTTAAGTTTCACAAAAGGAACCAGCATAAAGACGAAAGTAATGCTGAGTATTTAATGGAATTGTGCAAGCTATCAAAACACTGCCAGTTTGGAATGGGACTAGCAGATACTTTAAGGGACAAGTTTGTGTGTGGGCTTCAAAGTGAAGGAACCCAGAAACGGCTTCTATCAGAAAAGGATCTTATGCTGGACAAGGCTTTCAGCATGGCAGTATCACACGAAGCAGCCGCACGGGGCGCTGCAGAGATACAACGGAGACCGCAAGAATATGGCACAAATGAAATGTCATATGGAGCAGTGAAGTGTTATCGCTGCGGCAGAACATCACACGACCATAAGGATTGTTGGTTCAAGGACCAAGTGTGCAGACAGTGTGGAAAAGTAGGACACATAGCAAGAGCCTGCAGGTCGGGAAAGGAAACCAGCAGCAAGAAATCTCCACAGGAGAAGTACAAAAAGGTACATAAGGTGACGGAGAGTAGTTCAGACGAACAGAAAAGTGATACAGACTCCGGAAGCAAGGAGCTGGGTTGTCTGAAACGACATAATGTAATCAAAATGGAGGATCACCAAACTATCTGGGTCACGCTCAAGATAGACGGAGTCCAAATAAAAATGGAATTGGGCACAGGATCAGCCCTAACAGTCATAAACCGAAGGGACTACAAGCGGCTATTCTCACATATACCCTTGAGAGATACAGAGATTGTCTTGAAGACGTACACGGGGCAAAAAGTCTACCCCAAAGGAAAAATAAGGGTGAACGTTATATATAACGGCAAGGAAACACCAAAAATGGACCTATATGTATTGCCAGATGGAGGACCACCACTACTAGGACGTGAATGGATCCAGAAGATACAGCTAGATTGGCATTCCATACAAGCACTGACTGTAGATGCCAAAAAGGATGACGACGTCACACCTGGACGACTCTCAAAAATGCTAACTGACGCACAAGAAGTGTTCCAGGAAGGACTTGGAACACTAAAAGGCATAACAGCGACGATCAAAATAGAGGAAAATTCAAGCCCAAAGTTTTTTAAGGCCAGACCGGTGCCTTATGCGATCCGCCCAGCCGTCGAAGCAGAGCTGGAAGGTTTGGAACGTTCTGGAGTACTGTCCAAAGTGGACTGGAGCGAGTGGGCTACACCCATCGTTCCTGTAATGAAGAGGTCGTTGAGTAATACGCCTGGGGAACCAAAGAAGGTTCGCATCTGTGGGGACTTTAAGGTGACAGTGAACCCAGTCCTTCACACGGTACACTATCCACTTCCGCGGATTGAAGATATTTTCGCCTCGCTATCTGGAGGGAAACGCTTCACTAAGATTGATCTGGCCCAGGCGTACCTGCAAATGGAGGTAGAAGAAGCCTCGAAACAGTACCTCACGATCAACACTCATAAAGGTCTCTACCAATAGAACCGGCTGGTGTTCGGGGTAGCATCAGCTCCGGCTATTTGGCAAAGGGCAATGGATCAAGTCCGGCAAGGGATTCCAGGGACCCAGTGTTATTTGGACGACATCCTGGTCACGGGCGAAAATGACAGTGATCACCTCGCCAACCTGGAGCAGGTGCTCGCTAGATTGAAGGAATATGGGCTCCGAGCTAATCGCCACAAATGAGAGTTTTTCCAGATGTAGAGCTCGTATTGTGGCCACGTTATTGATGAAGAGGGGTTACATAAGTCCCCTGAAAAGATTGAGGCAGTAGTCAAGGCTCCAGCACCGTAAAATGTGTCACAACTGAGGTCGTTCCTCGGGCTGGTGAACTACTACCATAAGTTCTTGCCGAATTTGTCTACAGTACTACACCCACTGAACACCCTACTGCAAACGGGGGTACCATGGAAGTGGAATGACGAATGTAAACAAGCTTTCCAGAAGTGCAAAGAATTGATCACATCAAAAGAGGTGTTGGCTCATTTCAACCCAGCACTACCGATTCGGTTGGCATGCGATGCATCAACCTATGGTATTGGAGCGGTGCTGTCGCACAAATTCCCGGACGGCTCGGAGAGGCCAGTAGCCTTTGCGTCTCGGTCACTAACCTCAGCCGAGCGTAACTACGCCCAGATTGACAGGGAGGCCCTCAGCCTAGTGTGGGGAGTGAAAAAGTTCAACCACTATCTGCACGGGCAGAAGTTCACCTTGCTGACTGACCACCAACCACTTGTCTCCATCTTTAATCCAAAGAAGGGCGTTCCGGTGATGACTGCACAACGGCTACAAAGATGGTCCCTTTTTCTAGGGGCGAGCCAATATGAAATAGAGTATAAGGGCACGAAACAGCATGGAATCGCTGATGGGCTATCACGCCTTCCACTGCCTACGGCGGAGGAAACACCAGCAGTGGACCCTGTCGAAATATTTTATTCAACTATAATTGAACGCTTGCCAGTAACTAACGCGGATATAGAGAAGGAGACCCAAAATGACCCGACACTGTCTCGGGTATATGACTTGACGGTGAAGGGATGGCCAACACATGGCGACTCATTGTTGCCAGCATTCTCATCCAGAAGAGAACAGCTGTCAGTATGCCAGGGGACCTTGATGTGTGGATCCCGAGTGGTAATTCCACCCAAGTTAAGGGAGAGAGTGCTCAATGAGCTTCACGAAGGCCATCTGGGAGGGGTGAAAATGAAAAGCCTTGCTAGGGCTTGTGTGTGGTGGCCGGGGATCGATCAGCAAATCGAGGACCTGACAAAGAGCTGCTCAGGATGCCAGAAGTTCCAAAATGCACCACCACATGCCCCTCTACACCCATGGGAGTGGCCCTCCTCTCCATGGCAACGGGTGCATATTGATTTTGCTGGTCCATTCATGGACTCAATGTTTTTAATAGCCGTGGATGCGCACTCGAAATGGCCTGAGGTGATCAAAATGTCCTCCACCACCACGGAGAAAACGATTGCAGTCCTACGGACCATATTTGCCAGGAACGGCTTGCCAGAGCAGATTTGCTCTGATAACGGACCACAGTTTGTGTCCGAAGAGTTTTGGAAATTTATGAAAAGGAATGGGGTAAGGCATTACACATCTGCCCCGTATCATCCAGCCACAAATGGATTGGCTGAGAGGTTCGTACAAACCTTTAAAAAGGCAGTAAGGGCCATGTGCGATGACGACATTCCACTGCAGCATAAGGTGGACAATTTCCTGTTAGCCTACAGAAATGCGACACATGCAGTCACCAACCAGACCCCGGCCATGATGTTCTTTAACCGAAGGTTGAGATCTCGTCTGGATTTGCTCAGACCAAATGTACGAAGAGATGTTGAGAATAAGCAATTCCAGCACATCAATGAGAAGCCGACAAGGAGCTTCAATGTAGGGCAACCAGTCTTGGCCCGCGACTACCGAACAGAGAAATGGCAACCAGGAACGATATGCACATGGCAGGGGCCACTAATGTACACAGTGGATGTTGGGGAGAACATTGTGAGACGCCATGTCGACCAGATCCTAGAGTCACAGGAACGAGTCAACCCCATGTCTCGCGTACCTGGTGATGAACCCGATATACAGGTAGCATCTACCCCAGAAACAGTAGCATCGGAAGCTGATGAACCAACTGACGACAGGGGGCCAGAATCGCCTCCGCACCAAGAGCAAGACACTCCGGAAAGGCGCTATCCAGAAAGGATCAGGAAGCCGCCCCAAAGACTGAATTTATAAATGGACTATTTTCAGTTAATGTTGCATGTTAAAAGTGTTAATCGTTAAATGAATGTTATGGTACTATTAATCTAAAAGGGGACGAATTGTAGTGTATGTACCTTTAAGGGGAGAACTACTTTTTACAGCTCCTGTATACTGTAGTACCGGCAGTGACCGCACCTGTATATAAACCCTGAGTAGGGATCTGTACTATTAGTTTTAGAGTAACCCTCATCCAGTAAACACCTGTTGATTGTTCCTCTGCAGTCTCTGTCTATTTCTTGAAGGACACCATACATCAAGATTCACGGATTTAACAGTAATGAGGCCTGGAGCTGAGTGGTCCTGGCGGAACCCGAACTGAGCATCGGTGAGCAAGTTATTGGTGAGTAAGTGCTGCTTGATAGCACTGTTGACGACACCTTCCATCACTTTGCTGATGATTGAAAGTAGACTGATGGGGCGGTAATTGGCCGGATTGGACTTGTCCTGCTTTTTGTGGACAGGACATACCTGGGCAGTTTTCCACATTATTAGATAGATGCCAGTGTTGTTGCTGTACTGGAACAGCTTGGCTAGAGGCACAGCTAGTTCATGAGCACAAGTCTTCAGCACAACAGCCGGAATGTTATTGGGGTCCATAGCCTTTGCTGTATCCAATGCGCTCAGCCATTTTTTGATATCACATGGAGTGAATCAAATTGGCTGAAGACTAGCTTCTGTGATGGTGGGGACCTGAGGAGGAGGCCGAGATGGATGATCCATTTGACACTTCTGGCTGAAGATGGTTGCAAATGCTTCAGCCTTGTCTTTGGCACTCGCATGCTGGGCTCCGCCATCATTGGGGATGGGGATATTCGTGGGGCCTCCTCCTCCCATTAGTTGCTTAATTGTCCACCACCATTCATGACTGGATGTGGCAGGACTGCAGTGCTTTGATCTGATGCACTGGTTGTGGGATTGCTTAGCTCTGTCTATAGCATGCTGCTTCCGCTGTTTAGCATGCATGTGTTGCAGCTTCCCCAGGTTGGCACTTCCATTTTAGGTACGCCTGGTGCTGCTCCTGGCATGCTCTTCGGCACCCCTCATTGAACCAGGGGTTGCGTTTACTGGTATCACACTTGGATGAGTTCTTCACGGACAACCCGGCCGGAAATGGACTGTCTAGTTTGCTTCCTCCCTCTTTTTCCTCCTCCTCCTTCTCCTGCTCCTAAGCTGCTTGCGTATAGCTGGTGGCAAGGGCTGTGCCCTCATAATGGCAAAGTTGTGTAGCATGCAGCAGACCACTACGAATCTTGACACCTGCTCTGCCGAATACTGCAGGGCTTCTCCAGAGCAGTCCAGACAGCGGAAGTGTTGTTTCAGCATGCCAGTGGTCTGCTCTTATCACATTTCGTGTGGCAGCATAGCTTTCATTGTATGCATGCTGCCCACGTGTGTGTGTGTGGGTTGCGGACCGGAATCATGAGCCATGTTGTCATCGGATAGTCCTTATCGCCAGTATCCATCCTTTTTGCCGTGGTGTCTCAAATGCAGATGGCACAGTAGACTGCTGCAGAATGAAGGCATCATGACTGCTGCCAGGATATCTGGCACTGACCTACATGATTCGCTGCCTATGGTCGCATACCAGCTGGACGTTGAGACAGTATAAATATAAATCCCCCCAATCTCTTCCCTATGGTGTTACATCTGTTCCTTTTATCTATTTTTCTCTCTCTGTAAAATGCCTTGGGACCTTTGCTACATTAAAAATGTTATATAAGTGCAAGTTGTTGGTTAATGCATTTATGTCAAGTTCTTTGTGCACTATTTTAAGACCCTTCCATCTTGACTGGAGCAAGCGGCATTGTTTAAAATAAACAGGTTAATAATTTTGTTGAAATAGCTCACCCAGTAATTTCATAGAAACATATTAATAGATGAATCAGAAATAGTGAGCAGAGGAATTTCAACTGCAGTTTTACATAGAATGACATAGAATCTATGTGTGTATCAAGCCTCTCCTTTAATGTATCAATGCTCTCTCCTTCAACCACTCTATGTGGCAGTGAATTCCATATTCTCACCACTCCCTGGAAGTTCCTCCTAAATTCTTTATTTTATCTGTTAGTGGCTGTCATATGGGACCCATCCACCCACAAGTGGAAACAGTTTCTCCACACCTAACCCATCGACCCTCTTCATAATTTTAAAGAACTCTGTCAGGCCTCCTCTTAGTTTTACGAGTTCTGTCAGTGCTACAGCTGTTCAGAAGAATGTGTAATAATAATCAATTGAAAGGCCCTTTGAGTTATGCTGCTTTTTAACACAAAGGGGGGAATTTTGCGGGGGTGTCTGCAGGCACGATCGGTGGTGGGTCGGGTAGGAAAATGTTTTTTTTTTGACAGCGGGTCGGGACCCCACTGACAACCCGCTGCCACATGCCTTTCCCAAATGTCAGGTCTGTCATCGATGAGCAGACCTGACATGCAGCGGCGGGGAGGCAATTCAGGTCATTATGACTTTGTTAACAGAGGATTAAGAACTATTTTCAGCTTACCTTCAAAGTTTACCAGGTCACCCACAGGGTCTACAATGCTCGGGGATCACGTCAGGTAAGCAGGGCGGGAGTTGAATGGCCATGGAATCATCTCATTACTTGACAACTGCAAATGTGCTATAAAAGCTCCCATCTCACAGCTGTTTACTTTCCAAGCTCCGAAGCTGTTGCTTACGGCATTTGGAAGACAGATTGAGCTTTTGCAGGTTCCAAGTGTTTGGAGAAAACTCTTTATCCAGTGCCACCTCATTGAAACAACCTCTCACCATTGACAGATTGCTTCTGTCATCTCAAGTTCACCTGCCATCTATTACATCAGACCTTGGTACTCAGAATCCCACCACAAACAGCCCCAACACCAGCAGCACCAGGCACACCAGCAGCACCAACAACAACACCAACCTTCTCTGCAATCAACTGATGCTGCACAGGGCATCAGCACCCGATCACATTGCTGCCCAGGACGTCAGGGATGGCCTCACTATGGCCAGATTTACTTCACTTGACATTGTATGCCCTGGCTGCCACATGATGCACCAGGTTGGCACTGCCCCATACCAACACCATAAAGCATCCCTGCAATGTGCAAGCCAACCCTTTTACACTCATCAGCTTTGCGGGGGTACCGTTATGACTCACCATTCACTGCAACTCACTAAGCCACTTCCAAAGGTTCACACAAATCTGTCCAAGAACGCAAAGTGTTGAAAATAAAGATTTCAATATTTGACAACACATTAACAGAAACTTCACATGAACATTGGCTAAAACACACAAGTGCCTATCCTTTTGTGTTGTTAGTTGGTATGATTGGACTAGGATGAGGGTGAGTGTGAGGGGTGGCTAGTGAGATGGGGAAGTGATAATGTAGATAGAGAGGGATGGGTGGAGGTGCAAGGTAAGTTGGTGTGAGTAAGGATATGCAGGAGTAAGGGAATGCAGAGTGATGGGGATGTGATGAATGGCACAGCAGGATGGGGTTGAGTGTGGCTTTGTACTAACGTTTTGTGATCTAATGAGATTATTGAAAGGCCTCTGAAGTTGAGAATCGCTTTGCCCCTTTCAGTGACTTCTGACTTTCTATTTGAAAGTTCTATTTTTTATACCCTTTTTTCAGTGTATATCCTTTGAAGTTTTCTGCTGATGTAAGCTAATTACCTCCAGTCATTTCTCTGTTGACTTTTTTTCTATTCTTACTGTCAATTCAGCTTAAAGCTTGCAGAATTCTGTCTGCTATGTGGGTGTTCAAAGCTTATCGTAAAAAAGTTATAACAGATTATTTATTTGATGCCAATCTTACGAAGGACTTCAATTCAATTCTTAAATCACCGTAGCTGGTTGTAAGCAGACGTCGTGTCTCCTAGTTATTCCAAGTTCAACACAAACACAATGTGATTGCTTGGTGCACCTATTGATGTCATATTTACAAAGTCTTCTGTTGGTATCTTTTACAACATGTAAATTAAAAACACTTCAACTAGGGTGTTCTATGCATTTCTTAGCTACGTCAATTGGTTGTATTAAGAATTATGTCTCCTGTCTTTCATTTGCTGTCATATTTATCAAAGGCACATGGTTTTTTAATGTTCTGTGTTTCTGTTTGAAGTGCTAGTTTTTAACACTTTAAACTGGGTATAGCTATTGTGTTTCTCCCAAACTGCAGACTTTCTGGAAGCAACCCTTTGCTTCCTCAATAGGGCCATTGTTTTAGTATCAACAACCAATTCCCATTTCAAAAGCTTGTATGGTGTTTACAGCTTTGTGTCAACAACTCATCTTATCTCAGGAGCCTGTATTTCTGTTTACAGCTTGTGTCATTGAGGCTTTTAGATTTTTAAACCCAGTTTTCATGTTTTAATAAAGTCAAAATTCCGTTCATAGGATGGTGTATCTCTTGGAATATGGCTATTTCCTTTACATATATTCCTAACCCCAAGGACACGCAAGCCAAGCACTTGGCTTTTTCAATTACAAAATAGGGTTCCAGACTGTTTCTAGCATTTTCTGTTATTACTTGGCTTTTTCTACCTGGCTGACTTCTCCAAAGTGCAGGGAGTAATTAATGGGACCCAGTTTGCTGTCATGCTCCTGGACAGGATGCCACTTATATAAATAGAAAGTGCTTATTTCTTTAGGATATAGGTGTCACTGGAAGGTCTGCATTTATTAGCCACTATATTGCCCTGAAAAGGTGGTGGTGGGCCACCTTCTTGAAATGCTGCAAACACTGCAGTTGTAGCACTTTTTTGATATAACTGAGTGGCTTGCTAGGTCACTTCAGAGGGCAGTTGAGAGTCAACCATTATTGGTGTGGGGCTGGAGTTACATATAGACCAGAGAGGGTAAGGATGCCAGGTTTGCCAGCACGGTGGCATAGTGGTTAGCACTGTTGCCTCACAGCGCCAGTGACCCGGGTTCGAATCCGGCCTCGGGCGACTGTCTGTGTGGAGTTTGCACATTCTCCCCGTGTTTGCGTGGGTTTTCTCCGGGTGCTCCGGTTTCCTCCCACAGTCCAAAGATGTGCGGGTTAGGTTGATTGGCTATGATAAATTGACCCTTAGTGTTAGGGGGATTAAATACGTGGGGTTACAGGGATAGGGTGGAATATGTGTTGGTGTAGGGGTTACGGGGATCGGGTGGGATATGTGTCGGTGCAGGCTCGATGGGCCGAATTGGCCTCTATCTGCACTGTGGGGTTTCTGTGATTCTGTGTTTCCTTCCCTAAAGGACATTTGTGAACCAGTTGGGTTTTTAGAATAACCCAACAGCTTCATGGTCCCTTTTAATGATACCAGTTTTTTATTTTATTTTTAAACTGCACTCAACTTCTCAAATTTCCATGGTGAGATTTGAACTCATATTTAAATTATTAGTCCAGGAGTCTAACATAACCACTACACTACTGTACCCTTTGACAATGTGCAACCTGTGTGTGATCAGTGTCATAAGATTGTGCTGGTCACTGACTTAGTGAAGGTTGGATTCTGGGATTCTTGGGAACCAGGGACACCCGCTGTTGCTGTGGCTCATGATCCATCTGCACCAGCCTGAAGTAACAACAGAAAACAATATAATGAAACCCATGCCTCCCCTCAGAGCAATCATCATACACACCATTGGCTGCTCAGACAGTGCTAGTTGTATCAATTCTCCATCATTGTGTGCTGTATGCTGCACAACATGGCTATGAACAATGAGTAAGCAGGAGAGGAAAATGGAGCCATGCACAGGAAGCCACTGCACTATTCTGCTGGCCCTGGCCTTGGCTGTCACCTCCTGCCAAATTCTTCAAGAGACATTTCTGGGGACCTGCCAGCCATGGTGGGGGACTATCACTGCCAATTCCTGGGGTAACATTTCAATGGTGCCATCATCAAAATATGGAATCCTAGATCTTTCCCATGTGGCTTCTCCCATTCTTGCCGTAGAAGTGGCAATGCCAGCTTCACATAGAACAACCCCAATTCAACAGAAGTATATGGCCTTTGGAAGTGTGCAGTCCTATGTTTCTGAAGACATTGGGACGAATGGTGTGCGGGTGGGTGGGAGAATTAGTTAAGTAGATTGTGATGCGTCATGAGTAACCATATTCTCCTGGAACTTGACCACAGGTTTTTCTATTTTTTTAGCTAGTTGACATTCCACTGATCATTTACACTCATTGCTCCTGTGACAATTCGATTCATTTGAACTCAGCATGGGGTTCATTGGAAAGTTAAGCTAGTGGATTCCACTTTTGGAGGGGAGAGCAGAGGTACTCAGTTTGACTAAAAGTTGACACTAGAGTTAGGCAAAAGCAGTCAAACAGCAAAGTTCTACGAGATGGTTGAAATAACTGGAGGCTGCAGGGAGAGAAGGTTCTGCCACGGATATAGGACAGGATCATGAGGAGTTATTCTTTTTAAATTAAGTAAGACAACTCACTGAAGGGGAATAGCATAATATGGTCATTATTATTTTATTATTACACAAAGACAAGTTGTATTGTTGGAAATAAGTGAAACTGATCGTAACTGTGGTTCTGCATCTACACCTTATTGTGGAATAAAGCAGCTTAATAATTCATATCAAGCCTCCCCTTCTAATGGTTACTCAGTCCACTGTTCGGAAATTGAACAAATATATGCGCATAAGGTAAGAGGACCAGTCCAGATCACAATGGGATCTTATTGTTACATAGAAACATAGAAGATAGGAGCAGGAGTAGGCCATTCGGCCCCTCAAGCCTGTTCCGCCATTTAATGAGATCATGGCTGATCATCCAAATTCAGTACACTGTCCCTGCTTTCTCCCCATATCCCTTGATCCCTTTAGCCTTAAGAAATATATCTAATTTCTTCTTGAATATATTTAATAAGTTGGCCTCAACTGCCTTCTGTGGTAGAGAATTTCACAGGTTCACCACTCTCTGGGTGAAGAAATTCCTCCTCATCTCAGTCCTGAATGGCTTACCCCTTATCCTTAGGCTGTGACCCCTGGTTCTGGACTCCCCGGCCATCGGGAACATCCTTCCTGCATCTAATCTGTCTAGCCCTGACAGAATTTTATAAGTTTCAATGAGATCCCCTCTCATTCTTCTAAACTCCAGCGAGTACAAGCCCAATCGACCCAATCTCTCCTCGTACGTCATTCCCGTCATCCCAGGTATCAGCCTGGTGAATCTTCGCTGCACCCTCGCCATGGCAAGAACATCCTTCCTTAGATAGGGCGACCAAAACTGCACACAATACTCAAGGTGTGGTCTCACCAAGGCCTTGTACAACTGCAGCAAGACATCCTTGTTCCTGTACTCGAACCCTCTCGCTATGAAGGCCAACATACCATTTGCCTTCTTAACTGCCTGCTGCACCTGCATGGTTACCTTCAGCGACTGGTGCACAAGGACACCCAGGTCTCGTTGCACTTCCCCTTCTCTCAATCTATTGCCATTCAGATAATAACCTGCCTTTCTGTTTTTACCACCAAAGTGGATAACCTCACATTTATCCACATTATATTGCATCTGCCATGCTTCCGCCCAATCACCCAACCTGTCCAGATCATACTGGATTTTCAGGGCATCCTCCTCACAGCACACTCTCCCACCCAGCTTTGTGTCATCTGCAAATTTTGAGATATTACATCCAATTCCCTCGTCTAGATCATTAATATATATTGTGAATAGCTGGGGTCCTAGGACCGATCCCTGGGGTACCCCACTAGTCACTGCCTGCCACTTGGAGAACGACCTGTTAATTCCGACTCTTTGCTTTCTGTCTGCCAACCAGTTCTCTATCCAAGTCAATACCTTGCCCCCAATCCCATGTGCCTTGATTTTGCACGCTAATCTCTTATGTGGGACCTTATCAAAAGCCTTCTGAAAGTCCAAATACACCACATCCACTGGTTCTCCCTTATCTATTTTACCAGCTACATCCTCAAAAAATTCCAGTAGATTAGTCAAGCACGATTTACCTTTCGTAAACCCATGTTGACTTTGTCCGATCCTGTCACTGTTCTCCAGGTGTTCTGCTATTACATCCTTTATAATGGACTCTAGCATTTTCCCCACTACCGATGTCAGGCTCACCGGTCTATAATTCCCCATTTTTTATCTACCACCTTTTTTGAATAGTGGTTACATTCCTGGGTTATACTATTGTACAAGTATCGAGCAGTGTGCGTCAAGTCCCAGAAAAGTAAGGTGGTCAGACTGCTGGAACGGACCCATTAACCCCACTGAACCCGAGACGGTGTCTATGGCAGACTTGAATTTGTAACAAGGGGTTTGAGAAAATAGGAATAATTTCTGATTGAAAAGTGATTGCCATAAAATTGTGGGAAAGTGGAGCTTTAGAATCTATATTGTGGAGAAGTGGTCAAGATAAAATGTAAATGACTTGCTTGGACTGATTCAGTTACAACTGCGCTTCAGTTGAAGCATTCATCCTATGAAACACCTTCAATTTGAAGTGATTTGTAGAGTATTTTCTAGTTTTCTTTTCATTTATGGACTGAATGTTCAACATTAAACATCTGTTTCTCATTTCAATCAACTGTACTTGAAGGCTTGATCCTTACTCAATGCTGCGCAAACACACCACCTCAATCACAGGGCTAAATCTGATTTCTGAAAATTCTGCAATACATTTTCAATTTCTTGTGCATTCATTGCCATTTTGCTAGGATCGTGTTTACTCTACTGATAATTGGCAGCTTGTGCATCATTCTTCCCAGTTCCCAGTGCTAACATTTGAAAAATATGCTGCCAAAATCTAAAGAGAGAAAGGAAATAAAAAGACAATCCATTTGATTTGAGAGGCAGCTGATAATTCTAGCAGATCACCAGTAACATTTTAGAAAGAGATTAATCACTAATTTCAATGTGTAGCAGGTTTTTCCACGAAAACCCAGCAAATAATTTGGTATCTGTAGTAGGACTGTCCCATGTCTGTTAAACAAATATATGAAAGATGCTACATATTTTGCAGTTGAGGTTTTGGCTGAATTTGTAGACATCTCCCCTGTGCTGTAGACTCTTACCAGAGAATATGCAGTTTAGCTTGTGTGGAATGTATTGTACATTTTTAACTTCTGTCCCTCGTGTCCTTATTATTGGTTCTTTGTGGTACCAGTTCTCCATAGGATCTGACCAAAGGATTGTCAGCCAAAGTGTAGCCCACAGGCCTGGAGCAAACCATCACTGCTTAAAGGAGAGTGAAACCCTCTCACTGTGAATAAGCTAAAATAACATGAGAAAAATGAATTGTTTTTTGGCCCTTGAGTCATAAATGACAAATGCAAAGCAATTTAAACACTAGGGTAATGCATATAAACACACTTAATAATATTGAGGAAATAAATTGCTCAAATATCAGAAAAAGTATTATCAAGAAAGGCGTCTGATACAGAAGTTGCGAACTATGGTATGTTTTGATCCCAGCTTTGTACAGCTGGTTTCTGAAAAGGAGTAAAGCAGACACAGCACTTACAGCAAATCTTCAGTATGTCTAGCAGAGAAGTATGGAAACTTGGGCAGAGAGTAAAGAAAATGGACAAATGTATGTGTTTATTTATCTGAAGCAGCATCAGGAGTGAGGCAGCACACAACTTGATGTAGTCACATGCGGTCTGCGACAGAAGCCAGACTTTACTGCAAACAAAAACTGCCATTGTGGATTTTATTTGCTAAAATTATACATTTAAACTAATTTGACTTCTGTGCAGGCCTCAACAGTAAAGTAAAAAATAGCAAATAAAAGCACCTGTCAAACTACAGATCAGAAATGCATCTCAAAAAGCAGAGATTTTGAGGAGCAGCACAAATGAAAGTAGGATTTTGAATAATACTTGGACAGGAATTCCACTAAAATTATAAGTTTCACTCAGAATATTTTAACATTGTGGAGTAATTTTTAACTTTATCCCAAAACAAGGGTGAACATGGCGTTGAGCCCATGGTACCTGCTCAAAGCCACTTGTCAGGTTTGGGCCTTGTTGAATTTAATCAGTGAGCAGTGGGCACCAAATGGGTGTTGCATTATAGCTCGTCAGTGTTGGAAGACTGAAAATCAGCCAGCTTTTGCACGTAGTTGGCTGGCAGGTTGGGCCTGTTTTGGGGAGGATCAGATCCCCGGGGGCAAGAACAAGCTGGTAATCGGCCTCTGTAGTTTTGTGGCGCTCGGAGGAGAACTCCCCAAAAAATTTCCCAAGTCATTTTTGGAGGGGCCTCCAGCGGGCCTTTTAAGGATCGCCGGTTAGGCCATTCAATGCCTGGTAATTGGGCTCTGCCCATTCAATATGAAAATGGTAATCGGGGCTCTACAACCAAGATAGGACCCTAATTTGCAAATTTAAACAATCTCCCACCTGTTTTGGGCGGGATTGTTGTCACCCATTTAAAGGCTTGTCTGAAAATTGAACCAGGCGAGTCTTGGATTTCAGACCATTTTTCAGGCATGAAATAGAACACATAGAAAACATAGAAGATAGGAGCAGGAGTAGGCCATTCGGCCCCTCGAGCCTGCTCCGCCATTCAATGAGATCATGGCTGATCATCCAAATTCAGTACCCGGTCCCTGCTTTCTCCCCATATCCCTTGGTCCCTTTAGCCTTAAGAAATATATCCAACTCCTTCTTGAATATATTTAATGAATTGGCCTCTACTGCCTTCTGATTTAGAGAATTCCACAGGTTCACCACTCTCTGGGTGAAGAAATTCCTCCTCATTTCTGTCCTAAATGGCTTACCCCTTATCCTTAGACTGTGACCCCTGGTTCTGGACTCCCCGACCATCAGGAACATCCTTCCTGCATCTAGTCTGTCCAGTCCTGTCAGAATTTTATAAGTTTCAATGAAATCCCCTCTCATTCTTCTGAACTCCAGCAAGTATAAGCCCAATCGACCCAATCTCTCCTCATACGTCATTCCTGCCATCCCAGGTATCAGCCTGGTGAATCTTCGCTGCACCCCCTCCATGACAAGAACATCCTTCCTCAGATAAGGCGACCAAAACTGCACACAATACTCAAGGTGTGGTCTCACCAAGGCCCTGTACAACTGCAGCAAGATATCCTTGTTCCTGTACTCAAACCCTCTCGCTACGAAGGCCAACATACCATTTGTCTTCTTAACCGCCTGCGGCACCTGCATGCTTACCTTCAGCGACTGGTGCACAAGGACACCCAGGTCTCGTTGCACTTCCCCTTCTCCCAATTTATTGCCATTCAGATAATAATTTGCCTTCCTGTTTTTGCCACCAAAGTGGATAACCTTGCATTTATCCACGTTATATTGCATCTGCCATGCTTCTGCCCAATCACCCAACCTGTCCAAATCATACTGGAGTTTCTCGGCATCCTCCTCACAGCACACACGCCCACCCAGCTTTGTGTCATCTGCAAACTTGGAGATATTACATCTAGTTCCCTTGTCTAGATCATTAATATATATTGTGAATAGCTGGGGTCCAAGGACCGATCCCTGTGGTACCCCACTAGTCACTGCCTGCCACTTGGAAAAAGACCCGTTTATTCCAACTCTTTGCTTTCTGCCTGCCAACCAGTTCTCTATCCAAGTCAATACCTTGCCCCCAATCCCATGTGTCTTAACTTTACACGCTAATCTCTTATGCGGGACCTTATCAAAAGCCTTTTGAAAGTCCAGATTCACCACATCTACTGGTTCTCCCTTATCTAGGCGAACAGCAGTTGAAAATCAGTGCCAGTGTATTTTCTGCTCTCTGACATGGGCCAAGCCTTGTGGTTGCTCAGTATCACAGAATACGGCTGGATCAATGTCAAATGTCAGTTTGCTATTCGTAACTGTAGTGTATGTACCTTTAAGAGCCCCTGTGTACTGTAATACCGGTAGTGACCACTCGGGTATATAAGCCTGTATAGTGTCTTGTATCTTTTAGTTCACCTCCAGACTTTGTTCAGTAAACACCTGTTAAACCAACTCCTGCATTCCGTGTCTCCATTAACACACGGATACAACAGTGGCGACGAATTGGAAACGGACTTACCTGCAATTCGGCAGCACCTCAAGGAGATCGATTCCTCAGACGAAGGTCAAAGAAAAAAAAAAAAACTGTGGTTTCACCAGCTAGCCGGGCTGGTGGCAGGTACTGCACTAATCCTTCCTGGGCGGCGGGCTGGGGCTCGATCGGGTGGCTCTGCAGCGGGGCCGAGCAGCGAGTCGGAAGGCAGAGGCAAACAGAGATGGAGGGTGGAGCATTCGGGAGACGGCCGGCGCTGCAAAGCAGGTCGGCATTCGGACCAAGCAGAGGGAGGGGAAAGTCCCAGAGAGTCCGGCGGGAACGAGTCTCCAACTATTAAAAATATCTGTGTAAATAAAAACCGCGGAGAACAGCGTTGTCAGCAGCGGCAGCGGCGGGAAAGCGCGGGAGGCACCATTTTTTCTCGGCAGGGAAGGAAGGAAAGCGCGGGAGGCGCCATTTTTGATTTTCAGGATGCCTAAGACTGGCAATATTACTGCTTTCGATAGTGATATAGAGGATTGGACCACATATGTGGAAAGAGTGGAGGTATATTGCACAGCGAATGAAGTAGAGGAAGATAAAAAGGCATCGGTACTTCTAAATCTGATGGGCGCAAGGACATACGGGCTGTTACGAAACTTAATCACTCCAGCCAAACCGATGGACAAGAATTTTAAGGAGATTGTTGATACCCTACAGGAGCACTTAAACCCAACACCGCTGCTGATAGCGGAACGATTCAAATTCTTCAGGAGGAATCAGCACAAGAATGAAAGTAACGCTGATTACCTCACCGAATTAAGAAAGCTGTCAAAGCACTGCCAATTCGGGGCAGGACTGGCAGATTCTCTACAAGACAAATTCGTCTGCGGTCTCCTAAGTGAAGGAACACAGAAAAGGCTACTTTCTGAGAAAGATTTGACACTGGACAAGGCTTTCAGTGTGGCTGTATCATACGAAGCAGCAGCAAGAGGAGCTGCAGAGATACAGCAAAAGCCACAGGACTTCGGCACCCATGAAATGACACGGGGTTTCGAGAGATGTTATCGCTGCGGCAGATCCACCCATGACCAGAGGGACTGCTGGTTCAAGGACAAAGCATGCAGGCAATGCGGAACGATGGGACACATTGCACGTGTATGCCGATCTGGAAACAAAAAATCCACTGACAGAAAAAAAATCAATAAGGAAAAGTACAGAAAGGTACAAATGATGACGGACAGTAGCTCCGAAGACCAGAAGAGCGATAGCGACTCCGGAAACAAGAGACTAAGCTGTCTCAAATTACATAATGTAATTGCCAAAGAAGATTACCAGACCATTTGGGTTACCCTCACGATAGCGGGGTCCCCAGTTAAAATGGAGCTAGATACAGGATCAGCTCTGACCATCATAAGTCGACGGGATTACGAGCGGCTATTTCCGCATATACCTTTGAAAGACACATCCATTATCTTGAAGACATATACGGGGCAGAAAGTATACCCCAGAGGGAAAATAAAGGTGCCTGTTGTATATAACGGCAAGGAAATACAGAAGTTGTATTTATACGTTCTGCAAGATGGTGGTCCACCGTTGTTGGGACGTGAATGGATCAGGAAGATACGTTTAGACTGGCACTCGATTCAGGCACTGACGGTGACCAGTAAGAAAAAAAATGATGCTGACATCATACCTGAACGATTAAAAGACATCTTGGCTAACGCCAAAGAAGTGTTTCAACAGGAACTAGGAACCTTGAAAGGCATCACCGCCTCAATAAAAGTGGAAGATGCGGCAAGTCCCAAGTTTTTTAAGGCAAGGCCGGTGCCATATGCAATTCGTCCAGCAGTCGAGGCAGAGCTGGAGAATTTGGAATAAGCAGGCGTGTTATCCAAGGTAGATTGGAGCGAGTGGGCAACACCCATCATCCCGGTCATGAAGAAAACGTTGAATAATGATAAATCTGAAGAACAGAGAAAAATTCGCATCTGTGGGGACTTCAAGGTGACTGTAAACCTGGTCCTTCACATGATACAGTATCCTCTTCCAAGGATAGAAGATATTTTCGCCTCACTATCCAGAAGGAGACGTTTCACCAAAATTGACTCGGCACAGGCATATCTACAGATGGAGGTTGAGGAGGCCTCTAAAAAGTATCTCACGATAAACACACCCAAAGGCCTGTACCAGTACAATCGACTGGTTTTCGGAGTAGCATCAGCTCCAGCTATCTGGCAAAGAGCTATGGAGCAAGTCCTGCAAGGGATTCCGGGGACTCAATGCTACCTAAATGACATCCTTGTAACAGGGGAAAACGACAACGAGCACCGTGCCAATTTGGAGCAGGTGCTCACTAGGCTGAGAGAACGGGGCCTACGAGCAAATCGCCCCAAGTGCGAATTTTTCCAGAAACAAATATCATATTGTGGCCATATAATTAACGAAGAAGGGTTGCATAAGTCACCTGAAAAAATTGAAGCGGTCATAAAAGCCCCAGCACCTGAAAATGTCTCACAATTAAGGTCGTTCCTGGGATTGATAAATTACTATCATAAATTTTTACCGAACTTGTCAACTGTTCTGCACCCTCTTAATGCACTGCTACAAACGGGAGTAATTTGGAAATGGAGCGAAGACTGTAAACGTACCTTCCATAAATGCAAAGGCTTGATGACGTCCAAGGAAATTTTGGCTCATTACAACCCATCACTGCCAATCAGACTGGCGTGCGATGCATCCCCTTACGGCGTAGGAGCGGTATTATCGCATAGATTCCCTGATGGCTCGGAGCGGCCGATAGCTTTTGCGTCACGCTCATTGAACTCAGCTGTGCGTAACTATGCCCAGATCGACAGGGAAGCACTCAGCCTGGTGTGGGGAGTGAAGAAATTCAACCATTACCTACACGGACAAAAATTTACCTTGTTGACTGACCATGAACTCCTCGTCTCCATATTCAACCCTAAAAAGGGCGTTCCCATTATGACAGCGCAAAGGCTACAGAGGTGGTCCCTTTTCCTAGGGGCACACCAATATGACATAGAATACAAAGGATCAAAACAGCATGGGAATGCTGACGGTTTATCGCGCCTAACGTTGCCAACGGTAGAAGAGGCACCTACAGTGGACCCAGTGGAGATGTTCCACTCAACCATCGTAGAATGTCTACCAGTAACACATTCTACCATTGAAAAGGAAACGTGAAATGACCCGACTCTCTCACGAGTCTACGATTTAACGGTGAAGGGATGGCCAGCACATGGCGAACCACTGTTGCCAGCATTCTCGCAAAGAAGAGAACAGCTGTCAGTGTGCCGAGGAACCTTGATGTGTGGATCCAGAGTGGTGATTCCACCCAAACTCCAGGATAAAGTGCTAAAGGAGCTTCACGAGGGGCATCTGGGTGGAGTGAAAATGAAGAACCTAGCCAGAGCGTTTGTGTGGTGGCCAGGTATCGATGGAGACATCGAAGAAATGACCAAGAGCTGTCTAGGATGCCAGAAGGTCCAAAACGCCCCACCACAAGCCCCTCTACATCCATGGGAGTGGCCCTCATCTCCATGGCAAAGGGTACACATCGACTTTGCTGGTCCATTTATGGACTCAGTGTTCTTAATCGGGGTTGATGCACACTCCAAGTGGTCGGAGGTAATAAAGATGTCCTCCACCACCACGGATTAAACCATCACAGTATTAAGGACCATATTTGCCAGGAATGGGCTGCCTGAACAGATCTGTTCTGATAATGGACCGCAATTTGTGTCCGAAGAATTCAGGAAGTTCTTAAAAAACAATGGGGTTAAGCACTACACGTCCGCCCCATACCATCCCGCCACCAATGGATTAGCTGAAAGGTTTGTCCAGACCTTCAAGAAGGCCATAAAGGCCATGGGTAATGAAGACATAAATCTACAGCATAAGGTAGATAACTTCTTGTTTGCGTACAGGAATGCAACACGTGGTTACAAACCAAACTCCCGCCATGATGTTTTTCAATAGAAGACTAAGATGCCGGCTGGATTTGATCAAGCCAAACATCAGAAGGGACGTAGAGAACCGGCAATTTCAAGGCATGAATGAAAGGCCAACTAGAACCTTCCAGATAGGTCAACAAGTTTTGTCCCGGGACTACCGTACCGAGAAATGGCAGCCTGGAACTATTTGCACACGACTAGGACCGCTGATGTATACCGTGGACATTGGTGAAAGCATAATAAGGCGCCATGCTGACCAGATCATAGAGTCATCTGAAAAGGGACAACCTACACCACAACTCTATACGCCTAATGATGAAGCAGAGATACCCATAGTATCTACCTCCGATCCGGTGATACTGGAACCAGATGAACCCGACACTGGCATTCAAGCTGAATCGACGTTGCCAAAAGAACCTACTACACCACCGAAAACTACTACACCACCGAGGCGTTATCCGGACCGAGTCAGGAAGCCTCCAGAGTGACTGACTTATAATTGATTAACTGCAGCAAATGTGTAGATTATTGTTCTTGTAAACATGTTAATTAATGATTACTTAAAATGTTATGTACTAATTATCTAAAAGGTGAGGAATTGTAGTGTATGTACCTTTTAAGAACCCCTGTGTACTGTAATACCGGTAGTGACCACTCGGGTATATAAGCCTGTATAGCGTCTTGTACCTGTTATTTCACCTCCAGACTTTGTTCAGTAAACACCTGTTAAACCAACTCCTGCATTCCGTGTCTCCATTAACACACGGATACAACTGTAACTAATCAAATATTTGCCAAATGGCAACAAATGACGAGTTATTGGACCAGCAGTGAGTTTGACATTACATTTTCCCACCTTCAGGCTGTACAGGCTTCTAGAGAAACCATGGAAACTTCTGGAAACCATGGAAACTTCTGTAAAATGCTATCAGTTGAGGCAAATGTATTCTGTTTAAAAATTACTCTCAGTTGGATTTTGTTTATTTTATTGTAACATAATTAATACACAAATGGTGCAAACAGAAGAAATGATGGAACAACACAGGTCCCACCCAGAACTGGGCCAAAATTTGAGAAAGCCTTGAAAAAAATAAAGGTTTGAGTGTTGCCTATTGCTTGAAGTAAAAAAAGCAATGGACGTATGCACTACAACAACAATTTGTATTTATATCGCGCCTTTACCATAAAAAAAACCACAAGGTGGTTCACTGAAGTGTAATCAGACAAAAATTGATGCTAAGTCAAAGAAGGAAATCTTAGGAGCAATGACTAACAGCTTGGTCAAAGAGATAAGTTTTAAAGAAGGTCTCAATGGAGGTGAGGCAGAGAGATTTAAGGAGAGAATTCAGACCTTAAGACCTAGGTGGCTGAATGCATGGCTGCCAATGGCGAGGCAAAGGGAGTGGAAGCTGCACAAGAGGCCAGAGTTGAAACAACAAAAACAATGTAGAGTTCTAGGAGGGCTGTAGGGCTGGGGAAAGTTACAGAGATAGGGAGAGGCGAGGCGCTAAAGGGATTTAAACACAGGGATGAGAATTTTAAATTGGATACATTGGGGGACCAGTGATGGGTGAAAGAAAAAGAAAGACTTGCATGTATATAGCACCTTTCACGACCACTGGATGCCCCAAAGCACTTTACAGCCAATGAAGTACTTTTGAAGTGTAGTCACTGTTGTAAAGTAGGAATCACAGCAGTCAATTTGCACACAGCAAGCTCCCACAAACAGCAATGTGATAATGACCAGATAATCTATATTTGTCATGTTGTTTGAGGGATAAATATTGGCCAGGACATGAATTAGGGTGCGAGTTAGGATATGGGCAGCAGAGCTTGGATGAGCTGAAATTTATGGAGGGTGGTGATGATACGGATTTTGTGGCGGGGGCTGAAGAGGATTCCTTTGGTCTTCTCAATTTTTATATGGAGGAAATTGCGACTCATCTAGGACTGGATGTTGGACGAACAGGCTGACAACACAGAGGCAGTCAAGAGAGGTGATGGAAAGGGTGAGTTGGATGTCATCAGCATACATATGGAACCTGATGCTCTGTCTTCGATGATGCCACCAAGGGGTAGCATGTAAATGGTGAACAGGAGGACTCAAGGATAGATCCTAGGAGGCATCAAAGGCAATAGTACGGGAGTGGAAAGAGAAGCCATTACTGGAGATGCTCTGACATTGGATAGGTAAAAAGAAAGAAAGACTTGCATTTGTATAGCGCATTTCACGACCACCGGACGTCTCAAAGCACTTTACAGCCATTGAAGTACTTTTGAAGTGGGGTCACTGTTGTAATGTGGGAAACTGAAACCAAGCAAGGTTATCCTATTTAGCTGGACGACGGAGGAGAGGCATTGGAGTAAGATGGTGTCCACCAAGTCAAATGCTGCAAGAAGATCGAAATGGATTGAAAAAATTGTCACAGTCACAGAGGATGTAATTTTGACTTTGATTAGTGCTGTTTTAGTGCTGTGGCAGAGGCGGAAACCTGATTGACGAGATTCAGACATGGAGTTGCGTCAGTTGGGAGTTTGAAAGCGTAGTTGGAAATGGGAAAAGAGAAAAAAATAACTTGCATTTTTACAGGGCCTTTCATTACTTGTTTATTTTTTGTTGTTTGTCTCTCTTGGGCTTCCAGTGCTATGCACCACTACATATGTTCTGTATATATAAAAAAAAGAGAGAACCTGCATTTATAAAGCATCTTTCATGACCTCAGGACATCCCAAAGCGCTTCACAGCCAAGGTAGTACTTTAGAAGTGTAGTCATTGTTGTAACATAGGGAAATACGGCAGCTAATTTGCACGCAGAAAGGTCCCACAAACAGCAATGAGATAAATGACCAAGCAATCTGTTTTAGTGATATTAGTTGTTGGATATATGTTGGCCAGGAGAACTTTCTTCTTGCTGTACTACCATGCAATCTTTACACTTACCTAAGAGGGCAGACAGGGCCTTGGTTTAATGTTTCATTCAGAAAACAGCAACTCTGACAGTCAGCATTATCTTATTACTGCACTGAAGAGTCAGCCTACATTATATGTGATGTAAAAAGACTACTGAGCGCTTGGTTTGAGTATAAAACAAGGCTTTAATCAACGTTTCAAAACCATGAGATTTCTAGTTACATCACTAGTTCCTGGTTACAGAAACATCCTGAGCAAGCTGGGCCCATGCCCAAGTATTTATACTCCTTGGACGGCGCCACCAGCTGGCCGCCCAATGTTACTCCATGAGTCATGATAAGATTTATGACATCATGTTCCAGTCTCTGATGTGGGGCTTGATCCCATAACTGTATGGGGGAGAAATTGGATATGTGGCGCCACCTGTTAGCGCCTAAAGAGGGCAGTCAGTGGCTGTAGCGCCACTGGCCGCGCCTCCCGCGATATTCAGCGGGGGTGCTAATGGTGGCATTAGCCTGTTGCGCTGCGCCGCCACCGATGACGTCATCGGTGTGCGCAGCGCCCCATTAGCGCCCCGATCGCGATATTTAGTAGCGAACGCTGCTGTACCGCCGTTCGCTACCCGCGCCCGGTTCACGGGGCCTTGCTGTGCCGGCAGTGGCGCAAGTTAAGGTGGAGGTGCGGGGCGGCCGCTTTTTTCGGCGGCCGCCTGCCAGCACCTCCGTCCCCGGCCTCCTGATCCCCCCACCACCCCCCGTCCCTCGCGGCATTGCCGGCTGTTTCCCGCGAGTCCGGCACTTCTCCTCGGTGCCGGGCTCTTTTGCCGGCACTCGCGATCAGGGATCGCGCTGTTGCCGGCCCCTCCCCCTTAACAATGGGAGGAAGGCCTGCAGTACCGCAGCTTGCCGTGCCACAGCGTGTGGCGCTGCGGCACGTTGCGCTGCGATATTCAGTTTCAGCGCCCTAAGAGGGACGCGGAGCGCCTCGAACCTCGCCCCGTCTCCCTCTAGGGGCGCTGAAACTGAATTTCTGGCGATCAGTATTACTCCGAACGCTGCGCAAAAATCAGCGCCCAGGCGAACTTGGCGCCACTTTGGCGCCTCAACCAAATTTCTAGGCCTATGACTCATAAATAAGAGTGCTACTACTGTGCCATCGCTTACACCTTAAACAAAATAGTTTTTTGTAATCTCTCTTGTGAATTTTGTATTCTATCCTCCAGTCTCCTGTTCACTGTCCAAAATACATAGCTTATTTATGTCCACTTCATCTATACCTTTCATTATTTTAGAATCAGTATCATGTTTCCCATCAGGTTTTGCTCCAGTAAAAATAAATTTAGTCACCTGAGTTTTTCTTCTTAACTTAGTCTCCTAAAATCTGGAATTACCCTAGTCAGTATTCTCTGACTACTTTTTAATGTGGCTCTGAGTAAGGTAACCAAAACTGCATGCCATGTTCTGACCTCACCATAACAGTATAATTTTTTGTAACTTGTAGCTCAATCGCTTAAAGATGCACCCAATATCTGATTTGCATTATTACTAACCGCTTCAATTTGACTTTAAGAGCATGATCAATGATCACTTCTAAATTATTTTCATTTCTGTCTATGCCAATAGAGCTTAAACTAGGACCCTTTTGTGCTATACACGTGTTTAATGTTATCTTATATATAATCAACAACAACAATAACAACTTGCATTTATATAGAGCCTTTAACATAGCAAAATGTTCCAAGGCACTTAAACAAGAGCCGTTATCAGTCAAAACATTTTTGACACTGAGCCACAGAAGGAACTAACACTGAGCCACAGAAGGAACTATCAGGACAGATGACCAAAAGCTTGGTCAAAGAGGTAGATTTTAAGGAGCAACTTAAAGGAGGAGAGAGAGGTAGAGAGATGGAGAGGTTTAGGGAGGGATTTCTAGAACTTAGGGACAAAGCAGCTGAAATCACGGCCATCAATGCTGGTGCGATTAAAATTGGGGTTAGAGGAGGTTACAGAGATAAGATGGGGCAAGGCCTTGGAGGGATTCGAAAACAAGCATGAGGATTTTAAAATTGAGGCGTTGCCAGACCAGGTGCCAGTGTAGGTCAGCAAGCACTGGCGAGTTAAGATACAGGCAGCAGAGTTTTGAATGAGCACAAGTTTATGTAAGGTGGAAAATGGGAGACCAGCCAGAAGAGCATTGCAGTAGTCAAGCCTAGAGGTAACAAAGGCATGGATGAGGGTTTCAGCCACAGATGAGCTGAGGAAGGGTCGGAGTCGGGCGATGTTATGGAGGTAGAAGTAGGCAGTCTTGGTGATGGAGTGGATATGTGGTCGGAAGCTCATCTCGGGGTCAGACACAATACCAAGGTCTGGCTCAGCTTCAGAGAGTTGCCAGGAATGGAAACAGTGGTCAAGGAATGGAGTTTGTGGCGGGGACCTGTTAAATCCGTGAATCTTGATGTATGGTGTCCTTCAAGAAATAGACAGAGACTGCAGAGGAACAATCAACAGGTGTTTACTGGATGAGGGTTACTCTAAAACTAACAGTACAGATCCCTACTCAGGGTTTATATACAGGTGTGGTCACTGCCGGTACTACAGTATACAGGAGCTGTAAAAAGTAGTTCTCCCCTTAAAGATACATACACTACAGGACCAAATATTGTTGTTGAGATATAGAACAGATAACATTAAACACATGTATAGCACAAAAGGGTCCTAGTTTAAGCTCTATTGGCATAGACAGAAAAAGAAAATAATTTAGAAGTGATCATTGTGGCTTCAGTCTTCCCAATATTTAGTTGGAGGAAATTTTGGCTCATCCAATATTGGATGTCAGACAAATAGTGTGATCAATCAGAGACAGTGGAGGGGGTAAGAGAGGTGGTGGTGAGATAGAGCTGAGTGTCATCGACATAATGTGGAACCTGATGTGTTTTCGGATGATATCGCCGAGGGGCAACATGTAGTTGAGAAATAGAGGGGGCCAAGGATAGATCCTTGGGGGACTCCAGAGGTAATGGTGCAGGAGTGGGAAGAGAAGCCATTGCAGGTGATTCTCTGGCTATAATTCAATAGATAAGAAAGGAACCAGGCAAGGTCAGTTCAACCCACTTGGACAACGGAGGAGAGGCAATGGAGGAGAATGGTGTGGTCAACTGTGTTGAAGGCTGCAGATAGGTCAAGAAGGATGAGGAGAGATAGTTTATCACGGTCACAGTCACATACAATATCATTTGTAACTTTGATAAAGGCTGTTTCAGTACTGTGGCAGGGGCACAAACCTATTTGGAGGGATTCAAGCATGGAATTGCGAGAAAGTTGGCATGGATTTGGGGGGCGACAATGCGTTCAAGGAAAGGAAAGGGACATTGGAGATGGAGCTGTAGTTTGCAAGGACACAGGAATCAGGAGTGGTTTTTTTTGAGGAGAGGGGTGATGACGGTATATTTGAAGGGGACGAGGACAGTACCTGAGGAGAGGGAACCGTTTACAATATCGGTCAACATGGGGCCCAGGAAGGGAAGTATGGTGGTCAACAGTTGGTCAACATTAAAATGTATCTTGCCATATTTCAGCTAATCTACATAATTGGTTCTAGTTCTCCTTTGTACTCATGACCTGCCCACAGAGCTTTGTGTCAGAACAAACTTAATAATGTTACTACAGACACCCTGTTTCATATCATTCACAAATATTGTAATTGGCAGAGGTCCCAGTGGAAGATTACTGGTTACTTTTTTCCAGCCAGAGCATTTTTCATTTATCATAGGAACAGGAGTCGGCTATTCAGTCCTTCAAGCCTGTTCCACCATTCAATTAGAACATGCGAGGTGATTTGATAGAGGTGTACAAGATTATGACGGGTTTGGATAGGCTAGACGGGGAAAGGCTGTTCCCCTTTAAGAACTGGCCCACGCCAGTGTGTCTGTGTTCCATTGCTGACTGACATCACATGAGCTTCGCCAGTGCTCTGAGGTAGCGCCTCGCTCCTCGGCGTTAGCACCTTAAGAGAGGCGTGTAGCACCTGATTTAGCGCTCCAATCACCTCCAGGGGCGATAGAAGCTAAGTTTGCAGTCAGAGGCGATAATTAGCGCCAGGCGCTAAACTTTGTGCCCAGCCGATAATTGCGCCCCAAATGGGGCGATACCAAATTTCTCCCCCAGAGAGTTTAATGGTAGCGGTGCAGCAGAGAATAAGGTCAAAGCAGGGAATAATGGTAAAAAAAAAAATTAAAGGCTCTTTATCTGAATGCACGAAGCATTCGTAACAAGATAGATGAACTAGTGGCACGAATAGAGATAAATGGGTTTGAACTAATAGCCATTACAGAGACATGGTTGCAAGGAGGCCAAGGTTGGGAACTAAATGTTCTAGGGTACTTGTCATTTCGAAAAGACAGGCAGAATGGAAAAGGAAGGGGAGTAGCCCTGATAAAGGATGACATAAGGACAGTAGCGAGAAAGGATCTCGGCTTGGCAGATCAGGAAGTAGAATCAGTATGGGTGGAGATAAGGAATAACAAGGGGCAGAAAACACTGGTAGGAGTAGTACAGTATATAGGCCCCCTAACAGTAGCTATACCGTTGGACAGAATATTAATCAAGAAATAGGAGCTTGCAACAAAGGTAATGCAATAATCTTAGGGGACTTTAATCTTCATATAGACTGGACAAATCAAATTGGCAAAGGTAGTCTGGAGGACGAGTTCATGGAATGCATTTGGGACAGTTTCCTAGAACAATATGTCATGGAACCAACCAGGGACCAGGCTATTTTAGATCTTGTATTGTGTAATGAGACAGGGTTAATTAGCAATCTCATAGTAAAGGATCCTCTGGGGCAGAGAGATTATAATATGATAGAATTTCACGTTAATTTTGAGAGTGACTTGCCTAAGTCTGAAACTGGCGTCTTAAACTTAAATAAAGCCAATTACATAGGTATGAGGGGCAAGTTGGCTAAGGTAGATTGGAAAAATAGATTAAAAGGTATGGCGGTAGATAAGCAATGGCTAGCATTTAAAGAAATATTTCATAATTCTCAACAAAAATACATTCAATTGAGAAACAAAAACTCCACAGGAAAAGTGATCCAACTGTGGCTAACTAAAGAAGTTAAGAATAGCATTAGATTGAAAGAAGAAGCTTATAATGTTGCAAAGAATAATAGTAAGCCTGAGGATTGGGAGAGTTTCAGAAACCAGCAAAGGTTGACCAAAAAATTGATAAAAAGGGAAAAAATAGAATGAGAGAAAACTAGCAAGAAATATAAAAGCAGATTGTAAGAGTTTGCACAAGTATGTAAAAAGGAAAAGAGTAGTAAAAGTAAACATTGGTCCCTTAAAGGCTGAGACAGGAGAAATTATGAGGAATAAGGAAATGGCAGAAATATTAAACAAATATTTTGTATCTGTCTTCACAGTAGAAGACACAAAAAGCATGCCAAAAATGGTGGGGAACCAAGGGTCTAATGAGGGTGAGGAACTTAATGTAATTAATATAGGTAGAGAAAAAGTGCTAGAGAAACTAATGGGACTAAAAGCCGATAAATCCCCTGGACCTGACAGCCTACATCCTAGGGTTCTAAAAGAGGTGGCTGAAGAGATAGTGGATACATTGGTTTTGATCTTCCAAAATTCCCTAGATTCTAGAATGGTCCCAGTGGATTGGAAGGTCACAAATGTAACACTGCTTTTCAAGAAAGGAGGGAGAGAAAAAACAGGGAACTACAGGCCAGTTAGCCTGGCATCAGTCATCGGGAACTGCTGGAATCCATTCTTAAGGAAGTGGTATCAAGTCACTTAGAAAATCAAAACATGATTAGGCAGAGTCAACATGGTTTTATGAAAGGGAAATCGTGTTTGACAAATTTATTAGAGTTTTTTGAGGATGTAACTAGCGGGGTAGATAAAGGGGAACCAGTTGTAGTATATTTGTATTTCCAAAAGGCATTCGATAAGGTGCCACGTAAAAGGTTATTACACAAGATTAGGACTCATGGGGTTGGGGGTAATATAGTAGCATGGATAAAGGATTGGTTAATGGACAGAAAACAGAGACTAGGGATAAACGGACCTTTTTCAGGTTGGCAGGCTGTAACTAGTGGGGTGCCGCAAGGATCAGTGTTGGGGCCTCAGCTATTTACAATGTATATTAATGATCTAGATGAAGGAACTGAGTGTAAGGTATCCAAGTTTTCTGATGATGCAAAGCTCGGTGGGCAGTAAGCTGTGAGGAGAACACAAAGGGCTGGATTTTGCCAATGGGGAGCTTTTGGAGGCGGGACTCCCACTTGTCGGGTTTCAGTCCCGCCTCCATCAACTTCTGGCCAGCCCACGCTATTTTCCTTTGATTAACCTTGTTAAGCCCACCCAGCGGACTTAGCAGGCCAATTAAGGGAAAGCCAGTTACAGAGAACGTCAATGTATGACGTTTCATCTGTCAAATGAATTGTTATCATTTGACAGCTCTGTAAAGCTGTCAAACACTGACATTCTCTGTAGTTTGATGAGTTCTTGAATACAAGAACTCATCAAACCTCTTTCTTTTGTTGAAATTAGATGGTTGTTGCATTGGAGAATGCAACGGCCATCTGTCATCTCTGCCGCGGAGGTGTGAGACTCTCCGCATACCCACCGATTGAAGCCTGCATGAAGAAACAAAGGTAAGTAAACTTTTTTTTAACACTTTCCACTTACCTCACATACTCACCTGTCCACACTTGCACCCATCACTTACTTTCACAGTGCACTTTTGCACCCACAAACCCCCGTAGACCCACTACTCGCCTCAGTGACCCTGGCGGGTTTCGGAGCCTTCGGGAAGCCCGCACTTGTCTGGGCAAAATGGGGATAATCCTCTTATCTGCCTGTTAACTACAGGAAACTTTGTGTTATCCGGAGGCTAAATGTCCGGCAAGCTTGAGCCACCGGCAAAAGTCAGGAGCCGTTTTTTTTCTTTCCGTTGCTTTTTTCTCAACAGTCAAGCTCTGCAAGGTCTGTAGCTAAGCAACAGCTTCAGCTAGAGACGCTACAGAGATGCTTGCCGACAGTGTTTGTTGTCAGATACGGAGATGAAAACCTCTGTATGCTTCAACATTAGAGCTGGAGTGTCCAGCAGTTTTCAGGGAACGGCAACAGCTCGGTCCCGTCGGTTTCCTGTACCTGTTAACAGGCAGTTAAGTGACTGTAATCATTTCCCACCGCCAAGGAGACTGGACCCGGCACAGGACAGCTACCCGCCTCCTGGCAAGATGGCTTGGGGGCGGGTTGGGCACTGTGGTAAACCACTTAGTCGTTACACTATAGTTATCACTGTTGTATTATCACCGTTGTATCACGATACGAGGTCGCCTCTTGTCGCGCTGTTATACCTGGGCTGACCACCTCCGACTCCGCCCATGGCTCCACCTACCTGCCCAGGTATAAAGGTAGTCGACTGGCTGGTATTCCTCCTTGTTGGACCCGATCACCCACGAGGGTGGGCTCTGTTATTTAGTCAATAAAAACCTTTAGTTACGTTCCTAACTCGTCGCCTTTTATTGGACGAATTGATAGGTATATCAATTTTATTGACTAAATTTTAAAGATGTCTACTACTGGCCAGCCAGAAGCCCTCCCAGAAGCACAGCCACACCAGCCGGCTTGGCTGCAAGCCCTCAAACCACCGTACCTGGATCTAAACCCACAGGCAGCAAACGCAGCCCTCAACTTCAAACACTGGCTGGACTGCTTCGAATCCTACCTGGAAGAATCCGGCGCCCCGCAGAGATCCAAACTAAGACTTCTGAACGCCCAAGCGAGCCCGAGAGTATACGCACTCATACAGGACACGACTACGTACGAGGCCGCTATCAACCTACTGAAACAGCAGTACCGCAGCCCGGTAAATTACATGTACACCAGGCACCTCCTAAGATCCCGCCCGCAACAGCCAGGAGAGTCTGTAGCTGAATTTTTACGGGCGCTAAGAGCACTCGGCAGGAACTGTGACTTTAAAGCGGTGACGGCTGTTGAAAATACGGAAGATAATATCCGCGATGCCTTTGTGAAAGGCCTACGGTCCGACTACTCACGGCAAAGACTGCTTGAAGCTAAAGACCTCGACCTGGACAAAGCTGAAGCCCTCGCTCTCTCCCTGGAGGTGGCCCATCAGGACCAGGAGGCGTTTTCCAGGTACTGCTCGCGACCCTGGGACTCGGGCCCGACCCCTACCGCAATACCCTTCGCAGCGCCGCCCCCGGGACCTACCTCAGCGTCGGCGTCCCGGACCCGACCGGGCCCGCCACCCCCGGTACCGGCTCCGACATCGGGCACCCGCGATCGGGCCGCCGGCTGCTTCTTTTGCGGCCAGGAGAAGCACCCGAGGTCGCGCTGCCCAGCCAGGAACTCTACCTGCACAACCTGCAGGAAGAAAGGCCATTTCTCTAAGGCCTGCAGGAGCGGATCTTCAGAGGCCAGCAGTGCCTCATGCGAACTGTGGGGGCGGCCATCTTCTTTCACGGCAACTGAGGCCAGTATCCCCACACGTGAGTCATGGGGGCGGCCATCTTTGATCAAGGCAACCGACCCCAATAGTGCCTCATGTGAGTTATGGGGGCAGCCATCTTCTCCGCCATTTTGTCCTACCTCGTGGGAGACGCCATTTTACCCACCACGCCCGACTGCCACCGGGCCCCCGGACCCGACGACCGCCTCGCCCGCAGACGACAACGACTCGCTTACCTACACGCTAGCCTCCGTCACTCTGGATCAAGCCCGCCCACACCACCTGTCCAAGTCGATGATGGACATCAAAGTAAATGGCCACGCCACGACCTGCCTGTTCGACAGCGGAAGCACGGAGAGCTTCATCCACCCAGACACGGTGAGCCACTACTCCCTCCCTGTCCTGCCAATGCGCAACCGAATCTCGATGGCATCGAGGTCCCACGCCACGGACATTAGCGGCTACTGTGCTGTGACCTTGTCGGTTAAGGGTACAGAGTATAAAAACTTTAAACTCCTCGTCCTCCCCCAGCTCTGCGCTGCCGTCCTACTAGGGCTGGACTTCCAATCCCACCTCCAAAGTGTAACCCTAGCATACGGTGGACCCCTCCCCCCACTCACAGTCGACAACCAGCGAAGGTTAAACCGCCCACCGCGTAACACCTGCAGCCTATCCACCCTCAAGGTGCCGCCACCTTCCCTGTTCGCTAACCTCACCCCCGACTGCAAACCCGTCGCTACCAAGAGCAGGCGGTACAGCGCTGGGGACAGAGCTTTCATTTGCTCTGAGGTGCAGTGTCTCCTGAAGGAGGGCATCATCGAGGGGAGCAACAGCCCCTGGCGTGCCCAGGTCGTGGTCGTTAAGACCGGCGATAAAAATCGCCTGGTCATCGACTACAGCCAGACCATAAACAGATACACCCAGCTGGACGCATACCCCCTTCCCCGCATATCTGACATGGTCAATCAGATTGCACAATACCGCGTATTCTCGACCATCGACCTTAAGTCGGCCTACCACCAACTCCCTATCCACCCCGAGGACCGCCAGTACACCGCCTTCGAGGCGAATGGGCGCCTATACCACTTCCTTAGGGTCCCCTTCGGTGTCACCAACGGGGTCTCGGTCTTCCAAAGGGAGATGGACCGGATGGTTGACCAGAACGGACTGCAGGCCACATTCCCCTACCTAGATAACGTCACCATCTGCGGCCGCGACCGGCAGGACCACGACGTGAATCTGGAGAAATTCCTCCGTACAGCCCAACGGCTGAACCTCACCTACAATAAGGAGAAATGTGTGTTTAACACCTCGCGCCTTGCCATCCTTGGCTGTGTAGTAGAGAACGGACTCATCGGCCCCGACCCCGAAAGAATGCGCCCCCTCATGGAGCTACCCCTCCCCCACTGCCCTAAGGCACTTAAGAGAACCCTGGGGCTCTTCGCCTACTATGCCCAATGGGTGCCCAATTATGCGGACAAAGCCAGACCCCTCATGAAGTCCACATCCTTCCCCCTTACGGAGGAAGCGTGCGCAGCCTTCTCCCTCATTAAGGGAGACATTGCCAAGGCCACTATGCACGCAGTGGATGAGTCCATCCCCTTCCAAGTTGAGAGCGATGCATCCGACTTCGCCCTAGCCGCCACCCTTAACCAGGAGGGGAGACCGGTGGCCTTCTTCTCAAGGACCCTACAGGGCCCTGAGATCCGACACTCGTCGGTCGAGAAGGAGGCCCAGGCGATTGTGGAGGCGGTACGACGCTGGAGGCACTACCTGGCAGGCAAACGATTTACCCTCCTTACCGACCAACGTTCGGTCGCTTTTATGTTTAATAACAAGCTGAGGGGCAAAATCAAGAATGACAAGATCTTGAGGTGGAGAATCGAGCTCTCCACCTACGATTATGATATCTTGTACCGGCCAGGTAAGCTGAACGAACCCCCCGATGCTCTGTCACGAATTACATGCGCCAGCGCGCAAAGTGATAGACTTCAGACCCTCCACAACGACCTCTGCCACCCCGGGGTCACCAGACTTTACCACTTCATTAAGGCCCGCAACCTGCCCTACTCCATCGAGGAGGTCAGGACCATAACCAGGAACTGCCAGACCTGCGCCGAGTGCAAACCGCACTTCTTTAGGCCGGACAGAGCAAGCCTGATCAAGGCCACCCGCCCCTTCGAGCGCCTGAGCATCGACTTTAAGGGGCCCCTCCCGTCCTCTGACCGTAATGTGTACTTCCTCAACATTGTTGATGAGTACTCCCGTTTCCCCTTTGCCTTCCCCTGCCCAGACATGACCAGTACCACGGTCATTAAATGCCTGAACGACCTCTTCGCCTTGTTCGGGTTCCCAAACTATATACATAGTGACCGGGGCTCCTCTTTCATGAGCGAGGAACTCCGTCAGTTCCTACTAGCGAGAGGTATTGCAGCAAGTAGGACCACCAGCTACAACCCCCAAGGGAACGGCCAGGTGGAAAGAGAGAACGCGACGGTATGGAAGGCCGTCCTCTTAGCCTTAAAGTCTAAGGGCCTCCCAACCTCCCGCTGGCAGGAAGTCCTCCCGACAGCGCTGCACTCCATCCGGTCACTACTTTGCACTGCCGTTAACGCCACCCCCCATGAACGAATGTTTGTTTTCCCCAGGAAGTCGACTACGGGAACCACTCTACCAACCTGGCTGACCTCTCCGGGGCCCGTCTTGCTGCGAAAGCACGTGAGGGCCCATAAAACAGACCCCCTGGTCGAAAGGGTGAACCTCCTGCACGCCAACCCCCAGTACGCCTACGTGGCTTACCCAGACGGGCGGGAGGACACTGTCTCCTTACGAGACCTCGCACCCTCGGGCACTCCGGAGACACCACCTTTACCCCCCCCCACCACCCCCCCAATTCCAGCCCAGGTAGACGGCATGCCGGAACCCCACGAGCCTTCGCCGACCACGCAGACACCAGCACTAACACCGGATAATGCAGCACCGCCGCTGCGACGATCGGAGAGGCTTACGAGGCCTCCGGACAGACTGACATACCAGAACTGGTAGTACACTTCACCCCGCCGGACTCAAATCTAAACAAGGGGTGAATGTGGTAAACCACTTTATCGTTACACTATAGTTATCACTGTTGTATTGTTATCACCGTTGTATCACGATACGAGGTCGCCTCTTGTCGCGCTGTTATACCTGGGCTGACCACCTCTGACTCCGCCCATGGCTCCACCTACCTGCCCAGGTATAAAGGTAGTCGACTGGCTGGTATTCCTCCTTGTTGGACCCGATCACCCACGAGGGTGGGCTCTGTTATTTAGTCAATAAAAACCTTTAGTTACGTTCCTAACTCGTCGCCTTTTATTGGACGAATTGATAGGTATATCAGGCACCCGCCCCCAGATTCTGCCATTTTCCTGGCAGTCCCGCTTCCCCAGGGCTGGCAAAATCCAGCCCAAAGAATCTGCAAAGGGATATAGATAGACTGAGTGGGCAGTAAGGTGGCAGATGGAGTATAATGTAGGGAAATGTGAGGTTATCTACTTTGGTAGGTGTGTATGTAACCTGTTCCACCTTAAGAGAACTACCTTAAGAGATGTACTACTTTCTCTTGGCTGCTGTATACTGTAACACTGTAATACCGGTGGTGACCACACCGGTATATAAGTGTTGTGCAAGGATTTGCTGGGCAGTTCAGCCCTGACCTTCGAATAGTAAAGACCTGTTAAAAGTTATTCTTGTTGTCTGTGTCCAGTAATTGATCCTAAACCTAACTGGAACATACAGACTCAACAGTGGCGACGAGTCCGATCTTACCCTGCGGCAAAATTACATCCAAGGCAGCTTCGTCCTCAAAACGGGCGTCGAGAAGAGGCATCCGCCCTCATCATCCTGCTGAGCACCATCGCACGGGAGGCATCGAGAACCCGGGTTAAAAAGAAAAAGAATTCTGACCACAAAGCCCTCCATCAGCGACAGGCAGTGTTCATCCCTTCTACCACGGTGGTGGGTAAGCTGATCAGCGACACGAGCAGTAAGTCGGCCGCGTTGACTGTGGAATAGGGGAGGGAAAATGGAGAATAAGGGCGGAGAGCTCGACCACGGCCGGTAGAAAGGGCCGGGCTGCAATCGAGGCCGAGAGGCGCAGCGACTGGGGCAGCTTAAGGCTCGAGAGCCGCGGAGAATTCAAACGCAGCCGGTGTAAAGGACTGGGCTGCAAGGCAAAGCAGCGTCGGGGAGTGAGAACCGCTGGGGAGGCGAGAACGGCAGCAGCAAGGCAATCGCCATTGCAGCCAGCGGGGGAAGAAGGCAAACGCGGGAATCCGCCATTGTAGTCGGCGGAAGAAGAAGACGAGCGCGGGAAAGACTGCCAAGCGCGGGAAGCCGCCATTTTAGTAGGCGGGGGAAGAAGACAAGCGCGGGAAGCCGCCGTTTAAAAAAAAAAAAAAAAAAAATTTTAAACTTGCAAGGATGCCTAAACATGGGAGCATTAATACCTTTGATAGTGATGTCGAAGATTGGACCACGTATGTAGAACGCATGGAAGTTTATTGTAATGCAAATAAGGTACCAGATGATGAGAAAGCATTAAGCTCAATGGGGGCGAAGACATACGGGCTATTGAAGCACCTTCTATCACCAATTAAACCGGCGGATCAGACCTTCGCGAATATTGTTACTGTCCTGAAAAATCATTTAAACCCCACGCCGCTGATGATAGCGGAACGATTTAAATTTTACAGAAGAACGCAGTTGAAAGACGAAAGCAACGCTGAATTTTTAATTGAACTACGTAAGCTATCGAAGTACTGTCAGTTTGGGACAGGGCTAGCAGATGCGCTGAGAGATAAATTTGTGTGTGGATTGTTAAAAGAAGGAACACAAAAGCGACTGCTTGAAGAGAATGATCTTACGCTTGATAAACCTGTCACTATTGCAGCATCGCAAGAAGCCGCAGCAAGAGGCACTGCGGAAATGCAGCTACGGTCACCGGAACTCTGTACCAATCAAATGGTCTTGAGTACAGTAAAATGTTATCGTTGTGGAAAGACAACACATGATCAGAACCAGTGCTGGTTCAAAAATCAGGAATGCAGAAAATGTGGCAGGCTTGGTCACATAGCTAAAGTATGCCGGTCAGGAAAGAAGACCAGCAACAAAAAGTCACCGCAGGAAAAGTACAAAAAGGTACACAAGGTGACAGAGAACAGTTCGAACGAACAGAAGTCAGATTCAGACGCCAGCAGTAATGAACTGGGTAGTCTGAGAGTACACAATGTTGGTAAGGAAGCAGACCTCCAAACAATTTGGGTCACACTTCAGATAGCAGGAGTCCAAGTGAAGATGGAATTGGACACTGGATCGGCATTGATGGTCATGAATAAGAAAGATTACAAAAGGTTATTCCCACATATTCCCCTACGGGATACGGAGATTGTATTGAAAACATACACGGGGCAAAGAGTATACCCCATCGGGAAGATAGAGGTAAAGGTGGTCCACAAGGGCAAAGAAAGCCAAGGAATGGACTTATATGTGCTACCTGAGGGAGGTCCACCACTACTGGGACGGGAGTGGATTAGGAAAATAAATATGGACTGGCATTCCTTAAAAGCACGAACGGTAGATTCCGGTACAAAAGATGTCAAACCTAAACGATTGTCCAGAATATTGGACGATGCTAAAGAGGTGTTCCAACAAGGACTGGGAACACTGAGAGGAATTACGGCAAACATCAAGATTGAAGAACATGCAAACCCGAAATTTTTCAAAGCCAGACCAGTACCTTATGCAATACGACCTGCTGTGGAAGCTGAGCTGGAAGGGCTAGAACGTTCAGGAGTACTGTCTAAGGTAGACTGGAGTGAGTGGGCCACGCCCATTGTCCCAGTCATGAAGCGTTCATCGAGCAACAAGCCGGGGGAACCGGGGAAGGTTCGCATCTGTGGTGATTTCAAGATCACTGTTAATCTGGTGCTTCACACGGTGCAGTATCCGCTTCCACGGATTGAGGATATCTTCGCTTCATTGTCTGGCGGGAAACACTTCACCAAGATAGACCTGGCGCAGGCGTACTTACAGATGGAAGTTGAGGAAGAGTCACGCCAGTATCTCACGATCAACACGCATAGAGGCTTGTACCGGTATAATATACTGGTTTTTGGAGTGGCATCGGCTCCAGCAATTTGGCAGAGGGCCATGGAGCAGGTATTACAGGGAATTCCAGGTACACAATGTTACCTGGACGATATTCTGATTACAGGAGATGATGACGAGGAACACTTTGCAAACTTGGAACTGGTGCTCACCAGATTGAAAGAATATGGTCTTCGAGTTAATCGCCAGAAATGTGAATTCTTTCAGAAGCGGATCTCGTACTGTGGTCATGTCATTGACCAGGAGGGGCTTCATAAGTCTCCTGACAAGATTGAAGCTGTTGTGAAGGCTCCCGCTCCGGATAATGTATCCCAATTGAGGTCGTTTCTAGGGTTGATTAACTATTACCATAAGTTTCTGCCAAATTTATCCACGGTGCTGCACCCGCTGAACACTCTTTTGCAGAAGGGAGTACCATGGAAGTGGAGCGAGGACTGTAAGAGGGCCTTTTGCGAAAGCAAGGCATTGATCACCTCAGAGGAAGTGTTGGCTCACTTCAACCCAATGCTGCCTATTCGTTTGGCTTGTGATGCTTCTCCATATGGTATTGGGGCAGTACTCTCACACAAGTTGCCAAATGGCCAGGAGAGGCCAGTTGCGTTCGCATCCAGATCATTGACCTCTGCTGAGCGCAATTGTGCTCAGATAGATAGGGAGGCTCTCAGCCTTGTGTGGGGAGTAAAGAAGTTTAATCATTACCTGCAGGGCCAAAAGTTTACGCTTCTGACAGACCACCAGCCGTTGGTATCCATTTTTAACCCTAAGAAGGGTGTTTCGGTGATGACAGCACAGAGACTCCAGAGATGGTCCCTTTTCCTAGGGGCACATCAATATCAGATAGAATTCAAAGGTACAAAGCAGCATGGTAATGCTGATGGGCTGTCGCGCCTGCCACTACCTACAGAGGAGGAGGCACCGACGGTTGACCCTGTTGAGTTATTTCACTCGACCATCATCGAATGTTTACCAGTCACCAATGCAAGTATTGAAAGAGAAACCAGGAACGACCCGACACTGTCCAGGGTCTACGAAGTGACAGTGAAGGGATGGCCAGCACATGGTGATCCACTGTTACCGGCATTCTCAGCAAGACGAGAACAGCTGTCCGTCTGTCAAGGAACATTGATGTATGGAACAAGGGTGATTATTCCTCCTAAGTTAAGAGAGAGAGTTCTAAAGGAATTGCATGAAGGTCATCTGGGGGGAGTCAAGATGAAAAGCCTTGCTAGGGCTTATGTGTGGTGGCCGGGTATCGACCAACAGATAGAGGAGCTGACGAAAAGCTGGTCAGGGTGCCAAAAAGTGCAAAATGCACCTCCGATTGCACCGCTGCATCCATGGGAATGGCCTTCAACCCCATGGCAACATGTACATATTGACTTTGCTGGTCCTTTCATGGACTCCATGTTTTTAATTGCGGTGGACGCACATTCTAAATGGCCAGAAGTGATTAAGATGACTACCACTACCTCGGAAAAGACGATCGCGGTGTTAAGAACGATATTTGCGAGAAATGGATTGCCAGAACAAATATGTTCAGACAACGGACCGCAGTTCGTGTCAGAAGAATTCCAGAGATTCATGAAGAAGAATGGGGTGAAACATTATACCTCTGCCCCATATCATCCGGCTACAAACGGGTTGGCCGAGAGATTTGTACAAACGTTTAAAAAAACAATAAAGGCCATGAGCGAAGATCAGATTCCACTACAACACAAGGTGGACAAATTCCTACTGGCATATCGAAACGCCACTCATGCAGTGACAAACCAAAGTCCTGCCATGATGTTCTACAACAGGAGGTTGCGGTCCAGGTTGGACTTGTTAAAACCAAATGTGCGGAGGGAAGTTGAAAACAAACAGTTCCAGCATATAAATAACAAGACCACTCGGAGTTTCGAAATAGGACAACCAGTGTTAGCCCGGGACTATAAAAACAAGAAATGGCAATCTGGAACAATTCAGGCCAGACAAGGACCCCTGATGTACACGGTAGATATTGGTGAAAATGTAATACGGCGTCATGCTGACCAACTGGTAGAATCGAGAACAAGGGTCGAACCCATGGTTACGGCAGAGACAACCGTGAAAGAAGTTAGTGAACCTGAAGCATCTACCTCAGAAGTAAATGTACCTGATGATGATGTCCAATCCATAAAAGACCAACTAGATGAGTCACCCCAGCAACGAGAATCAGAGACCCCTGAAAGGCGTTATCCAACTCGAATCAGGAGGCCTCCTCAGAGACTGAATCTTTGAACTGTTTTGCATGAAGTATATATATATGTTATTATGTTATGTTAAATGGGGATATAACTGTTAAGCTAAAAAGGGAGGATTGTGGTGTATGTAACCTGTTCCACCTTAAGAGAACTACCTTAAGAGATGTACTACTTTCTCTTGGCTGCTGTATACTGTAATACTGTAATACCGGTGGTGACCACACCGGTATATAAGTGTTGTGCAAGGATTTGCTGGGCAGTTCAGCCCTGACCTTTGAATAGTAAAGACCTGTTAAAAGTTATTCTTGTTGTCTGTGTCCAGTGATTGATCCTAAACCTAACTGGAACATACAGACTCAACAGTAGGAAGAATAGAAAAACAGAATATTTTTTAAATGGTGAGGAACTTTCAAATGTTGGTATTTAGAGAGATTTGGGTGTCCTCGTGCAAGAAACACAGAAAGCTAGCATACAGGTACACCAAGCAATAAGGAAGGCAAATGGCATGTTGGCCTTTATTGCAAGGGGGGTTGGAGTATAAGAGTAAGGAAGTCTTGCTACAATTGTACAGGGCCTTGGTGTGACCACACCTGGAGTACTGCGCACAGTTTTGGTCTCCTTATCTAAGGAAGGATATGCTTGCCTTGGAGGCAGTGCAACGAAGGTTCATTAGATTGATTCCTGGGATGAGAGGGCTGTCCTATGATGAGAGATTGTGTAGAATGGGCCTATACTCTCTGGCGTTTAGAAGAATGAGAGGTGATCTCATTGAAACATACAAGATTCTGAAGGGGATTGCCAGGGTAGATGCTGAGAGGTTGTTTCCCCTGGCTGGAGTGTCTGGAAGTAGGGGGCATAGTCTCAGGATAAGGGGTAGGCTATTTAAGACCGAGATGAGGAGAAATTTCTTCACTCAGAGGGTTGTGAATCTTTGGAATTCTCTACCCCAGAGGGCTGTGGATGCTGAGTCTTTGAGCATATTCAAGGCTGAGATAGATAGATTTTTGGACTCATGGGGAATCAAGGCATATGGAGATCGGGCGGGAAAGTGGAGTTGTGGTCGATGATCAGCCATAATCATATTGAATGGTGGAGCAGGCTCAAGGGGCTGTATGGCCTACTCCTGCTCTTATTTCTTATGTTCTTATGCTTTGAATGAATAGCTTGACCTTCTCGCTGAACCTAATTCATCACCTAACAAAAATCTGTCGATCTCAGTCTTGAAAATTTCGATTTACTCAATATCCACAGACTATTGGGAGAGAGTTCCAGATTTCCACTACTCTTTGTATGACAATGTGCTCCTGATTTCCTAATCTGAACTTCCTAAATGCCTAGCTCTAATTTTAAGATGCTGCCCCCTTGTTCTGGATTGCCCACCAGAGGTTTCTCTGTATCTACCCTATCGAATCCCTGAATCATCACCTTCTATCTTATGATGTCAAGCCAATTCTTAATCCAACTTGACAATTTTTGTTAACAACTTATTATATTTATGTAACTCCTTTAATGTAGTAAAACATCCCATGGTGCTTCACAGGAGCATTATCAAACAAGCCACATAAGGAGATATTAGGGCAGATGACAAGAGATAGGTGTTAAGGAGCGTCTTAAAGGAGAAGTTTAGGGATGGAATTTCAGAGCTTAGAGCCTTGGCAGCTGAAGGCATGGCCGCCAATGTTGAAACGATTAAAATCGGGGATGCTCAAGAGGCCAGAATTGGAGGAGTGCAGAGATCTCGGAGGGTTATTATTCCAAGAGCTTTAAGTTCCCTTTATAAACTCACACAAGGAATTTTGTCGAATGTCTTTTGAAAATCCACCCTTATTCTCTAGCTTAGTTACGCCCTCACACAATTCCAGTGAGTGTGTAAGGCTCGTTACTTCTGGAACCATGCTGGCTGTGTTCTTTAATTGCTCATTTATAACATTTCGTAGAAAGTCCTTTAGTACGTTTCGCACTATGAATGTTAGGGTAATTGGACTGTCCTTACCAAGGTTGTGCCTTGCTCATCTTTTGAAATTTGGAACCATATGCCATGCTCCATTCTTTGGTACATCTCCAGTATTTTTGGATGGGAGGCAGAACTTGGAGCCCGTCCTTTCCAGCATGGAACAGGTGGCCAACTCCATCAACACACTTGTGGACCCAACCATGATGCAGCGTCTGATAGCCGCTGTCTCAGCTTCCATTGCAGCACAAGTAGCTTCCACCAAAAGTCTGAGTGCTGTAGGAGAAGTTCAAGCTGAAGTCATGCAAGGTCAGCTTGCTGCCATGCAAGGTCAGACTGCTGTCATGCAAGCTCAGACTGCTGTCATGCAAGCGCAGCTTGCTGTCATGCAAGCTCAGACTGCTGTCATGCAAGCTCAGACTGCTGTCATGCAAGCGCAGCTTGCTGCCATGCAAGCTCAGACTGCTGCCATGCAAGCGCAGCTTGCTGCCATGCAAGCTCAGACTGCTGCCATGCAAGCGCAGCTTGCTGCCATGCAAGCTCAGACTGCTGCCATGCAAGCGCAGCTTGCTGCCATGCAAGCTCAGACTGCTGCCATGCATGCTCAGACTGCTACCATCATGGCTGTGGGTAACAGTGTTGAAAGGGGCTTGCAGGGTATCACAGCAGTCCAGCAATTTGTCCTCCAACAGATTACTAGGATTACAGAGGCGCCGGCCCGGGGGAGTGGCAGTGGCACCATGGAGCACAAGCTTGCTGTCCCCTCTCAGGATGACAGTATTCGTGCTCCTACCCCTGCCACTCGCCAGTGCCCTTGCTGTTGCCTGTCAGCCAGCCAGCCCAGACTGCTGCCGCAGGAGATGGTACAGTCTGAAGCCGGGCCTTCTAGCCCCAGAGCTGCTCGAGGTCGTCCTCCAAGGCCATCTGCAGTTTCCTCCACTGAAAGTCAGTAGCCTTTCACTAGCCATGCTCCAGCCACCGGGGTAGGACAGGCAAAGGCACACGGAAGACAGGCACTAAGGGAATGCATAAGTGTGATTAGTTTAAGTTTGTATGCAATATGGTATGATTTCATTTATAAATTTGGTATGGAATATTTATTTTGTGTTGGCTTTTATTTTTGCATTGTGGCCAAGAGGACGATGTGATGGTCAGTAACAAAGGGAAGGTAAGAAGTGTGGGACTGTTGGGGAATTGGGATTGAGGTTACTGGTATTACACTTGAATTAGTTCTTCACATATAGCTTGGGCAGAAATGGACTGTCTAGGTTGCTGCCTTCCTTCCTCTTCCTCCATTTCCGCCCCCTCCTCTTCCACGTCCTCCGCTTCCTCCTCATGCTCCTGCTCCTCAGCCTCTTGCCTGACAAGAGGTGGCAATTGCTGTTACCTCATGAGGCAAGGTTGTGCAGCATTTAGCACATTACCACGAATCTTGAGACCTGCTCAATCAAGGCTAGCGGACCAGGCAGCGGAATTGCTGCTTCAGCACGCCAATGGTCCGCTCTATCACATTTCTTGTGGCAGCGTGGCTCTTATTGTATGTATGCTGCACACGTGTGCTTGGTTGTAAACTGGAGTCACGAGCCTTGTCGCCCAGTTGCCACCCTCTGTTTTGCCATGGTGGATGAAATACAGCTGGATGTTGAGGGAGTGGAATCACTTTAGGTTCCGGTACATGGTAGAGTTGACATCCGGCGGCCACAAAGCAATGTGCATGCAGTCAATGTCACCTTGCACCATGGGGCAACCTGCAAACCTTGCTCACTCCACCTGCTTCTCTCTGGCAAGAGGGTATGAAATGGAAGTTATCTCTCTTTGAATAGAGAGCCTCAGTTGGCTGCAAACAGCGAGATGTTGCTAATATCTTCAGCACCAGCCTGGAAGAAGGCAGATGCATAAAAGCTCATAGCCATGGTCACCTTCACCACCACTGGCAATGTGCTCCTTGCCCTGCTGAGGTTGGAGTTGTGGCTGCGGCAGTTGGCAGATTTCAATGACAACCTCCTTAGTGGAGCGCAGACATCTCAAACCTTGGTCATCATTGAATTTTAATTTGGAGAATTGCTCCCTAAACACCCTGAGCGGATATGGCCTCCTGCTGAGAGCCCTTCTCCCCCTCCTCCTCCTCATTCTTCTAGCAGCTTGTCCTGCTCTGCGTGACCTCTGCTCATTCTCCCAGTCATGCTCTATTCCAAAAGGAAGGCCTACTAGTGCACCCGTGTCTGGAGTAACTGGTTTGTGTAGAAGCCTTGAAGTCAGCAAAAAGCACTTCAGCACCAGCAAAAGCTATGGGCCCCTGACAACATCCCAGCTGTCGTGCTGCAGACTTCTGCTCCAGAACTAGCCGCGCCTCTAGCAAAGCTGTTCCATTACAGCTACAACACTGGCATCTACCCGACAATGTGGAAAACTGCCCAGGTATGTCCTGTCCACAAAAAGCAGGACAAATCCAATCTGGCCAATTACCGCTCCATCAGTCTACTTTTAATCATCAGTAAAGTGATGGAAAGTGTCATTGACAGTGCTGTCAAGCAGTACTTAGGCACCAATAACTTGCTCACTGATGCTCCCGACTTCATTACAACCTTGGTCCAAACATGGACAAAAGAGCTGAATTCCAGAGGTGAGGTGAAAGTGTCTGCCCTTGACATCAAGGCAGCATTTGACCGAGTGTGGCATCAAGGAGCCCTAGTAAAACGGAAGTCAATGCGAATCAGGGGGAAAATATTTCACTGGCTGGAGTCATGCCGAGCACAAAGGAAGATGGATGTGGTTCTCGGAGGCCAATCATCACCACCCAAGGACATCGCTGCAGGAGTTCCTCAGGGCAGTGTCCTAGGCCCAACCATCTTCAGCTGCTTCATCAATGACCTTCCCTCCATCATAAGGTCAGACATGGGGATGTTCCCTGATGATTGCACAGTGTTCAGTTCCATTCGCAACCCCTCAGATAATGAAGCTGTCCATGCCCGTATGCAGCAAGACCTGGACAACATTCAGGCTTGGGCTGAAAATGGCAGGTAACATTTGCGCCACACAAATGCCAGGCAATGACTATCTCCAATAAAACAGAGCCTAACCACTGACCCTTGATGTTCAACGGAACTACCATCGCCGAATTCCCCACCATCAACATCCTGGGGGTCACCCTTGACCAGAAACTTAACTGGACCAGCCACATAAATACTGTGGCTACAAGATCAGGTCAGAGGTTGGGTGTTCTGTGGCGAGTGTCTCACCTCCTGACTCCCCAAAGCCTTTCTACCATCTACAATGCACAAGTCAGGAGTGTGATGGAATACTCCCCACTTGCCTGGATGAGGCAGCTCCAGCAACACTCAAGAAGCTCGACACCATCCAGGACAAAGCAGCCCGCTTGATTGGCACCCCATCCACCACCTTAAACATTCACTACCTCCACCACTGGTGCACTGTGGCTGTAGTGTGTACCATGTACAAGATGCACTGCAGCAACTCGCCAAGGCTTCTTCGGCAGCACCTCCCAAACCCGCGACCTCTTCCACCTAGAAGGACAAGGGCAGCAGGTGCTTGGGACCTCCATCACCTCCAAATTCCCCTCCAAGTCACACACCATTCTGACTTGGAAATATATTGCTGTTCCTACAAAATCCTGGAACTCCCTCCTTAACAGCACTATGGGAGTACCTTCACCACAGGGACTACAGCGGTTCAGGAAGGCGGCTCACCACCACCTTCTTAAGGGCAATTTGGGATGGGCAATAAATGCTGGCCTTGCCAGTGACGCTCACAGCCCAGGAATGAAAAAAAATCCTTCAGCCCTTCATCCCCACCCCAAACATTCCATTCCCCTGACTCTGGCCTCTTGTGCATCCCCCCTCCCTTTGCCCCAGCACTGGCAGCTGTGCCTTTGCTAACATACTCTGGAATTCCCTCTCTTAATCCCTTTGCCTCTCCCCCTCCCTGTTCCCCTTTAAGTCCCCCTTAAAACCCACCTTTGTGACCAAGCCCCCTAATATTTCCTTTTGCTCTGTGTCCAGTTTTTAAAAATTGCACCTCTGTGAAATGTCCTCGCAGTTGTTCTAATGTAAAGACACTATATAAATGCAAGTAGTAATCCTGGTAGTATGATGCACAGCTCAGCTTGTTCAGTATTAGGAGTTAGTGAAGTATCTACCTGAATTCAGTCCTAGCTAACACTACAGTGGTATTAGATTGAATCAAAGTTATTAATTAACATATTAAAATTTCAAGCTGTAAAAAGGCTTCTCTCTTTTTTCATAAAGCACATCGGCTGTGATGAATATCTGGGGTCGGACAAACTGATGGATAAATGTGGAATTTGTGGAGGAGACAACACCGCTTGCAAGGTCATTTCTGGGGTCTTCAAACACAGCCTGCCGACTGTTGGATATCATAAAATAATGGAGATTCCAAAAGGAGCCACTAAAATTAATGTGACGGAGATGGTCAAAAGCAGAAATTACCTGGGTAAGTGCTCCCACCACAGATTGAAGGCAATACCCTAGTAAAAATATCACAGGATGCCACCGCTCAATGTGCTCAAAGGAGCTGGCCAGTGAGCGAGTATTTTAGTTCCACCCAACCCTTTTTAAGTTGGCAGTAGTTGATCACCTGTGAGTTGGAAGATATAGTTTGTCATTTACTTCACAGAAATCACAGAAACCCCACAGTGCAGATAGAGGCCATTTCGGCCCATCGAGCCTGCACCGACACATATCCCACCCGATCCCCGTAACCCCTACACCAACACATATCCCACCCTATCCCCGTAACCCCACGTATTTAATCCCCCTAACACTAAGGGTCAATTTATCATAGCCAATCAACCTAACTCACACATCTTTGGACTGTGGGAGGAAACCGGAGCACCCGGAGGAAACCCACGCAAACACGGGGAGAATGTGCAAACTCCACACAGACAGTCGCCCGAGGCCAGATTCGAACCCGGGTCCCTGGTGCTGTGAGGCAACAGTGCTAACCACTATGCCACTGTGCTGTCTTCAAAGTTCTCCTGGAGCACTCTGTGTTGCTCTTGTCTACTCTATTGCTCTTATGTTGCTTTCCCTTTATTCCTCTGTTGCATTATTTCACTTGACCATTCCTCTGAGATCATTGCATGCTCTGATTGTGGTTCCTTACACCTATTGGGACTGAAATTCCCAACAGTTAACCTCTAGCACTGACTCATTGCAGTTTGCTGGGTCAGCGAGAGGACGCCTTATTTGCATGTGGTGGGCACAAGCACCACTTCAGGTGCATCTCTGCTGCCTGTCCCGCTCGGCACAAACTCTGGAGTCCAACTGCTAAGCCCACCCTCCTGATATTGGTAACGGTAGCATGGTGGTTATGTTACTGGACTAGTAGTCCTAGTAGGCCTGGATTAATAATCTGTGAGTACATGAGTTAAAATCACCACCACGGCAGCTGGGGAATTTAAATTCAGTTAATTTAACGCAGAAAAGTGTGAAGTGTTACATTTTGGTAGGAAGAATGAGGAGAGGCAATATAAAATAAAGGATACAATTCTAAAGGCGGTGCAGGAACAGAGAGACCTGGGAGTATATGTGCACCAATTGTTGAAGGTGGCTGGGCAGGTTGAGAAAGAGTTCTTGGGCTTTATAAATAGAGGCATAGAGTACAGAAGCAGGGAAGTTATGATGAACCTGTATAAAACACTGGTTCGGCCTCAACTGGAGTATTGTGTTCATTTCTGGGAAATGCACTTTAGGAAGAATGTGAAGGCCTTAGAGAGGGTGCAGAAAAGATTTACAAGAATGGTTCCAGGAATGAGGGACTTCAGTTACATGGATAGACTGGAGAAGTTGGGGTTGTTCTCCTTAGAGCAGAGAAGGTTGAGAGGAGATTTGATAGAGGTGTTCAAAATCATGAGGGATCTAGATAGAGTAGCTAGAGAGAAACTGTTCCCATTGGCGGAAGGGTCGAGAACCAGAGGACACTGATTTAAGGTGATTGGCAGAAGAACCAAAGGCGACATGAGGAAAAACTTTTTTACGCAGCGAGTGGTTATGATCTGGAATGCACTGCCTGAAAGGGTGGTGGAGGCAGGTTCAATCATGCCTTTCAAAAGGGAATTGGATAGGTACCTGAAGGAAAATGATTTGCAGGGTTACAGGGAAGGACGGGGGAATGGGACCAGCTGAAGTGTTCTTGCAGAGAGCCGGCATGGGCTTGACAGGCGGGGCGCCGAAAGCCTTCTTTAGCGGCCGGCTTCCACTTGGGGCACTGAAACTGAATATCCCGATGGCGCAAGTGGCTCCGCGCGCAGCGGTAATTCCGGCGCCCAGGCGAGCTTGGCGCCCCAAACTGAATTTTTAGCCCTATGACTCTAAATAAAAATCTGAAACAAAAAGCTAGTATCAGTAATGTTGACCATGTAACTACTGGATTGTCATAAAAATCCATCTGGTTCACTAATATCCTTTAGGGAAAGAAATATGACATCCTTACCCGGTCTGGCCTATATGTGACTCCAGGCCCACAGCAATGTGGTTGACTCTTAACTGCCTCTGAAATGGCCTAGCAAGCCACTTATGTCAAGAAGGCTTCTCAAGGGCAATTAGGGATCGGTTATATACGCTATCCTTGTCAGCGATGCCCACATCCCATGAATGAATTAAAAAAAAATCCACCAATGGTCCAGTCAATGGTCTTCAGGGGTCCAGACTGCTTACCTCCATTCCCTTGGCATACCGGCTCTCACTACTATACCGGGTTACTAAGATGCCGGTTCCCTTCCAGCCTAAGGCTTAGGGAGTCTCCGCACACATGTCACCATTTGCCTTGTGATGGAGAGGAAATTCTGTCTCTTACAATGCAAAGCTAAACTCCCCGAAGTGGTGGAGACCCAGTGCACCGAGGGGCTCTGCTGGTCTGCCGTCAGAGTTATGGCAGGAGTCCATTGGTACTTGCAAAGAATTTTGGCCTCATTATTTTTAATCTTGTATAGAATCATAGGGCTGATATTAGTGGGGAAGCAAGAAGTGTGCGAGGGAGCCTGTTAGTGAGCCAAGAACCCGTCGTGGCAGGTGACGTGGAGGCTTACTGCAGACTCTTGTCCAGCAGGTGGAGTAGAAATTAGCGACAGAAGGGGGCAGCCGGGGACCTGTGGGAACAGTCAGTAGAGGGGAAAGTTCCGGGCTGCAATCAGGAGGGGGTGGAACGTGAGAGATCAGGCCTGCGATCGGGGCTGGGGAGGCCGAATGCTTCCTTGTGAGGCCTGAGAAACTCCTGCTCCTCCTGTCCCACAATGAGCTTAAAAATGGATAATGTTTTAAAACTTACGCGGGCCTCTTCTGGCCAGTCAGCTCCTCCCGTCCTATTGCTGCAGCGGGACGACAAACAGTGCAGGGCATCAGACAGCGCAGGAGATCGGACAGCGCGGGGCATCAGACAGCGCGGGATGACAGACAGCACGGGACGACAGACCCCGCAGGACGACAGACAGCGCAGGATGAAAGACAGCCCCAGGACGACAGACAGCGCAGGACAACAGACAACGCGGGACGACTGACATCGCGGGGCATCAGACAGCGCGCGACGACAAACAGCACGAGGCATCGGACAGCGCGAGGCATCAGACAGCGCAGGACGACAGACAGCGCGGAACGTCCAACAGCGCGGGCCATCGTCAGCATGGGATGACAGACAGTGCAGTACTCCCCCTGTGGTAAGGGTAAAAATAATTTGCGGTGCCGATTACATCATCGGGCCGCGAATTTTGCATGTTCAATGGACTTTCAGATGCTTTTAGCAGGAGCCTCGTCCAGGGCCTGAATCACCGCTGTAAGTATTGTGGCAGCCAGATAAGGGATCAGTTTGCTTTATCCCAATATTTTAACCCCTCCCCATTGACCCTCTTCTGCCCATTGGTGGAGGGAGGGGGTTAAAATCAAGGCCTTAGAATGATACAGCACAGAAGGAGGCCATTTGGCCCATCGTGCCTGTGCCAGCTCTTTGTAAGAGCTATCCAATTAGTCCCACTCCCCCACTCTTTCACAGAAACATTGAAGATAGGAGCAGGAGTAGGCCATTCGGCCCTCGAGCCTGCTCCACCATTCAATGCGATCATAGCTGATCATCCAAATTCAGTACCCTGTCCCTGCTTTCTCCCCATATCCTTTGATCCCTTTAGCCTTAAGAAATATATCCAACTCCTTCTTGAATATATTTAATGAATTGGCGTCTACTGCCTTCTGTGGTAGAGAATTCCACAGGTTCACCACTCTCTGGGTGAAGAATTTCCTACTCATCTCTGTCCTAAATGGCTTACCCCTTATCCTTAGACTGTGAACCCTGGTTCTGGACTCCCCGTCCATTGGGAACATCCTTCCTGCATCTAGTCTGTCCAGTCCTGTCAGAATTTTATAAGTTTCAATAAGATCCCCTCTCATTCTTCTAAACTCCAGCGAGTATAAGCCCAATCGATCCAATCTCTCCTCATACATCATTCCTGCCATCCCAGGTATCAGCCTGGTGAATCTTCGCTGAACTCCCTCCATGGCAAGAACATCCTTCCTCAGATAAGGCGACCAAAACTGCACACAATACTCAAGATGTGGTCTCACCAAGGCCCTGTATAACTGCAGCAAGACATCCTTGTTCCTGTACTCAAACCCTCTCACTACGAAGGCCAACATACCATTTGCCTTCTTAACTGCCTGTTGCACCTGCATGCTTACCTTTAGCGACTGGTGCACAAGGACACCCAGGTCTCGTTGCACTTCCCCTTCTCCCAATCTATTGCCATTCAGATAATAATCTGCCTTCCTGTTTTTGCCACCAAAGTGGATAACCTCACATTTATTCACGTTATATTGCATCTGCCATGCTTCTGCCCAATCACCCAACCTGTCCAAATCATCCTGGAGTTTCTCGGCATCCTCCTCACAGCATACACGCCCACCCAGCTTTGTGTCGTCTGCAAACTTGGAGATATTACATCTAGTTCCCTTGTCTAGATCATTAATATATATTGTGAATAGCTGGGGTCCAAGGACCGATCCCTGCGGTACCCCACTAGTCACTGCCTGCCACTCGGAAAAAGACCCGTTTATTCCAACTCTTTGCTTTCTGTCTGCCAACCAGTTCTCTATCCAAGTCAATACCTTGCCCCCAATCCCATGTGCCTTAACTTTACACGCTAATCTCTTATGCGGGACCTTATCGAAAGCCTTTTGAAAGTCCAAATACACCACATCCACTGGTTCTCCCTTATCTATTTTACCAGTTACATCCTCAAAAAATTCCAGTAGATTAGTCAAGCACGATTTACCTTTTGTAAATCCATGTTGACTTTGTCCGATCCTGTCATTGTTTTCCAAGTGCTCTGCTATTACATCTTTTATAATGGACTCTAGCATTTTCCCCACTACCGATGTCAGGCTTACCGGTCTGTAATTCCCTGTTTTCTCTCGACCACCTTTTTTGAATAGTGGGGTAACATTAGCCACCCTCCAATCCATGGGTACTGTTCCAGATTCCATCGAATGTTGGAAGATGATCAGCAATGCATCTACTATTTCTAGGGCCACTTCCTTAAGTACCCTAGGATGTAGATTATCAGGCCCTGGGGATTTATCGGCCTTCAATGCCGTCAATTTCCCTAACAGCATTTCCCTACAAATACTGATTTCTTTCAGTTCCTCCCTCTCATTAGACCCTATGTTCCCCGACATCTCTGGGAGATTATTTGTGTCCTCCTTTGTGAAGACAGAACCAAAATGTGTATTTAATTGGTCAGCCATTTCTTTGTTCCCCATTATAAATTCCCCTGATTCTGACTGCAAGGGACCTACGCTTGACTTCACCAATCTTTTTCTCTTCACATATCTATAAAAGCTTTTACAGTCAGATTTTATGTTCCCTGCAAGCTTACTCTCATACTCTATTTTCCCCTTCTTAATTAATCCCTTTGTCCTCCTTTGTTGAATCCTAAACTGCTCCCAATCCTCAGGTTTACTGCTTTTTCTGGCCAATTTATATGTCCTCTCCTTGGATCTTATGCTATCCCTAATTTCCCTCGTTAGCCACGGTTGAGTCACCTTTTTTGTTTTATTTTTATGCCAAACTGGGATGAACAAATTCTGTAGTTCATCCATGCGATCTTTGAATGTTTGCCATTGCCTATCCACCGTCAACCCTTTGAGTGACATTCCCCAATCAATCCTACCCAACTCGCGCCTCATACTGTAATGTATATACCTTTAAGGGGAACTATCTTTTACAGCTCATGTATACTGCAGTACCGGCAGTGACCACACCTGTATATAGCACTGAGTAGTAATCTGTACAGATCAGTTGCAGTGTGAGCCACGTTGAGTAAACACCTGTTGTACCGTTCTCCGCTGTCTGTGTCTTATTATACACGGACACAACACATACCATCGTAGTTTCCTTTATTTAAATTCAGGACCCTAGTCTCTGAGTCAACTACTTCACTCTCCATCTTAATGAAGAATTCTATTATACAGGAAACTTTGAGTTATCCGGAGGCGAACCGTCCGGCAAGCTGGAGCCACCGGCAAAAATCAGGAGCCGTTTTTTATTCTTTTCGTTTCTTTTCTTTGCTTTTTTTGAACAGTCAAGCTGTGCAAGGTCTGTAGCTAAGCAACAGCTTGAGCTACAGACGCTACAGAGATGATTGCTGACTGTTTAGAGGCTGTTGCTAAACAACAGGGTTTGTTTGTTTCAACATTAGCTCTGGAGTGTACGGCAGTTTGGAGTGTATGGCAGCAGCTCGGTCCCGTCGGTGCCGGATAGCACAAAGTTTCCTGTATTATGATCGCTCCGACCCAAGGGGCCTCGTACAACAAGATTGCTAATTAATCCTTTCTCATTACATAATACCCAGTCTAGGATGGCCTGATCTCTAGTTAGTTCCTCGACATATTGGTCCAGGAAACCATCCCGTAAACACTCCAGGAATTCCTCCTCCACAGTATTGTTACTAATTTGGTTAGCCCAATCTATATGTAGATTAAAGTCACCCATGATGACAGCTGTGCCCTTATTGCACGCTTGTCTAATTTCCCTTTTAATGCCATCCCCAACCTCCGCATTTCTGTTTGGAGGTCTATATACCACTCCCACTAACGTTTTCTGCCCCTTGCCCTGCAAATTTTTCCTGTTCAGTTACATAAAGAAAGAAAGACTTTAATTTAAACAGTGCCTTTCACGACCTTAGGGCGTCCCAAAGTGCTTTACAGTCAATGAAGTATATTTTGACGTGTAGTCGCAGTGGTTACGCAGGAAACACGGCGGCCAATTTGTCAATGTGTGCGCAGCACAGCATGGCCCTGTGTTTTCTTTGCAACATAACATCCTTTTGCCCCCTTAATATTACCCTCTTCTCTTCATGTCCGAAATTAGCCCTATGGTCCTCTAACATCTTCATATCCCTTGGTTGCAAGACATCCCAGTGTCACTGAACGCCTAACATCCTCCTCCCTCACTGGATAGAATCTCTCCCCCAATTTTGCACTTTGCTCCCTAACATCCCCATGTGTGCTTGCATTCCTAACATTTTGTTCTACTGTTTTAAGGTGACCTAGCTCCCTTTTATCCACTCAGTATTCACCTTTATCCTCCTAATTTGCCCCTTGCCCCCCGAATATGCTCTCCATCACTCACTCAATATAAATTTCAGTGCAGCTCCTCGAAAAGTAATGTCCACTCTCAGACTGGGAAATGTAGTTCTTAGACATGAACAGGAAAGAGCAGGGAACAGGAGTGCGGAGGATGAATGGGAGGACAATGTTATCCAACTAGTGGGGCCAGAGAGCAATGGAGAACTGACAGGAAGAGGCTGATATTAGTGAATATCCAGAAAGGGTCGAGAATGGGCTGGACAGCATTGGACCGAGTAGGAGACACTCATGGAGAATGGGCTGGGGAGGGGTAGATCAAGGGGGGAGACAGTAGTGGAGTAGTGGAGAATGGGCTAGGGGGGAATCAGGAATGGACACAGGCGGTCGATAGCAGCAAAGATGGTGAATGGTACGAATGGTTGTCACATAGAGTAGCTGATCAGCAGTGTTAGGGAGCAGCAAGAACTTACATAGCCATGATTTTAACTCGGGGCGGGAGTGGTGTGGGTGCGGGCTAAGGCGGACAATAAACCGTCTGGACTTCGGCAGATTGAGGCTCAGGAGATATAAACTCCCAGGCCTCCTCTGCATAGGCTGCGACAGTCTTGATGTTGGGCGGCAAGAGGCAACAAGCTGGAGATCCGAATGAACAGTCCCCGTCACTCAGGTAAGTGGTTTGGAGGGAGTTCAGGAGGACCTCACAGTCAGGGGAAGAGGGGAAACCTATGACAGGGGAGGCCATCACTCTTGTACATCCTGGCCCCACAATGAAAGTAAAAAAAAGATCCACTTACCTTTTTGGACTTCTTCTGATCTCAGCTGTTCTTCCCCCTGAGTTGGCGGGAAGCCACAATGTCTTCTCCAAGCAGGGCTCTGGTTAAAATTACAGTTGGGTTCTGATGATGCCATCGTAGCTTCATCTGCTCAGAAGATTGGAACCCGTGGTAAAACAGTGGGATCAATGTGGGTAGGTCTCACCTGGCTTCCGCCTTCAGGCAGGGTTAAAATCAGCCGAGACTGTCGTGCAAGGTACAAAAGATAAATTATTGTCTTTTTTATATAAATTTACAAACATTGAAACAGAATTTTTAAAACCATTATCTGTACTCATGCAGGGATGCTCTGCTAGGGGATGTGTAACTTGTGCTGGCGCGAGAGAGCGTGGAGGTGCTGCAGTTCCCACCTGGTGGCAGAGATGGACCGGATGGCGTGACAGCTCATTGCTCAATATAGAATGAAAAATTCTAATAAGGCATGATAGAATGGTGACAGGCACATCACCTTACACCTCCACAACAAACTCCGTACCCTCACAACTTATTCCAATCCCCTCCCTGGCCACTGTTTCAGGTTGAAGCCGACTATTTGCAACCTCAGAATCCTATTTGACCCTGAGCTAAGCTTCCGAACATATATCCTCTCCATCACAATGACCGCCTACTTTCACCTCCGTAACATTTCCCATTTCCGCTCCTGCCTCAGGCCATCTGCTGATGAAACCCTCATCCATGACTTTGTTACCTTTACACTTGACTATTCCAATACTTTCCTGGCCGGCCTCCCATCCACTCTCCATAAACTTCAGCTCATCTAAAACTCTGCTGTCCGTATCCTAACTCACACCAAGTTCCGCTCACCCATCATCCCGGTACTTGCTGACCTACATTGCCTCATGGTCCCCCAATTTAAAATTATTATCCTTGTAGATAAAGAGTAGGTACTGGAAAGGCTGGCAGTTCTTAAAGTGTATAAGTCACCTGGTCCAGGTCGGATGCATCCTGGATTGCTGAGGAAATTGCAGAGGTGCTGGCCACAATCTTCCAACCCTCCTTAGATACAGGGGTGGTGCCATAGGACTGGAGGATTGCAAATGTTAACCCTTGTTCAAAAAAGGGGAGAAGAATAAACCTGGCAATTGCAGGCCAGTCAGTTTAACATCGGTGTTGGGGAAGCTTTTAGAAACAATGGACCCGATTTTAATTTTGCACACTCTGGGAGCAGGGGGTGTCTAATAGCGCACAAAGTAAGTACAGTGCATCTGTTAGTTGCTTTTTAACTCAGCCAGTTCATTATAATTTTACTTCCCTTACAATCAGCGGCAGCGAGTGTGATGTGGACCCGCAAGATGCGATCTCAACTCCAGTATTTAAAGAGACACTACAAACATGCAAGTTGAAGGCGTTTGGAGTTGGGAAGAATAGAGAAGCAAGTGGCAGAATGTATTCCACACAGACAAAGGCTGTGCCTCGTTTCAGTGACATGCCCCTGGATGTGCTGCTGGGGGCTGTAAGGAGTCAAAGCGCTTCTACTTCTCACCCACAACCCACCTCTCAGTCAGTATCCCACATACTGATTCGTCTCCCAATGGCCGAGTCTGCTCCTGCACAGGTGCAAGTGGAGCATTCTTTGGTGGGGCCCTCACGTACTCCAAAACCCAGAGGATGTCGCCCAAGAGCATCTCAGCAGTCAGAGCAGGGACCTGAGCAGCCTGCCACTACCTCTGCTGAAGCCACAGGGGTTGCACCATGTAGGAGTAGCAGAAAAAGGAAGAGTAAAGCTTTGTAGTTGCACAAGGGTATGCACATGGGTGTTTGAGAAAATGTTGTTTTGATAAATTTTTGTTCTTTATTTAGCTCACAAAACTGTTATTCTTTTTCACCACTTTCCCATCTTGTCCATTCTTGGGTGCTGGGTCGTAAGTGGCCTTCTAACTTGTTTGATGATGAATGTGAAGACATAAATTGATAGGGACCAATGGGGGATAGGCCGAGCCTGCTCAACCTTTCCTCATAAGTCAAACCCCTCATCTCTGGAATTAACCTAGTGAATCGTCTCTGAACTGCCTCCAATGCAAGTATATCCTTCCTTAAATAAAGAGACCAAAACTGCACGCAGTACTCAAGGTGTGGTCTCACCAATACCTTGTACAGTTGTAGCAGGACTTCCCTGCTTTTATACTCCAACCCCCTTGAAATAAAGGCCAACATTCCATTTGCCTTTTTGATTACTTGCTGTATCTGCATGCTAACTTTTTGTGTTTCATGCACAAGGATCCCCAGGTCCCTCTGAACTGTAGCATTTTGTAATCTCCATTTAAATAATAGTTTGCTTTTTTATTTTTCCTGCCAAAGTGGATAACCTCGCACTTTCCCACATTATACTCCATCTGCCAAATGTTTGCCCACTCACCTAGCCTGTCTATATCCCTTTGCAGATTCTTTGGGCAGGATTTTCATTGGGCCGTGGAGGTGGCGTGTGGGGGGTTAAAATCTCGAAATCGGGGGGGCACGAACCCATCCCGCCTCCAACCCGCCTCCATGCCAGTTTCAAAGGAGGCGGATACCTGATCTGTGCTGGGACACGCCTCCCCGAGGCGGGAAGGGGATTAGTGCCAATTAACTGCATGTTAACAAGTAGTTAACAGGCAGTTTTTAGCCTAATCCCTATTTTTATCCCTGAAGTGTGGGATTCCCGACGGCTCCAAACCACGCCAAGTTAGCGAGGCGGACCGTTGGGCTGAAGGGCTTGGTGGGTTCGAGATGTCCGGTGTTCAGGTGAGTGATGGGTGCATGAGTTCAGAGGTAAGTGTGTTTGGTGTGTGTAAAGTGTTTAAAGAAGTTTTGCTTACATTTACTTACCTTTACAGCCTTCCTTCCTTCAGGTCTCGGGAGTCCCTCATCTCACCGGCACAGAAAGCAGAATGGCCGCGATCTGTCAAAAGTTGCAAAATCAGCTTTCTGTTCTGGAGAGATCTCTAAATCAGCCTGAGAGGAAGGAATTAACTTGGAGTACAGATTGTCAGTGTTTGACAGCTTTAAACAGCTGTCAAACGCTGATATTTCATCTGTCAAAAGCTTTTGACAGATGAAATGTCAATCTGTGACGTCACCTGTTGGGTGGCCCTTAATTGGCCTGCTGAGCCCGCTGGTCGGGCTCAACAAGGTCAATCAAGTGAAAATCGTGTGGGTTGGCCACAACTCAATGGAGGCAGGACTACAACCCTGAAAGTTGTAGTCCCACCTCCTACACGCCTCCTCAATGAAAATCCAGCCCTTTGAGTCCTCTGCACAACTTGCTTTCCCACCCATCTTTGTATCATCCGCAAACTTGGCTACATTACACTCAATCCCTTCATCCAAGTCATTAATGTAGATTGTAAATAGTTGGGGCCCCAGCACCAATCCTTGTGGCACCCCACTAGTTACCGTTTTCAAAAATTTGTTTGTGGGATCAGGGCGTCGCTGGCAATGCCAGCATTTATTGCCCATCCCTAGAAAATTACCCATTTACCCCGACTCTCTGCTTTCTGTTAGTTATCCAATTCTCTATTCATGCTAATATATTACCCCTAACTCTGTGAGCTCTTATCTTATGCAGTAACCTTTTATGTGGCACCTTATCGAATGCCTTCTGGAAATCCAAATGCACCACATCCACTGGCTCACCCTTGTCCACCCTGCTTGTTACATCCTCAAAGAACTCTAGCAAATTTGTTAAACATGATTTCCCTTTCCTAAAACCATGCTGACTCTGTTTGACTGCAGTATGTTTTTCTAAATGCCCTGCTACTGCTTCCTTAATGAAGGACTCCAGATCAGGGAGCTTGGACTGCCGCAGGACAAAAGCATCATGGCAGCTGCCTGGGAATCTTACGCACACCTGCATAAACATCTTTTTGTGGTTGCACACCAACCGTACATTGATGGAGTGGAAGCACTTGTGGTTGACGAATACTCCTGATTGTTCGGCGGGTACCCGGATTGCCACGTGTGTGTAGTCGATGGTGCCCTGCATCTGTGGGAAGCCAGCCAGAGCCACTAAACCGAGCGCCCGCTCATTCTGACTGGTATCATTGGTGGCAAAGTTAACATAATTGCCGACCCTGGCAAACAACCCATCAGTCACCGCTTTTATGCATTTGTGGGAGGCCGACTGAGAGATCCTACATATGTCTGCGGCAGAGCCCTGGAAGGATCTGGAGGCAAAAATGTTGAAGGCAGTGGTGACTTTGACAGCCACTGGTAACGCGTGGCCACCAGGTTCAACAGGCAGCAGGTCTTCTTCTAGGAGGCTGCAGATGTCTGCCACCACCTGACATGACATCCTGAGGCTTCTGAGACACTAGTGTTCAGACATATCAAGGAAACCGAGCCTCTGCCTGTAGACCCTGTTTCGTGGATCGTGCCTCCTGTGAGCTGCACCTCTCTGCTGGTCCTCTCTCTGCTGGTCCTCTCTTTGCTGGGCCCCTCTCTCCTGGTCCCCTCTCTGCTGGTCCCCTCTCTGCTGATTGCCTTTGCTATACAGCTACAGGTCTGTGAGCAGCAGGCTCCTGCATGTGCTGGTCATGTAGCTGGTTATCTTGGTCCTCATCTGAGGTCCAATCTAGAGTAGCATAAGCGGCACCCATCCTGATGTGGGAGCAAACCTCCAAAGTGTAGAAAGTAACCTCTAAATTGTGCAATATAACATCTCAGCAAAATTACTGTGAACAAACTCTTTCCCACTAGCAGGTAAGAAAGCAGCTATGAGTACTGAGTATTTATTAGCATCTTTGCCTGAGATTGCTTCAACCCCTTAATTGCCACTGTGTACTTGCCTTGGTTTCACTGACGAGTTTCAGGAAACCTGGGAAACCCAGGGACCCAATGTTAAACTGAAAACTGTGTCAATATTGCTCTAATTGAGTGATTAGCATATAGAAATTGATAACTCGCCTCTCCCGAGGGGGTTGCGCGCACGCAGCCGCACGCTCCAGTCAAATGCTACAGTTGACAGGTTGGAGCTGGCTTCCTGATGCACTGGCAAGTTTCATGGTTTAAACCCTCCACCCACACCGAAACCCATATGCTCTTCCAGATTAAAATTCAGCCCAATAATCTAGGAGAAAATTAACAGCCACTTGGACACGTATGGACCTATAAAGGAGAGCCAGCATGGATCTGTTAAGGGAAAATTGTGTTTGACTAACTTAAAAAGATTGAGTTTTTTGATGAGGTAACAGAAAGGATAGATTAAGGCAGTGCGGCTGATGTTTATATGGACTTTCAAAAGGCATTTGATAAAGCACCACATAATAGGCTTCTTAGCAAAATTGAAGGCCATGGGATAAAAGAGGCAGTAGCAGTATGGATACAAGCTTGTCTAAGGGATAGAAAACCAAGAGTTGTGGTGAATGGCTGCTTTTTGGACTGGAGGCAGGTATACAGTGGCGTTCCCCAGGGTTCAGTTCTAGGACCACTGTTTTTGATATACATTAATGCCTTAGACTTGGAAGGTACAGGTCACAATTTTGAAATTTACAAATGACATGAAACTTGGGAGTGTAGTAAACAATGATGAAGATAGTAATAGAATTCAAGAGGACATAGACAGGCTGGTAGAATGGGAGGACACATGGCAGATGAAATTCAACGCAGAAAAGTATGAGGTGATACATTTTGATAGGAGGAATGAGGAGAGACAATATAAGCTAAATGGTACAATTTTAAAGGGGGTGCAAGAATAGAGTGACCTGTGGGTTTTTGTGCACAAATCTTTGAAGGTAGTAGGACAGGTTAATAAATCACATGTGATCCTGGGCTTTATAAATAGAGGCATGGGGGGTTAAATTGAACTCCGTAGCGTCCATTCTTTTGGGTGCTACAAGGCCTCCTAAAGGTTGAAAACAGCGTACGTGATGCGCGCGCCATATTTGTAAAGATGTTTGTATGCACGCACCTAACGACCGCCGGTACCATGCAGAGTAGGCAGATCATGATGTCAATCAGTGTGCAATGCTGATTTGATGCCAGTGCTGCCATTTTTGAGCTCCACGTTGCAGCCTACGCCCTCTCTTAAATTCGCACATCTGAACACATGTGCAACGGCATGAAGGACCCCCACTAGCGCTACTTAAAGGGATCATGAACTACTTACAGCAGCAGGGTTTCAGCAGCAGATGATCTGAGACAGGGCGGAGTCGGGTGATTTTCCGGATGTGGAAATAGGCGGTCTTAGTGATGGCGTGAATATGTGGCCAGAAGCTCATCTCGGGGCCCAATATGACACAAAGGTTGCGAACAGTCTGGTTCAGCCTCAGACAGTTGCCAGGGAAAGGAATGGAGTCAGTAGCTATGAAAGACAGTGGCTTCGGTCTTCCCAATATTTAGTTGGAGGAAATTTCTGCTCATCCAGAACTGGATGTTGGACAAGCAGTGTGACAATTTAGAGACAGTGGAGGGGTCGAGAGAGTTGATGGTGAGGTAGAGCTGGGTGTCGTCCATACATGTGGAAACTGACACTGTTTTCGGATGATGTCGCCGAGGAGCAGCATGTAGATGAGAAATAGGAGGGGACCAAGGATAGATTCTTGGGGGACACCAGAGGTAATGGTGCAAGAGCGGGAAGAGAAGCCATTGCAGGTGAACCAGATGAGTGCAGTCCCACCCAGCTGAACGATGGTGGAGAGGAGTTTGAAGGAGGATGGTGTGGACAGCCATGTCAAAGGCTGCAGACAGAACAAGGAGGGATAGTTTACTTTTGTCGCAGTCACATAAGGTGTGATTTGTGACTTTGATAGGAACCATTTTGGTACTGTGGCAAGAGCGGAAACCTAATTGGAGGGATTCAAACATGGAGTTCCGGGAAAGATGGGCACGGATTTGGGAGGCGAACACATTCAAGGACTTTGGAGAGGCAAGGGAGGTTGGAGATGGGGCGGTAGTTTGCAAGGACGGAGGGGTCAAGGGTTGTGTTTTTGAGGAAACTATTACAGAGAAACTCTTTCCTCTGGTGGGGGAATCCAGAACAAGGGGGCATAATCTTAAAATTAGAGCTATGCCATTTAGGACTGAAATCAGGAAGCACTTTTTCACTCAAAGGGTAGTGGAAATCTGGAACTCTCTCCCCCAAAAGGCTGTGGATGCTAGACTGAGATCGATAGATTTTTGTTAGGTAGGAGTATCAAAGGCTATGGATCAAAGGCAGGTAAATGGAGTTAAGATACAGTTCAGCCATGTTCTAGTTAAATGGCGGAACAGGCTCGAGGGGCTGAATGGCCTCCTCCTGTCCTTATGTTCTTATGTTCCTATCCCCCACTCCCTTCACCCCACCATTAACGCCTGTGCCTTCAACCACTTGGACCACACGCTCTCCAACTCCCTTTGCTCCTTTAAATCTCTTTAAAACCTACTTCTTGGATCAAGCTTTTGCTCACCCTTCTGTGATGAAATATTCCATTCATCGCTCTTCAGTATTTCTCTGCCTGTGACTGTGGTTGGTTTCAGTTTCATTTCCATTGTATTGTACTGTGTGTAGGGCTCCGCCCATACCTGGCTCCTATGTAAGCTGGCCCAGCCTGCAGCACATCCAGTACGGCAGACCTCTGGATGGAAGATACATTCTCCTCTGTGTGTTACCTTCTAAGTCAATAAAAGCCTTGTTTTGTTTCGCTAACATCGAGTCTCGGATTTATTGAGGCACATCAATTTTATTGACTTAATTTTCAACACAATGGATCAACTCTTGAAACCCCAACGTTTGGATTTGGACCAGCATGCTTCGGACGCATCGGCACGCTTCGGACACTGGTTTATGTGTATGGAATTCTTCCTGGACAATTCCGCAGCCGTCAAAGACGCTACGGACGCTGCGAGTATGAAACTCGGAATTCTGCGGAATTGGGTAAGCCACCGGGTTTACCCCCTCATCCAAGATGCCGACACGTACCCGGCCGCCTGCGACATCTTAAAGGCGCATTACCAGCAGCCTACGAATGAGGTGTATGCTAGGCATCTGCTCGCTACTTGCGCACAACGACCTGGGGAATCGGTGGAGGAGTTCCTAGGCACCCTGAAAACGCTTGGCAAAGACTGCAAGTGCCAAGATGTAAAAGCCGCAGTGTACACTGACGAGCTTGTTCGCGATGCCTTTATCACAGGCCTCAGCTCCACTTACATCCGGCAGAGACTGCCGGAAAAAACGGGATTGGACCTGAAACAGGCTGCGGACACAGCACGATCCCTGGATGTGGCCCAGAGAAACTCGGACGCCTACTCTTCAGCCCGCGCCGTCCACGCCGCCACGTGTGCACCAAGGGCACCGCCATCTTGGAAGGCATCTTCCCCGCCCGGCAGCCCGACACCGTCGGGGCCCCGCTCTCACCCCAGAAGCCCTACGACAGCCGCGACGCGTCGGGAACCCAACTGCTACTTCTGCGGGCAGCCGAAGCACACCAGAAACCTGTGCCCGGCGAAAGGCACCACCTGCTTTAAGTGCGGTAAGAAGGGGCACTTCGGGAAGGTGTGCAGAGGGAACCCCGCCGGAAAACCCGCCACCGCCGCGTGTGCGCCGTGGGAGCGGCCATCTTGGACGCCATCTTGCCCGACCTCGTGGGGTCCGCCATCTTGTGAGCAGGCAGCGTGGACACCATCTTGTCTCGATCAGGGCCCTACAGTGGCATCGGTCACAGTGGACCAGACCAGGCCGCACCCGCTATCCAAATCAATGGTGGACATCGAGGTAAACGGGTGCAGGGTTAAATGTTTAATTGACAGTGGAAGCACGGAGAGTTTTATCCACCCTGAACTGGTACAACAACTCTCCCTAAAGGTGGTCCCTACTCGGGCTACCATCTCTCTGGCTGATAAAACCCAGACATCGACCATTATGGGTTACTGCACGGTACAGTTGTCCGTTAACGGAACTGTATACGATAATTTTAAAGTATTAATCATGAAGAATCTATGTGCGAGCGTGATCTTGGGCCTGGATTTCCAGTGCTACCACCAAAGCATCACGCTCAATTACGGTGGGTCCCAGCCGCCCCTCACAGTGTGCGGTCTGGCTACCCTGAAGGTAAAGCCGCCTCCGCTATTCGCGAACCTTACCCCTAACTGCCGGCCAATAGCGACCAAAAGCAGGAGGTACAGCTGGGAGGACAGGCGGTTTATCGCGACCGAGGTAGACAGGCTCCTGAAAGAGCGCATTATTGAACGCAGCAATAGCCCGTGGCGCGCCCAAGTGGTGGTGGTAAGGGGTAGCGAGAAGAAACGGATGGTGATCGACTATAGCCAAACGATCAACAGGTACACCCAACTAGACGCCTACCCGCTACCCCGCATTTCAGAAATGGTGAACCAAATCGCCCAATACCGGGTGTTCTCCACCATCGACCTCAAGTCAGCGTACCACCAGCTCCCTATCAGACCAGAGGACCGCCCGTACACCGCCTTTGAGGCGAACGGACGCCTCTACCAATTCCTCAGAGTCCCCTTTGGGGTGACGAATGGGGTCTCGGTCTTCCAGAGGGAGATGGACCGCATGGTCGATGACCACCACTTGCAGGCAACCTTCCCCTACCTCGACAATGTCACCATCTGCGGTCACAACCAGCAGGATCACGACTCGAACCTCGAGAGGTTCCTGAAAACCACACAAAAACTCAACCTCACCTACAACGAGGACAAGTGCGTTTACAACACCACGCGCCTCTGCATACTAGGCAGCATGGTGGAGAATGGGGAAATCGGACCAGACCCCGACCGATTGCGCCCCCTACGGGAGCTGCCCCTGCCCAACACTCCCAAAGCCCTGAAAAGGTGCCTGGGGTTATTTTCTTATTATTCCCAATGGGTCCCCAACTACTCCGACAAAGCCCGCCCCCTCTTGAAAGCATCCTCTTTTCCGCTCTCTGCTGAGGCCCATGCCGCCTTCAAAAGCATTAAGCAGGATATTGAGTGGGCCACGTTACAGGCAGTGGACGAGAACACTCCCTTTCAAGTGGAAAGTGATGCGTCTGACTTTGCCTTGGCGGCCACCCTCAACCAGGCGGGGCGGCCCGTAGCTTTCTTCTCGAGGACCCTCCAAGGGCCCGAGATCAGACACTCCTCCGTAGAAAAGGAGGCCCAAGCCATCGTGGAGGCAGTGCGCCACTGGCAGCACTACCTAGCCGGCAAACGCTTCACCCTACTTACCGACCAGCGGTCGGTAGCGTTTATGTTCAATAATAAACAGAGGGGGAAGATTAAAAATGATAAGATTCTTAAGTGGCGGATCGAGCTCTCCACCTTCGATTATGACATCATTTACCGGCCAGGGGCCCTTAACGAATCCCCTGACGCCCTCTCACGAGGGTTGTGTGCCAGCGCCACCGGGGATCGGCTACAGACCCTCCACAATGACCTCTGCCACCTAGGGGTCACGCGGCTGTTCCACTTCATAAAGTCCCGCAACTTACCCTACTCGATTGAGGAAGTTCGGTCCCTGACCAGGAACTGTCGCACTTGCGCTGAGTGCAAGCCTCGGTTCTACCGCCCAGATAGAGCCCATTTAATCAAAGCTACACGGCCCTTTGAGCGGCTCAGCTTAGATTTCAAGGGCCCCCTCCCGTCCGTCGACCGCAATGTTTACTTCCTGAACATTGTGGACGAATACTCTCGTTTCCCATTCGCCTTCCCCTGCCCAGACATGACCAGCGCCACGGTCATTAAATGCCTCAACAGCCTGTTCTGCCTGTTCGGTATGCCGAGCTACATCCATACAGATAGGGGGGCGTCCTTCATGAGTGAAGAGCTACGCCAGTACATGCTGTCCAGGGGGATCGCCACGAGCCGTACCACCAGCTACAACCCCCGGGGTAACGGTCAAGTGGAGCGAGAGAACGGGACAGTATGGAAAGCAGTCACTCTAGCTCTAAGGACCAAAGGCTTCCCTATCTCCCGCTGGCAGGAAGTCCTCCCAGATGTGCTCCATTCGATACGGTCGCTATTGTGTACTGCCACTAATGCCACGCCTCACGAGCGAATGTTTGTCTTTCCTCGGAAATCCACCTCAGGCGTATCCATGCCGTCATGGCTCTCCACCCCAGGTCCGGTATTCGTGCGAAGGCATGTGAGGGGCCACAAGACGGACCCTCTCGTGGAGTCAGTGCACCTACTCCACGCCAACCCCCAATACGCGTATGTCCGGCACGCCGACGGAAGGGAGGACACCGTGTCCATAAAAGACGTCGCCCCAGCCGGTAACGACAACAACCACGACAACAGCAGCAACAACGACCACAGCAACTCTTACCCACCCACTACTCTTTCATCACCCCCGGAAGAACATCGACCAACAGTACCCCCACCAACTACCCCTTCAACAACCCTGGCGGCACCCCCGGCAGAGACCCAGGAGGCCACCGGGGACACCCAGCCGACACCCGCGGCACCACAACAGCCACATCGGTCGCAGAGGACTATCAAACCCCCGAACAGACTAAATCTATAGAAGGGGTGAATGTGATGAAATATTCCATTCATCACTCTTCAGTATTTCTCTGCCTGTGACTGTGGTTGGTTTCAGTTTCATTTCCATTGTATTGTACTGTGTGTAGGGCTCCGCCCATACCTGGCTCCTATGTAAGCTGGCCCAGCCTGCAGCACATCCAGTACGGCAGACCTCTGGATGGAAGATACATTCTCCTCTGTGTGTTACCTTCTAAGTCAATAAAAGCCTTGTTTTGTTTCGCTAACATCGAGTCTCGGATTTATTGAGGCACATCACCTTCCTAATATCTCCTTCTTTGGCTCAGCTTAAAAAATGACTAGCATTTACTTTGACTTCAACTGACAATGTGCTATTGCTATTGTTGACTTCGACTGCACATCTTACCCTGCTAAGCGATGAAATTTGGTGACAGTTTCTTTGATAAGCTCAAACACTGCTCCTTGATTAACTGTAGGAAGCTTAGCCATTTGTGAACGTTTCTTGGCCTGTGGTAGCTGGTAGGCATAGTATAGAACCTCCTAGGATCTTGCCATTTGCTTTCTACAGTCTCTACAACTGCCCATTCACTGTCTCATCTTACAATTGTTTATGCATTCATTCTTCTGCTAATGTGACGCATTGACATAGCTCAATTGGGAGCATACTTCACTCTAAGTCAGAAGGTTATAGGTTGAATTCCTACTCCAGGACTTGAGCTCATATTCTGAGCTGACACTTCAATGTAGTCCTGAAGGAAATAATGTGAACCCTGTCAATCTATTCAAGTGAATGTAAAAGATCTCATGGCAGGCACTATTTGATAAAGAGCATGGAATTCTGCAGGTATTCTGAACAACATTCCTCTCTCAACCACATTGGTTCTGTGTCTCTTTTATTAAAAGGTTACCCCCCGCTTCCCCCTATCTCCACTCTAGAGCAAGTCCACCAGCCTAACTTGGCAATTGCCCCTGTTTCAAATAAATTAAGATTGTTGCAGCAGCAAGTGTGAATGTCAAATTATATTTAATTGACTCCAGAATGCTGGCTTCAGATGCCCCGCCTGAAATCTAATGCACACCAGAAAACCCTACTCTCCTGTGAATTTAACCTCTTTAAAGCAAGCATTAACATGAAAGCATGTTTTAAAATAACTCATTGTAATACACTTTACTCACGGTAATACATTGTAATACTAGCTGGAGTGCCCGGCGGTGCCGAGGGTTTTTTGAGAGCATGTTGTTATGAAAAAAGTAGAAATAATTTTTATATATATAAATGAGTTTGTCTGTCTGTCTGTCTGTGTGGGAAGGAGAGAGAGGGAAAGAGAGTGAGAGAGAGGCAAGGGGATCGAGAGAGAGACTGGGGGGAGAAGAGAGAGACGGGGGGGAGAAGAGAGAGACGGGGGGAGAGAGAGAGAGAGACTGGGGGGAGAGAGAGACTGGGGGGAAGAGAGAGAGAGAGAGACTGGGGGGAGAAGAGAGAGACTGGGGGGAGAAGAGAGAGACTGGGGGGAGAGAGAGAGACTGGGGGAGAGAGAGAGACTGCGGGTGAAGAAGGGCGGCTGCCATTTTGTGAGGTCGGCGGGAAGTTCCCTCACCCTCTCCCTCTCCCTCCCCCTCTCTCTCCCGCTCCCTCTCTCTCCCCGCCCCTCTCTCCCTACCCCTCTCTCTCCCTGCCCCTCTCTCTCTCTCCTTCCCTCCTCGCTCTCTCTCCCTCCCTCCCTCCCCTCTCCCTCTCCTCTCCCTCCGACTCACCAAGGTACCAGAACGGAGCATATCCGACACCGGGAGTCTGGGTGCCCATCGCTCCGAAGCGAGCCCGGGGTTCCTCATGGTTAACGCGGCGGGCCTTTGGACCCAGTTGGCCGGGCGGCAGTGGAACGCCTTTCGCTCCGGACTCCCGTGTCTGATATCGGTCGGGGACGGTTCGTGTGAAAGCCCCAGTTTTCCCGGTCCCGCACTCACGGCAAGAGAGAGAGGGGGAAGGAGAGAGAGAGAGAGAGGGAAGGAGAGAGAGAGAGAGGGAGGAAGAGAGGGAAGAGGAGAGAGAGAGAGAGAGAGGGGGGGAAGGAGAGAGAGAGAGAAATTTTTTAAGCTTCAGGCCCGGCCGGTCTGTAATGGCCGCCACTCACCTCAGTAACGGCAGTTTGAAGGATTAGGCCCCGCCCACAAACGCCATGAAACGCCCCCCGTGACGCACCGATTGGTCAACCATCAGGTCACTGAACTGTAGGATTGGTCAACCATCACGTCACTCAACGCTAATGAGCGGTAGGATTGGTCAACTGCTAATGAGCGGATTTTTCCCCGTTTTTTGAACGTTTTTTGTCTACTGTCCGAACAATTTTTGTCTGACCAAAAAGTAAAGACACCTAGTAGACTCCCCTAATCATAAGCTTTCTTTTGATATAACATATGTGTAGGTACGCTCTATAACTTTTGAATGATGCCCGGACAGACAGACAGACAGACAGAACTATCCTTTTATTTATATATATATATAATATAGCTATTTACTCAGTAATTGATTGTGATACACTTTACTCATAGTGATATATTTTTTCATTGTGATATATTTAACACAATGCAATGCACTTGAATGCATATTAGTCATGTTAATACATTTTATTTATGATAATGCACTCGTCGAATTAAATATCAAGTTACCTTTTGAACATGACACAGTGCGGTTCAACCTATGCTCTACATGAGTGGTTCAAACCAGCCTGCAAAAAGCAATGATAAACAGCACAAACTTAGAATCATAGAATGCTTACAGCATAGAAGGAGGCCATTCAGCCTGTCAAGCCCATGCTGGCTCTCTGCAAGAACACTTCAGCTCGTCCCACTCCCCCACCCTTTCCCCATAGCCCTGCAATTTTTTTTCCTTCGGGTACTTATCCAATTCCCCTTTGAAAGCCACAGTTGAATCTGCCTTCACCACTCTCTCAGGCAGTGTTTTCCAGATCCTAACCACTCTCTGCGTAAAAAAGTTTTTCCTCATGTCCTGTCATGAACCTGGTTCATATTCGATCAGTATTCAGTTCTGAGTTTTTCTTTTGTAAAACCTTTTTCATTCTGTAATGCGTGGCAAAGTAATGTCAATAATTTTTAAGAAAGATGAAGGAAGAAAGCAGCAAGTGCCAGATGTTATTTGCAGTACTGTCTGTTTTAAGCATCATCTGCTTGTGGCATTCTAAGAAATTAAATGATTAAATGCTGTGTTGGAAACCCCTCCCTGAGGTGGTGGTTAGCCCTGGTTTTGTAGTTAGGTTGTGGATTAAACTGCTATCTGGAAGATTTATTGTTATTATTACAGACTGATTACATTGGACCAACGGTGGCTTGTTGGAGGAGGAAGCCTGTCCTGACCTTCCTGTTGTCTGTGGAACTCTACCTCTTTCCACTTTGAGTGGAGGAATGTGCTGAAAGATTTATTAACATGGAAAATCCAGTGAAAGGTCTTTTGTTTGGGGGGAATGGTGATATATGGACTTGACCCCGGGCAGGTTAGGAAAGGGCAGGCAGGTTACAGCTACAGAGCTGGAGAGGTTAAATTTTATATACCCGGACAAACAGATGCTGGCTTCCTAGGTTCAATACAGACAGGAGTTCCGTGACTCTGAACCTGATTGGGAATGAGAATATTTAACATCCTGAAGGGAAATATGTTCAAAAGATGGGAATTAGAATTATGAACCTTTTGCCACCGCTTTTCTCAAATACAGATCTGTTAAGCAGCTGCCAGACATAATAAAACATTGATATATTGCAGTGCATGATTTATTACTGAATGCTGTAATTCTTTATACTGATGCCTGTGAGGTAATTTAGACGTATTTTTTTGCCACTTGCTTTTCAGGTCAGTTTTATTAGAGTATGCAAGGCATTGAGAGGTCATTTTTACTGAGTTGCCAGATACTGTGCCTTTGTTCTATTGAAATGAGAACAGGAGCTTGGTAGGGTGACATTCTCTAATTAATATTACTCCCTTCGGCAGTGCAGCAAATATATACTGGTAACAATTTTGAAAGGACAAAATGAAAACAAGGCCTTAACTTAGACTGTTTTCAGTTATAATAACGGTGGTATGACGTGTGTGTCCTTTTAGCATCACAGTTTGGATGCTTGCTGTCCGACTTAATGCCCTTTAGCCCTGACACTCAAAGCTGCTAACTACTATTTTAATCTGCTTCACAGCAATAAGTCAGTTTATCACAGAACCTTACAACACAGAAAGAGATCATTTAGACCATCAGGTCTGTGCCACGAGTCACCTAATCTAATCCCAATATCCTGCTCACTCCTCAAACACTTCAATATTCTTTTTCTCAAACAACTATCTAATTCCCTTTTAAAATAATTTATTTATGGCCACTGCTTCTACAGGGTTTGAGGTAGGGAATTTTGCATTTTAACGACCAGTTTTATAACCTCTCTCACACTTAGGGATCCTATGACCATTTTGTTACAGAAAGGATTTGGAAAAACAGTTACTTTAAATGTTATGTTTTAAAGCATAGTACATTCATGCAAGTTTAAAAAAAAGTGTCTGAAATGATAGATAATTAAGATGGTAATTGATACGCTTATCAATTACTTCATAAAAGGTGATGAGTCGAAGAAGAGATGATGAGTCGAAAGAAGAGATGAATAAGGCTTTTATTAGCTAAGAAGAGACCATGCTTCTTCGTGAGTGACTGAACAAGTCTGAACGAAACCCACACAGTGGTGGGTGGAGTCAGCTGAGGCATGCCTCCATACACAGCGCCACCCAGAGGTGGCAATATACAATACAGTGGTTTACCACATTCACCCCTTGTTTAATGTGAAGTCCAGCGGGGTGAAGGGTACTACAAGTTAAGTCTATCAGGAGGCCTTGTCTGACGTCCTGATCGTCGTGGTGGCGGCGGTGGTGTTGCAGCATCTGACGTCGGGTCTGGTGTCTGGGTGGTTGGCGAAGATTCCTGGGGCTTTGGCATGCCGTCTGCAGGGGTTGGGTTGGGAGGGGTGGTGGGGGATAACAGTGGTAAGGGGGATAACGGTGGTAAGGGGGATAACGGTGGTAATTCAGGGGTACCCGAGGGTGCGAGATCTCGTATGGAGACCGTGTCCTCCCGCCCGTCTGGGTATGTCACCCAGGCATACTGGGGGTTGGCGTGTAGGAGGTGCACCCGCTCGACCAGGGGGTCCGTTTTATGCGTCCTCACGTGCCTCCGCAGTAGGACGGGCCCAGGAGAAGTCAACCATGCCGGTAGCGAGGTTCCCGATGTAGACTTCCGGGGGAAAACGAACATTTTCTCATGAGGGGTCGCATTAGTGGCAGTACAAAGCAGTGACCGAATGGAGTGAAGCGCTGCAGGGAGGACCTCCTGCCAGCGGGAGGTCGGAAGGCCCTTAGATTTTAGTGCTAAGAGGACTGCCTTCCAAACCGTCGCGTTCTCCCTTTCCACCTGGCCGTTCCCCCGGGGGTTGTAACTGGTGGTCCTGCTCGTGGCGATACCTCTTGTTAGCAGGTACTGCCGAAGTTCGTCGCTCATGAACGATGAGCCCCTGTCGCTATGTATATAGCTGGGGAACCCGAACAGAGCGAAGATGTCATTCAGACACTTGATGACCGTGGTACTGGTCATGTCTGGGCAAGGGATGGCAAAGGGGAAACGGGAGTACTCATCAACTATGTTGAGGAAGTACACATTGCGGTCAGCGGAGGGGAGGGGCCCTTTAAAATCGACGCTCAGGCGTTCGAAGGGGCGGGTGGCCTTGATCAGGCTTGCTCTGTCCGGCCTATAGAAGTGCGGTTTGCACTCGGCGCAGATTTGGCAGCTCTTGGTCATGGTCCTGACCTCCTCGATGGAGTAGGGCAGGTTACGGGATTTGATAAAATGGAAAAACCTGGTGACCCCCGGGTGGCAGAGGTCATTGTGGAGGGACTGCAGCCTATCACTCTGCGCGTTGGCGCATGTACCACGTGATAGGGCATCTGGGGGCTCATTGAGTTTCCCTGGCCGATACAAGATATCATAATTGTAGGTGGAGAGTTCGATTCTCCACCTCAAGATCTTGTCGTTCTTGATTTTACCCCTCTGCTTATTATTAAACATAAAAGCTACTGAACGCTGGTCAGTGAGCAGGGTAAATCGTTTCCCGGCCAGGTAATGCCTCCAGTGACGCACCGCTTCTACAATAGCCTGGGCCTCCTTTTCGACGGAGGAGTGTCTCGTCTCGGGGCCCTGGAGGGTCCTTGAGAAAAAGGCCACGGGTCTGCCCGCCTGGTTAAGGGTCGCGGCTAGGGCGAAGTCGGAGGCATCGCTCTCCACTTGGAAGGGGATGGACTCATCCACCGCGTGCATTGCGGCCTTCGCGATATCGTTCTTGATAAGAGTGAAGGCTGCACACGCCTCTGGTGTCAGGGGGAAGGAGGTGGCTTTGATGAGGGGCCTGGCTTTGTCTGCATAGAGGGGCACCCACTGGGCGTAGTAGGAGAAAAACCCCAGGCATCTCTTCAGTGCTTTTTGGCAGTGGGGAAGGGGTAGCTCCATTAGGGGGCGCATTCTGTCGGGGTCGGGCCCGATGACTCCGTTCTCCACCACGCAGCCGAGGATGGCCAGGCGCTTGGTGTGAAACATACATTTTTCCTTATTGTACGTTAGGTTCAGCCGTTGGGCCGTACGGAGGAAATTTGCTAGATTAACGTCGTGGTCCTGCTGGTCGTGGCCGCAGATGGTGACGTTATCCAAATAGGGGAAGGTTGCCCGCAGCGCGTTCTGGTCAACCATTCGGTCCATCTCCCTTTGGAAGACCGAAACCCCGTTGGTGACGCCGAAGGGGACCCTAAGGAAGTGGTAGAGGCGGCCGTTTGCCTCGAAGGCAGTATACTGGCGGTCCTCATGGCGGATGGGCAGCTGGTGGTACGCTGACTTAAGGTCGATGGTGGAGAATACTTTGTATTGCGCAATCTGATTGACCATATCAGATATGCGAGGGAGGGGGTACGCGTCCAGCTGGGTGTACCGGTTTATGGTTTGGCTGTAGTCGATTACCATGCGGCGTTTTGCAGTGGTTTTAACGACTACAACCTGGGCTCGCCAGGGGCTAGTGCTACCTTCGATAATGCCCTCCTTCAAGAGCCGCTCCACCTCAGAGCTGATAAAAGCTCTGTCCCCGGCACTGTACCGCCTGCTTTTGGTAGCGATGGGTTTACAGTCGCGGGTGAGGTTAGCGAACAGGGGAGGGGGGGGGACTTTTAATGTGGAAAGGCTGCAGGTGGTTTGCAGCGGGCGATTTAAAAGTTGTTGGTTGCAGACTGTGAGTGGGGGGAGGGGTCCACCGTATGCTAGTGTGACACTCTTAAGGTGGCACTGAAAATCCAACCCTAGCAGGACGGCAGCGCAAAGACGGGGCAGGACTAGCAGTTTAAATTTTTGATATTCAGTGCCCCCTACTGACAGGGTCACCACACAGTAGCCGCTGATGTCCATTGACTGGGACTTGGACGCCATAGAAATGCGATGGTGCGTTGGCAGAATCGTGAGGGAGTGGCTACGTACCGTGTCGGGGTGGACGAAACTCTCTGTGCTCCCGCTGTCGATCAGGCAACTGGTGGCGCGGCCGTTTACCGCGATATCCATCATGGAGCTGGATAGATGGTGAGGGTGGCCTTGATCCAGCGTCACGGAGGCCAGTATGTGGCTTAGTGAGTCACTATAGTCATCCGCCGAGACGGTGGTCGGTTCCGGTGACGAAATGGCGGTTGAGTGCGTTGGATACGATGGCGGCGGATGCCATGCGGCCGGGGGTACACAAAATGGCGGATAAGATGGCTGCTCCCACGGCCCGCACGCTGCGCTGCTGGCTGGCTTCCCCTTGCAGGCGTTAGCGTAATGGCCTTTCTTCCCGCAGCCCGAGCAGGTAGCTGTCTTAGCTGGGCAGTGCGCTCTGGGATGTTTTAACTGGCCACAGAAATAGCATTTTTGGGCCTGGTTACTGGGCATCGAAGCAGTTCTTACCGGAGGCTGCTGTCTCGGTTGGGTCGCTGCAGCGGTTGGTGCCGGGGGCGGCGGTCCCGTGTCCCACGGTTTCGATTGCCATGTCTCGGCGCCGTTACGGGGGTATGCCTCGAGGTTTCGGTGGGCCTCCTCTAACGAGAGCGCAAGGGCAATGGCCGTCTTCAGGTCGGGTTCCTTGCTTTCTAGCAGTCTCTGCCGGGTGTGGTCTGACTGGAGGCCCCTGACGAAGGCATCACAGGCGAGTCCCTGCGCGTGCTCCACAGCCGTTACCGCTTTACATAGATACATAGATACATAGAAGATAGGAGCAGGAGTAGGCCATTCGGCCCTTCGTGCCTGCTCCGCCATTTAATGAGATCATGGCTGATCCTTTAATTCAGTATCCCGTCCCCGCCTTCTCTCCGTAACCCTTAACCCCTTTTGCCCGTAGAAATATATCTAATTCCCTCTTAAATATATTTAATGAGCTGGCATACACTGCCCTCTGTGGCAATGAGTTCCACAGGTTCACCACTCTCTGAGTGAAGAAATTCCCCCTCATCTCTGTCCTAAATGGTTTAGCCCTTATCCTTAAATTATGTCCTCTAGTTCTGTTCTCACCCGCCAAGGGAAACATTCCTTCTGCATCCAGTCTGTCTAGACCTGTCAGAATTTTATACACTTCTATGAGGTCCCCTCTCAATCTTCTAAACTCCAGTGTGTACATCCCTAAACTACATAGTCTCTCCTCATAGGTCATTCCCGCCATTCCTGGTATCAGCCTGGTGAATCGCCGCTGCACCCCCTCCATGGCAAGAACATCCTTCCTCAGATGAGGCGACCAAAACTGTACACAGTACTCGAGGTGTGGTCTCACCAGTGCCCTGTACAGCTGCAGCAAGGTATCCCTGTTCCTGTATTCTAACCCTTTTGCTATGAAGGCCAGCATACCGTTTGCCTTCTTGACCGCCTGTTGCACCTGCATGCTCGCCTTCAGTGACTGGTGTACAAGAACACCCAGGTCTCTCTGTACTTCCCCCTCTCCCAATCTATTGCCATTTAAATAATAATTTGCCCTCCCGTTCCTGCACCCAAGGTGGATAACTTCGCACTTGTCCACATTATAGTGCATCTGCCATTTATCCGCCCAATCGCCCAGTCTGTCCAAATCGCTCTGGAGCTTCCTGGTCTCTTCCTCTGAGCCCACCCCCCCTCCTAGTTTAGTGTCGTCTGCAAATTTGGAAATGCTGCATCCGACTCCCTGATCCAGGTCATTAATGTAAATTGTGAACAGCTGGGGGCCCAGGACAGATCCCTGTGGTACCCCACTTGTTACTGCCTGCCATTCAGAAAATGAGCCGTTTATTCCAACTCTCTGTTTTCTATCTGACAGCCAGTTCCCTATCCACGCCAAAACTTTCCCCTTTATCCCATGAGCCTCAATTTTCCATGCTAATCTTTTATGTGGGACCTTATCGAAGGCCTTTTGGAAGTCCAGGTACACCACATCTACTGGCTCTCCCCCATCTATTCTACCAGTTACTCCCTCAAAAAATTCCAATAGATTAGTCAAGCACGATTTACCCTTTGTAAATCCATGTTGACTCTGTCCTATCCTGTCCCCATTTGCTAAGTGCTCCGCTATTTCATCCTTAATGATGGACTCCAGCATTTTGCCCACAACTGATGTAAGGCTTACAGGTCTGTAATTACCTGCTTTTTCCCTACCCCCCTTTTTGAATAGTGGGGTAACGTTAGCTACCCTCCAATCCATCGGCACTGTTCCCGAGTCTAATGAATTCTGAAAAATCATCCTTAGTGCATCCGCTATCTCTAGGGCCACCTCCTTCAGTACCCTAGGATGCATGTTATCAGGCCCTGGGGATTTGTCCACCTTCAATCCCTTTAGCTTCCTTAACACCATATCCTTAGAGATATTGATTTGCGTCAGTTCCTCCTTTGCCAATGTCCCTATTTTTCCCGATATCCCAGGGAGGTTTTTTGTGTCTTCCTTCGTAAAGACTGACCCAAAGTATGCATTTAGTTGATCTGCCATTTCCTTATTTCCCATTATATATTCCCCCGTATCTGACTGCAATGGACCAACTTTGGTTTTCACCAGTCTTTTCCTTTTGATATACTTATAAAAGCTTTTGGAGTTAGTTTTTATATTTTCCGCCAGCTTGTTTTCGTAAGCTATTTTGCCCCTCTTGATTATGCCCTTTGCCCTCCTTTGCTCTATCTTAAACTGTTCCCAATCTTCCGCTCTGGCGCTTTTTTTGGCTATTTTATACGCCCTATCTTTGGATTTTATGCTGTCTCTAATTTCCCCTGTTATCCACGGTTGAGTCACCTTTTTAGATTTCCTTTTATGCCAGATTGGTATAAACAATTTTTGCAATTTTGTCATTCTATCTTTAAATGTTTGCCATTGTTTATCTACCTCCAGTCCTCCCAGGAACGTTGTCCAATCAGACCTACTCAGTTCCCGTCTCATGGCATCATAATTCCCCTTGTTTAAATTCAGGACCTTAGTCTCTGAGTCAATTTCTTCGCTCTCCATTTCGAGTGAGAAATCGATCATGTTATGATCGCTCTGACCCAAGGGTCCCCGTACAACAAGATTACTGATTAGTCCCTTCTCATTGCACAGTACCCAGTCCAATATAGCCTGTTCCCGAGTTGGTTCCTCGACATATTGATCCAGATAACCATCCCTCAAACACTCAAGGAATTCCTCCTCCTCATTATTTTTACTGATTAGGCTAGTCCAATCTATATGTAAGTTAAAGTCACCTATGATGACAGCTGTGCTCTTATTGCACGCTTCTCTAATTTCCCTCGTGATGCCCTCCCTAACCTCTATTTTACTATTTGGAGGCCTATATACCACTCCTATTAATGTTTTTCGCCCCTCGCTATTTCTTAGCTCCACCCATATAGATTCTGTATTAACTGAGTTAATATCCTTCCTTTCAATTGCATTTATCCCCTCTTTTACTAGCAATGCTACCCCTCCTCCCTTTCTTTTTTGTCGATCCTTCCTAAATACTGAATACCCCTGTATGTTAAGCTCCCAGCCCTGCTCACCCTGCAACCATGTTTCCGTAATCCCAATTAGATCATAATTATTAACCTCTATTTCCACAGCTAATTCATCTACCTTGTTCCTGATGCTTCTCGCATTAAGGTATAAAACCCTCAGGCTTTTTTTATGCTCACAATTTTTAGTCTCTGCAGAGTGCCAGTAGCGCCCGTGCAAATGCCCCTACCGATTCTCCCGGTTGCTGCCTGCGGGATCCCAAGAGGTGTCGGGTGTAAATTGTGTTCACTGGGCGCGTATATTGCCCTTTTAGTAGCTCGAGGGCCGCCACGTACGTATTAGAGTCCCGGATTAGCATATATACTTGATGGCTCACCTGGGCGGTCAAAATTTTCAGTTTGTGATCCTCCTCTGTAACCTGTGAGATTGCGAGGAAGGATTCAAAGCAGCTCAGCCAGTGTTCAAACTTGGCTGATGCACCCACATCTTGAGGGTCGAGGTCCAGGCGTGGTGGTCTGAGGGCTCTCAGCAATGTCTGCTGTATCCGTTGCTGTTGTTGCTCCTCAGGTGTCGCCATTTAACTTTTAGCTAATAAAATTGATACGCTTATCAATTACTTCATAAAAGGTGATGAGTCGAAGAAGAGATGATGAGTCGAAAGAAGAGATGAATAAGGCTTTTATTAGCTAAGAAGAGACCATGCTTCTTCGTGAGTGACTGAACAAGTCTGAACGAAACCCACACAGTGGTGGGTGGAGTCAGCTGAGGCATGCCTCCATACACAGCGCCACCCAGAGGTGGCAATATACAATACAGTGGTTTACCACAGTAATGAGCTAGCTTTGATATTCTTTCCTCATAGACTGTAAATAATAAGCAATTATTTAGCTTTTCTTACTAATTGTTAGATTAAGAGATGTTGATGCAGTGCCTGTGCAAAAGACATGAATAGCTGGTTCAGGCCACAAGGGAGTACAATTGTTATATAAAGTTGTAGGGCTGGATTTTGTCATTGGAGCGGGCTGGGAGTGTGTCAGGTGGTTGGCATGTCAGGACCCCGCCTCCGATGTGAGGTGGGACAGAAGTGCGATTTTGCCCTAATTGGGCACTTGATTTCCTGCATGTGGGAACCCCTGGCCCAATGAGTCTTTTGATACTGAAATTCGCCTCCGATGACATCATCTATGCAGTTGGATTTAAGGCCTGCAAGCAGCCTTGGTTCTTTTTCAGCCTTTCAACTTTATCATCATATTTCTGAGGGATTCCTACTGCAACTATGTCCAGCACCAGACTAAAGTGTGCACCCCGATTCGATGAGGCCTCCCTCCAAGCTCTGGTGGAGGGAGCAAGAGCAAATAAGGAAGTGCTCTTTCCTTCTTCAGGGAGGAAAAAGCCTCCACAACAGACCAAAGCTGTGTGACTGCAAGTGGCACAGGAGGGGAATGCGATTTCAATGTGCAGCAGAACCTGGCTGCAGTGCAGAAAGAGGTTTCATGACCTTCTCCGCACAGGAAAAGTGAGTATTCCATCCCCATGAACCTCAATCTGACCCCCATCACATTTCATCACCAGCACTCTGCTATGTCAACCTCCTCCTCCACATCCCACTTCACCCTTACATCCCTGCACCATTATCCATTCCCTCTCTCTGTATGTTCACATTCACTTAACTATTCGACTATGCAGCCCTCACACTCCCTATCACTGTGATGCTATGACAACAACTTACAACACACAGGGAGGGCCCTTGGTCTTGGCACCTCACTCCATCTTTGTGTCCTTCTAAGCATCTATGCTATGGATTCTCTACACTTATTCCTTCATTCTCACTCAAACTCCACTTGTGTCCCTCATTGCAGGAAAAGAAAGCCCACAATAAGAGGGAGAGGGTGAGGACAGGAGGAGGGCCACCCTCAATAGCCCAGCTCACCACTGCAGAGGAGGCGGCCCTGGAGATCGTGGGAGTGGAGGAGGATGCGCAAGTGGGGGACCGACAGACGGGCGCATCACAGCAAGCTGGTGACAGGACAGTTTTGCATCTCTCTCATTGACACTGCATGAGTGACTGATATGGATTATGATGCTTCAATGTGCATGCAAAGTTTAGCTCGCATGTCTAACTCCTTTACTCCCCCACAGGACCATCGACAGCCCCCCTCCCCACTGTCCAGGAGGAACAGCCTGAGGCAGAAGACACCTCAGAGGAAGCTGCAACCTCTGAGGGCGCAGAGTCAGCAGAATTAAGCGCACCCAGCACCAGCGCAGAAACTCACACCTCGGCGGGACCTTCGCGAGATAGAGTAGTGTTGTGAGCAGCAGCAGCAGATGATGGAGACAGGGACAGCAGTGGAGAGGCTCCGCTGCATGTCGACCCTGTGCCTCCGGGTCCATCCAGGAGAGCGGTGCTGGAACTCCAGAAACAGGTGCAGGAGTCTCTGGCAGGTTTTGTCTCCAGGGTCGCTGCGAGTGTGGAGCGAATGGAGGAGTCCATCGCTAACATGATCAGAGCCTTTGTGGAGGCATTGTGGAGGCATTGGCGCATGAACGCATCACCACGGAAAGGATGGCAATCTCCATGGAAAGGATGGCTACCTTCGTGGTAAGGCTGGCTACCGTAGAGGAGAGGATGGCTACGGTAGAGGAGGGGATGGCTACGGCCATGGAGGAGCTTAGTCGCCAGGGTCTTGAAAACATGGTCATTGTTCAGAATAGACTGACATCTCTTGAGCAATGGTCAGCTATTGAGCAGAGAAACCAGACCTTCATGGAAGTCCTCTGAAGTAGGACTTCCAGTGCAGAAACAGCCCTCATGACCCCCCTGAAGTGCAGCAAGGTGCTGTCAAGCCTCTTACTAGCTCTGAAGTGGGGCTGACCCATGAGAGGGATGTAGGTGGCAGAGAACAAGGAAGTGGGGGCTCCTCTCCAAGCGCTCACACGACCATGCCACTGCCGAGCCCTCGGTCAGAGCCCCACCAGGGTCCTCACCCAAATGAGATCGGCGTCTCAGCCCCTGCACAGCCGTAGCAGCAGTAGACTGTTGCCGAGCCCTCAGAGGCTCACAACCCCAGAGGATGCCGGCAAAGGTGTCGAGACAAGAGCAGCAAGAAAGTGAGCAAGGGGCCTCCACATCTGCTGAAGCCACAGGGGAAGCACCACGTAGGAGCACGCGTAAGAGGAAGATAAAGCACATGTAGTCACAAAGGTAGTCACTTGGGTATTCTGTTGTGTTTATTTTTGAAAAGCCATCCGTGAAATGTGATGATAAAAAAATTTGATGGCAAACTGTTGAAGTTGTGGCCTGTGTCATTTTGCGAATGGGACTTCCACATTGAGGGCTTCGGGCGACTTGCAATTGTCAGTATGGTGGTCAGAATGATAGGAATCTGCAGGTTCTTGTCCATTGTCGATGCTCTGGTAAGAAGCTGTGAGGCAAAAGTGTTTGATTGGGCAAGCTAAGCAAATCTGGCTAAGATGAGTGCTTCCCTTGCATCCCGGGCAGCAATGTGTTTGCGTGCTGCTGCCGCTGGTTGATGCGCCTCCACAAGCTGTTCAATGTCGCTCTCCTCCTCCTCCTCCCCCTCCTCATCTGAGGAGGCTATGCGATCAGCCACTTGTACCTCAGCCAACTGCAAGCCACGATGCTGTGCCATGTTGTGAAGTGCACAGCAGACCACGACGATTCTGGAGACCCTGGCTGCTGAGTACTGCAGAACTCCACCTGATTAATCAAGGCATCTGAATCGCATCTTCAGCAAGCCGATGGTTTGCTCGATTATGGATCTGGTGAAAATGTGACGAGTTGTAGCGCTCCTCAGCTTCGTTGGATGGGCTCCTCAATGGCGTCATTAGCCACATCTTCAGGGGATAGCCCTTGTCTCCAAGTAGCCATCCGAAAAATTTGTCTGGCGGACTGAAGAGCAGAGGCACACTAGACTGGCGCAGGAAGAAGGAGTCATGGCAACTGCCAGGGTACTTGGTGCAAACATGCAAAATTTCCTTCTTGTGGTCACACACCAGCTGCACGTTGAGGGAGTGGAAGCCCTTGCAGTTGACAAAAATACCTGGATTGTGATGGGGTGCCTTAAGGGCCACATGTGTGCAGGCAACGACGCCCTGCACCCTTGGAAAGCCTGCCAGATTGTCAAACCCAACCACACGCGCAATTACACTTGCTTGATTCTTGGAGAAGTTGACGTAATTGTGCGCGATGGCAAAGAGGGCATCGGTAACCTGCATGATGCAAATGTGTGTGGCTGACTGGGAGACGCCGCTGATGTCTGCTGTTGATCCCTGGAATGAGCCTGAAGCAAAAAAGTTGAGTGTGGTGGCGACTTTGACAGCCACTGGTAAGGGGCGTGCACCCGCTCCTCTGGGCCCCAGGTCTTGCTGCAGCATTGCGCAGATGTCACCCACTGTCTCTCGTGAAAGTCTGAGCCTCCTTTGGCACTGCTGCTCAGACATGTTGAGGTAGTTCATCCTCTGTCTGTAAGCCCTGTTTTGGGGGTATCTCCTGCGGTGACGTGCTTTCTTGCACTGGCGCCTTCTGGCCTGTGCAGCTTCAGGTGGGTGAGCAGCAGCTTGGCGCTCCTGTTGTTGCTCCTGCTGTTGGTGCTGCTGTTGTTCAGGGCTCTGCTGCTGCTGCGGCTGGTCTTCGTCCGAATCTGATGTCCAGGAGGAAAGGAAATAAATGGTTCCCATTCTTCTGGTATATACCTCAGTTGAGGAAGCGCTCAGTCAGGTGGGGAGAGGGGTTTCCCAGGAGGTGACACTGGAGATGGGTCTCAGGCTCCAAACTTCCACAACAATGAGTAGGCCTGCTAAAAGTTCCCCCAGACCTGAGACAACAAGGTTCTGCCACCTGCAAATAATGATTGCTGAAAACTCCTTTTTAATGGTGGAGCTGCAGCTGTTAGTAAGCAATCTACTTGTGAGGCCACCAGGATTAACTGGCGTGTTCCAGAGAAAACGTGCAGTCCGGGAGAAAGGTGTTAAATTCAGAAAGGCCTTTCAAAATGGGATTATAGAGGCACTTAACTGGTTGTTAAGGGCCTATCCCGCCTCTTGGAGGCGGGATGGAAATGGGATCTGAATCCACGATTGTGGGAAAATTAATCAGAGGCGGGCTGGAGTTGGGATCGGATCTGCCTGCCATTTTTTGCAACTTTAACACCACACATGCCTCCAAACCCGCCTCCTCGGGTCTGGCAAAATTGAGCCCATAGAATCATAGAATGGTTACAGCACGGAAGAAGGCCATTCGCTCGTCGAGCCTGTGCTGACTCTCTGCTAGAGCACTTCAACTAATCCCACTCCCCTGCCCTTTCCCCGTAGCCCTGCAAATTCTTTTCCTTCAGATACTTATCCAACTCCCTTTTGAAAGCCGTGATTAAGTCTGCCTCTACCACCCTTTCAGGCAGTGCATTCCAGATCCTAACCACTCGCTACGTAAAAAAGTTTTTTCACATGTCGCCTTTGGTTCTTTTGCCAATCACCTTAAATCTGTGTCCTCTGGTTCTCGACCCTTCTGCCAATGGGAACAGTTTCTATCTACTCTGTTCAGACCCCTCATGATTTTGAACACCTCTATCAAATCTCCTCTCACTCTTCTCTGCTCTAAGGAGAACAACCCCAGCTTCTCCAGTCTCTCCACATAACTGAAGTCCCTCATCCCTGGAACCATTCTCGTAAATCTTTTCTGCACCCTCTCTATGGCCTTCACATCCTTCCTAAAGTGCGGTGCCCAGAATTGGACACAATACTCCAATTGAGGCCGAACCTGTGTTTTATACAGGTTCATCATAATTTCCACGCTTTTGTACTCTATGGCCACGATCTCCCCCTCGGTGTTGGAATGGGTGCGGGTCAGCTGGTTTCCGGGTTCTGGTCCCGCCCCCAGCTGCCTCCGCTCCGCAGAGGTGATTTTCCCTTGATTGGCCTTGTTAAGCCCCGGCCAAATAACAGGAAGCAGGTCTGATGATGTCATTTGATGACGCGTCATCTGCCGGTTTTATTTTGACAGTTGATTTTTCAGTGTTTGACAGCATTGACGTGCTGCAAACACTGACAATCACCGCACAAAGGTGAACTCTTGCACCCAGGCTCGCCAATGACTCCTTCCATATGCTGGAATATGCTGCAGGTGAGATGACAGAAGCGATCTGTCACTTGTGAGAGAGGTTGCCCCAATGAGGTGGCACTGGACATACAGTTGGATTTAAAAACTTGTAAGCTAAAGAAATCTGTATATGTATTAAAAATGCAGTAACCAACATTTTCTTTGCTCTGAAACTCACCGGGCTGGATTTTGCCATTGGGACGGGCTGGGGGCATGTCAGGTGTTTTTCGTGTCAGGAACCCAACTCCGATGTGAAGTGGGAAAAAAGTGCGATTTTCCCCTAATTGGGCACTTGATTTCCAGCGTGTGGGAACCCCTGGCCCAATGAGTCTTTCCATCCTGAAAGTCGCCTCCGATGACGTCATCAGTGCTGCTCGATTTAAGGCCTGCAAGCAGCCTTGCTTCTTCTGGAGACTGCAAACTTTATGGCCATTGTTGTGATCGCTTCATTCAGCAAATATGTCCAGCAGTAGGCCAAAGTGTGCTCCACGGTTTGATGACGTCACCCTGCAAGCTCTGGTGGAAAGAGCAAGATCAAATAAGGAGGTGCTCTTCCCTTCCTCAGGGAGGAAAAAGCCTCCCCAGTAGACTAAAGCTGTGTGAATGCAAGTGGCCCAGGAGGTCAACTCAATGTCTATGTACCGCAGAAACTGGCTGCAGTGCAGGAAGAGGATTCATGACCTTCTCCGCACAGGAAAAGCGAATATGACTTTCCCATCACCCTCAATCTGATCCCCAGTGCCTCTCCTCACCAGCACTCAGCTTTGCCAACCTCTTCCTCCACATCCCACTTGACACTGACATCCCTGCACCCTTACCCATTCCCCCTCTGTATGTTCACATTCACTTAACTATTTGACTATGCAGCCCTCACACTCCCTATCGCTGTGATGCTATGACAGCAACTTACAGCACACAGGGAGGGCCCTTGGCCTTGGCACCTCACTCCATTTTTGTCTCCTAAGCATCTATGCTATGGATTCTCTACACTCCTTCATTTTCACTCAAACTCCACTCATCTCCCTCATTGCAGGAAAAGAGAGCCCACAATAAGAGGGAGAGGGTGAGGACAGGAGGAGGGCCACCCTCAGTAGCCCAGCTCACCACTGCGGAGGAGGCGGCCCTGGAGATCGTGGGAGTGGAGGAGGATGCGCAAGTGGGGGACGGCCAGACAGGCGCATCACAGCAAGCTGGTGACAGAATAGTTTTGCATCTCATTGACATTGCATGAGTAACTGATAATGATTCTGAAGGTCTAACAGATTGACTTATGATCATCTGTACAATTCAATATGCATGCAAACTTTACCTCACATCTCCAACTCTTTCCTTTACTCCCCCACAGGACCATCGACAGCTCTCGTCCCCACTGTCCAAGAGGAAGAGCCTGAGCTTCAAGACTCCTCAGAGGAAGCTGCAACCTTTGAAGGCGTAGCGTCAGCAGAATTCAGCGCACCCAGCACCAGCGCAGACATTCACACCTCGGTGGGAACTGCGCGAGATAGTGTAGTGTTGTCACCTGGTGTATCACAGCTCACAAGTGAGCATCAGCAGACGGTGGAGACAGGGACAGCAGTGGAGAGTCCTCGTAGGAGGGCGCAGGACTCTGCCAGCTCGGCTCGGCTGCATGTCGACCCTGTGCCTCCGGGTCCATCCAGGAGAGCGGTGCTGGAACTCCAGGAACAGGTGAAGGAGTCTCTGGCAGGTTTTGTCTCCAGGGTCGCTGCGAGTGTGGAGCGAATGGAGGAGTCCATCACTAACATGAGCAGAGCCTTTTTGGAGGCGTTGGCGCATGAATGCATCACCACGGAAGGGATGGCAACCTCTGTGGAAAGGATGACTACCATAGAGGAGAGGATGGCTACGGCCATGGAGGAGCTTAGTCGCCAGGGTCGTGAAAACATGGTCATTGTTCAGAATAGACTGACATCTCTTGAGGAGAAATGGTCAGCTATTGAGCAGAGAAACCAGACCTTCATGGAAGTCCTCTGGAGTAAGACTTCCAGCGCAGAAACGAGTCCTCATGGCCCCCCTGAAGTGCGGAAAGGGGCTGTCCAGCCACTTGCTAGGTCTGAAGTGGGGCTGACCCATGAGAGGGATGTTGGTGGCAGACAACAAGGAAGTGGGGGCTCCTCTCCAAACGCTCACACGACCAAGCCACTGCAGAGCCCTCGGTCAGAGCCCCACCATAGTCTCCACCCAACTGAGATCGCCGTCTCAACCCCCGCACAGCCGCAGGAGCAGCAGACTATTGCTAAGCCCTCACAGGCTCGCAACCCCAGAGGACGCCCGCCAAAGGTGTCGAGGCAGGAGCAGCAAGAAAGTGAGCAAGGGGCCTCCACATCTGAAGCCACAGGGGAAGCACCGCGTAGGAGCACGCGTAAGAGGAAGATAATGCACAAGTAGTCACATGGGTAGTCACTTGGGTATCATGTTGTGTTAATGTTAGCCCACTATTCAAAAAAGGTGGTAGAGAGAAAACGGAATTATAGACCGGTAAGCCTGACATCGGTAGTGGGGAAAATGCTAGAGTCCATTATAAAAGATGTAATAGCAGAGCACTTGGAAAACAGTGACAGGATCGGATAAAGTCAACATGGATTTGCAAAAGGTAAATCGTGCTTGACTAATCTACTGGAATTTTTAGAGGATGCAACTGGTAGAATAGATAAGGGAGAACCAGTGGATGTGGTGTATTTGGACTTTCAGAAGGCTTTCGATAAGGTCCCGCATAAGAGATTAGCGTGTAAAGTTAAAGCACATGGGATTGGGGGCAAGGTACTGACTTGGATAGAGAACTGGTTGGCAGACAGGAAGCACAGAGTTGGAATAAACGGTTCTTTTTCTGAGTGGCAGGCAGTGACTAGTGGGGTACCGCAGGGATTGGTGCTCGGATCCCAGCTATCACAATATATATTAATGATGATCTAGACGAGGGAACTAGATGTAATATCTCCAAGTTTGCAGACGACAAAAAGCTGGGTGGGTGTGTGTGCTGTGAGGAGGATGCCGAGAAACTCCAGTATGATTTGGACAGGTTGGGTGATTGGGCAGATGCATGGCAGATGCAGTATAATGTGGATAAATGCGAGGGTTCGAGTACAGGAACAAGGATGTCTTGCTGCAGTTGTACAGGGCCTTGGTGAGACCACACCTTGAGTATTGTGTGCAGTTTTGGTCGCCTTATCTGAGGAAGGATGTTCTTGCCATGGAGGGAGTGCAGTGAAGATTCACCAGACTGATACCTGGGATGGCAGGAATGACGTATGAGGAGAGACTGGGTCGATTGGGTTTATACTCGCTGGAGTTTAGAAGAATGAGGGGATCTCATTGAAACTTATAAAATTCTAACAGGACTAGACAGACTTGATGCAGGAAGGATGTTCCCGATGGCGGGGGAGTCCAGAACCAGGGGTCACAGTCTAAAGATAAGGGGTAAGCCATTTAGGACCAAGATGAGGAGGAATTTCTTCACCCAGAGAGTGGTGAACCTGTGGAATTCTCTACCACAGAAGGAAGTTGAGGCCAATTCATTAAATATATTCAAGAAGGAGTTAGATATATTTCTTAAGGCTAAAGGGATCAAGGGATACAGGGAGAAGGCAGGGACAGGGTACTGTACTGAGATTGGATGATCAGCCATGATCTCATTGAATGGCGGAAGCAGGCTCGAGGGGCCGAATGGTCTACTCCTGCTCCTATCTTCTATGTTTCTATGTTTAATGATCTGTACACAAGATCCTTCTGCTCCTCTACTTCATTTAAAATGTTACCGTTTAAGCTGTATTTTCAAAATGCTTTACTTCACATTTTTCTACATTGAACTGCTTCTGCCTAGCTTACGAGCCTTTCAATGTCATCCTGCAGGATTCTCGTCACAATTTTCCATTCCCACCAATTTGACATCATCAGCAAATTTTGGTATTATTCCATCAATTCCTATGTATATCTATTAAATAAATGCAGTACCAACATGGACCCCTATGGGACACCACTCACCAAATCTTTCCAATCTGAGAAACTTTTATCCTTACTCTTTGGTTCTATCCACCAATCATCGCTCTAGCCATCTGGCCAAATTTCTCAAGTCTGTGTGCCATTGGCCTAGAAAATTCTGTGATCCTGGGCCCCATGCCTTCCAGGGCTGATGTTGCTCACATTTGCAAGTTCAGTGAAAAGGCCTCGAATTACCATGGGCTGGTAGACACCTGTGTCACTGTAGACGCATCTCTGAAATTCCTTGTGTGACAGGGCTCATAATTTTTTAAAAAGTTTTATCAAACCAAAGGTGAAAATAGGCAACTGAAAGAGAACCAATTTCACTGATTTTTTTTTTATTCGCTTAGGGGATCTGGGTGTCGCTGGCAAGGCCAGCATTTATTGCCCATCCCTAGTTGCCCTTGAAAAGGTGGTGGTGAGCCGCCTTCCTGAACCACTGCAGTCCGTGTAATGAAGATACTCCCACAGTGCTGTTAGGTAGGGAGTTACAGGATTTTGACCCAGTGACGATGAAGGACTGGCGATATGCTTCTAAAGTCAGGATGGTGTGTGACTTGGAGGGAAACTTGGAGGTGGTGGTGTTCCCATGCGCCTGCTGCCCTTGTCCTTCTAGGTGGAAAAGGTCACGGGTTTGGGAGGTGCTGCCAAAGAAGCTTTGGTGAGTTGCTGCAGTGCTCTTGTAGATGGTACACACTGCAGCCACAGTACGCTGGTGGTGGAGTGAGTGAATGTTTAAGGTGGCGGATGGGGTGCCAATCAAACAGGCTGCTTTGTCCTGGATGGTGTTGAGCTTCTTCAGTGTTGTTGGAGTTGCACTCATCCAGGCAAGTGGAGAGTGTTCCATCACACTCCTTACTTGTGCATTGTAGATGGTGGAAAGGCTTTGGGGAGTCAGGAGATGAGACACTCACTGCAGAATACCTAGCCTCTGACCTGCTCTTGTTGCCACAGTATTTATGTGGCTGATCCAGTTAAGTTTCTGGTCAATGGTGACCCCCAGGATGTTGATGGTGGAGGATTCGGTGATGGTAATGCCCTTGAATGTCAAGACTCTTGCTTGTTGGAGATAGCCATTGCCTGGCACTTGTGTGGTGCGAATGTTACCTGCCACTTATCAGCCCAAGCCCGAACGTTGTCCAGGTCTTGTTGCATGCGGGCATGGACTGCTTCATTATCTGAGGAGTTGTAAATAGCGCTGAACACTTTGCAGTCATCAGCGAACATCCCCATTTCTGACCTTATGTTGAAGGGAAGGTCATTGATGAAGCAGCTGAAGATGGTTGGACCCAGGACACTGCGCTGAGGAACTCCTGCAGCGATGTCCTGAGGCTGTGATGATTGACCTTCAAGCACCACAACCATCTTCCTTTGTGCTAGTACCAGTGGAACGTTTTCCCCCTGATTCCCATTGACTTCAGTTTTACTAGGGCTCCTTGATGCCAGACTCGGTCAAATGCTGCCTTGATGACTAGGGCAGTCACTCTCGCCTCACCTGTGGAATTCAGCTCCTTTGCCCATGTTTGGACCAAGGCTGTAATGAGGTCGGGAGCCAAGTGGTCTTGGCAGAACCCAAACTGGGCATCAGTGAGCAGGTTATTGCTGAGTAAGTGCCGCTTGATAGCACTGTTGATGACACCTTCCAACACTTTGCTGATGATTGAGTGCAGACTGATGGGGCGGTAATTGGCCGGGTTGGATTCGTCCTGCTTTTTGTGGACAGGACATACCTGGGCAGTTTTCCACATTGTCGGATAGATGCCAGTGTTGTAGCTGTACTGGAACAGCTTGGCTAGAGGCGCAGCTAACATAGAAACATAGAAGATAGGAGCAGGAGTAGGCCATTCGGCTCCTCGAGCCTGCTCTGCCATTCAATGTGATCATGGCTGATCATCCAAATTCAGTACCCGGTCCCTGCTTTCTCCCCATACCCCTTGATCCCTTTAGCCTTAAGAAATATATCCAACTCCTTCTTGAATATATTTAATGAATTGTCCTCCACTGCCTTCTCTGGTAGCGAATTCCACAGGTTCACCACTCTCTGGGTGAAGAAATTCCTCCTCATTTCTGTCCTAAATGACTGTGACCCCTGGTTCTGGACTCCCCGACCATCGGGAACATCCTTCCTGCATCTAGTTTGTCCAGTCCTGTCAGAATTTTATAAGTTTCAATGAGATCCCCTCTCATTCTTCTAAACTCCAGTGAGTACAAGCCCAATCGACCCAATCTCTTCTCATACGTCATTCCTGCCATCCCAGGTATCAGCCTGGTGAATCTTCGCTGAACTCCTTCCATGGCAAGAACATCCTTCCTCAGATAAGGCGACGAGAACTGCACACAATACTCATGATGTGGTCTCACCAAGGCCCTGTACAACTGGAGCAAGACATCCTTGTTCCTGTACTCAAACCCTCTCGCTACGAAGGCCAACATGCCATTTGCCTTCTTAACTGCCTGCTGCACCTGCATGCTTACCTTCAGCGACTGGTGCACAAGGACACCCAGGTCTCGTTGCACTTCCCCTTCTCCCAATCTATTGCCATTCAGATAATAATCTGCCTTCCTGTTTTTGCCACCAAAGTGGATAACCTCACATTTATCCATGTTATATTGCATCTGCCATGCTTCTGCCCAATCACCCAACCTGTCCAAATCATACTGGAGTTTCTCGGCATCCTCCTCACAGCACACACGCCCATCCAGCTTTGTGTCGTCTGCAAATTTGGAGATATTACATCTAGTTCCCTTGTCTAGATCATTAACATATATTGTGACTAGCTGGGGTCCAAGGACCGATCCCTGCGGTACCCCACTAGTCACTGCCTGCCACTTGGAAAAAGACCCGTTTATTCCAACTCTTTGCTTTCTGTCTGTCAACCAGTTCTCTATCCGCCAACCAGTTCTCTATCCAAGTCAATACCTTGCCCCCAATCCCATGTGCCTTAACTTTACACGCTAATCTCTTATGCGGGACCTTATCGAAAGCCTTCTGAAAGTCCAAATACACCACATCCACTGGTTCTCCCTTATCTATTTTACCAGTTACATCCTCAAAATATTCCAGTAGATTAGTCAAGCACGATTTACCGTTTGTAAATCCATGTTGACTTTGTCCGATCCTGTCACTGTTTTCCAAGTGCTCTGTTATTACATCTTTTATAATGGACTGTAGCATTTTCCCCACTACCGATGTCAGGCTTACCGGTCTGTAATTCCCCGTTTTCTCTCTACCACCTTTTTTGAATAGTGGGGTAACATTAGCTACCCTCCAATCCATGGGTACTGTTCCAGATTCCATCGAATGTTGGAAGATGATCAGCAATGCATCTACTATTTCTAGGGCCACTTCCTTAAGTACCCTAGAATGTAGATTATCAGGCCCGGGGGATTTATCGGCCTTCAATCCCATCAATTTCGCTAACACCATTTCCCTACAAATACTGATTTCTTTCAGTTCCTCCCTTTCATCAGACCCTATGTTCCCCGACATCTCTGGGAGGTTATTTGTGTCCTCCTTTGTGAAGACAGAACCAAAATATGTATTTAATTGGTCTGCCATTTCTTTGTTCCCCATTATAAATTCCCCTGATTCTGACTGCAAGGGACCTACGCTTGACTTCACCAATCTTTTTCTCTTCACATATCTATAAAAGCTTTTACAGTCAGTTTTTATGTTCCCTGCAAGCTTACTCTCTTCTATTTTCCCCATCTTAATTAATCCCTTTTTCCTCCTTTGTTAAATCCTAAACTGCTCCCAATCCTCAGGTTTACTGCTTTTTCTGGCCAATTTATATGTACTCTCCTTGGATCTTATGCTATCCCTAATTTCCCTTGCTAGCCACGGTTGAGTCACCTTTTTCGTTTTATTTTTATGCCAAACTGGGATGAACAAATTCTGTAGTTCATCCATGCGGTCTTTGAATGTTTGCCATTGCCTATCCACCGCCAACCCTTTGAGTGACATTCCCCAATCAATCCTACCCAACTCGCGCCTCAGACCATCGTAGTTTCCTTTATTTAAATTCAGGACCCTAGTCTCTGAGTCAACTACTTCATTCTCCATCTTAATGAAGAATTCTATCATATTATGATCGCTCCGACCCAAGGGGCCTTGTACAACAAGATTGCCATTAATCCTTTCTCGTTACATAATACCCAGTCTAAGATGGCCTGATCTTTGGTTGGTTCCTCGACATATTGGTCCAAGAAACCATCCCGTAAACACTCCAGGAATTCCTCCTCCACAGTATTGTTACTAATTTGGTTAGCCCAATCTATATGTAGATTAAAGTCACCCATGATGACTGCTGTGCCCTTATTGCATGCTTCTCTAATTTCCCTTTTAATGCCATCCCCAACCTTTGCATTACTGTTTGGAGGTCTATATACCACTCCCACTAACGTTTTCTGCCCCTTGGTATTTCTCAGTTCTACCCATACAGATTCCACATCATCAGAGCTTATATCCTTCCTTACAATTGTGTTAATCCCCTCTTTAACCAGCAATGCTACCCCACCTCCCTTTCCTTTTTGCCTATCTTTCCTGAATATTGAATACCCCTGGATGTTGAGTTCCCAGCCTTGGCCATCCTGGAGCCATGTTTCCGTAATCCCAATCAAATCATATTCGTTTACCTCTATTTGCGCAGCTAATTCATCCACCTTATTACGAATGCACCTCGCATTAAGACACAAAGGCCTAGAAATTCAGTTGGCTGCGCAGCTGTTAGCGCCTTAGGAGGAGCAGATCTCGAGCGCTAGGCGCTTAGCGCCCGGGCGCAGTGCGATCTGCGCCTCGCCCCAACTTCAGTAGACATTTAGCGCCGGCGCAAAGTCTTTGCGCGCGCTCATCTGCGCGCGCAGATCATGACGTCATTTCGTCGTGCAACGCCCTTTGTGCACCTGGAACCGGAACTTCACTCGCGCCGCCCCATTGTGCGCCGGGTGGCCCTAACGACTGTTGAGTGGAACGGTACACAGCCGAGGCGGGCCGCAGGGAGCGCATATTAAAGGGCACTTACCCTGCATTATAAAGGGCAGCCATTTTGCAGCATTCACTCTTGTGCAACGGATTTTTGGAGAGAGACCAAGGAAGAGAGCTTGCTGCTTTGGCCCAACACTAGGACAGGTATTTTTGGCTTCAGGCCAGAGCTTTGCAATTATCTTTGCCTTCATTGAGATCTCAGTGTTTGCCAGCATATTATGGGGGCTGCATTGGGTGCCAACGCTGAGTTTCAGCATTATGTCGGAAGGGCTTACAGACGCCGTGAGGGAGTGGCAGCCCTGGCTAGACGCAGAGGGGGCAACAGGCATCGCCAAGTGAGGCCTTACTCACCCAGGGTATACCGCCAGCAGTTCTCCTATCTCAACATGTCTGCCGCGCAGTGTGTTAGGAGGCTGCGATTCAGAAGGGAGGTGGTTGCAGACATCTGCCAGCTGCTTCACAGAGATCTGCGTCCACAGCTGATGCGCAGGACGTCTCTGTCGGTGGCAGTGAAGGTGACGGTGGCTCTCACTTCTAGGCCCCCTGTCAGGGAATGGCTTGTGCCAATGAAAGAACATGATTGCAGCCGCTCCGCAAGCCCTCAGCCGGTTAAGGCAACAAACACTTCAAAGATCAAACATGGACAATGTGAATAAATGAAATGGTTTATTGTACAAACTCAGGGCCCTTCCCACATGAAAACCAAAAACACACGAAACCCCCAAAGAACACTCACACACATGACTCACTCCCACAACCTGGGGAGGATTAAGAAAAGATGTAAACAAAAATGGCCTTCATCCTCGGCCTTCACAAAACACCCATTCCAAAAAACAAAACATTTGGACACACCCTCTACTTTGTGGCCCGCGAGGGCGATGCCTTCTGCAAACTTTGGCGGCCCCTGCACGCCCTGCTCCTCCTCAAAGTGAGGCCAGTGGCTGCTGCAAGGCTGGGGGAAGGCTCCTGAGGGGCACATGTCGTGACGGCAGATGCCCTTGGGGGTCGGCCTAGACGAGGTCTGGCCCTCGAGGGGCCGGCTGGTGAATGCTGCAGCTGTGGCTGGGCAGCATCAGTCGCTGCAGCAGCTCGTGGCAGCTCCACTGGGGGAGTGGCAGTGGCGGCTGGAGGAATGGGGGCAAGCTGGCGGATGGCAGGCGCTCGCTGGTCGCCTGAGACACTGGCACTCGCCCGGGCCAGCACTGCAGCATGCGCAGCAATCTGCCGAGGGACAGACCGCTGTGCTGCTGCAGCGCGCCGGGTGCCCTGGCGATGCCTGGCTGACACAGCGAGTGTGGCAGCAGTGAGTGCCCGTGTTGCCCTGTTCTGTGACCGCATCAGAGCAGCTAGTGACTGCACGGCACCACTGATCACCTGGCCAGTCGCTGCCTGAGCTGCCCCGAATTCCGCCCGACTCGCTGCCTGATCTGCCCCGAATTCCGCCAAACTGGTGGCCTGTGAGGCCCCGAATTCGGTCACACTCCGAGACAGGGACTCGATGGCCTCAGGCATCCGTGCCACTACCCCCATGAGCTCCGTGTGCCGGCGCTCCGAGTCCGCGGACATGTCCTCGAGGCGGCGCATCTCCTCGGCGTTGACCGTCTTCGGACTGGAGGCCGGACTCTCCCTCTGGGGAGAAGGCCGCCGAGCAGGCCGACCCTTCCTGCGTTGCTGGACGCCGCTGGGCCCAGCAATTGGACTCCCCTCCGACCCTTCCCCCCTCTGGGGAGAAGGCCGCTGAGCTTCCACCCCCCTCCCGCGTTTCTGCAGGCCGCTGGTCCCAGGAGCTGCACTCCCCTCCGACACTTCCCCCAGGCTCCCCTCCAGGGAAGACGTCTCCCCTACATTGGCATGGCTTGCCGCGGCTGAGGGTTCCCCTGATGGGCCGCCTTCCTCTTGCTCCTCCTCCTCCTCCTCTTCTGAGGGGCTGTCACTGGCAACTTCAGGGACCTCCTCCTCACCATCTGAAAGCAGGAAGGCACAAGAGTGGCTTTAGAGTGAGGAGAGGGCGTCAGCGAGGGATGCATGAGTGGTGGCATTCAGCGCATTGGTCGGACAGTGGCAAAGGATGTAGATCTGATGCGCAAGTGGGACGAGAGAGGTCCAAAAGGTGATGTCCTTACCATTGGTGCCCAGAACAGGGTCGGCATCTCCAGATGCAACGGGGCCAATCACCCGGGCACCCATGATGCGCTCCACGCGCTGTTGCAGCTCAGTGAGCGGCTGGATCTGGGGTCCGCCTCCCCCGGTCTCAGTCCGGCTCCTCTTATTATTGGCCAGCTTGGCCTGCAAGAGAAAGGACGGCCTCTAAGTACAGTGTGTAGCCCTGATCTTGTGTGCACTGCCTCCCATGGTGGAATAGCCTGGCCAGTGTGTAGCCCTGATCTTGTGTGCACTGCCTCCCATGGTGGAATAGCCTGGCCAGTGTGTAGCCCTGATCTTGTGTGCACTGCCTCCCATGGTGGCCTGGCCAGTGTGTAGCCCTGATCTTGTGTGCACTGCCTCCCATGGTCGAATAGCCTGGCCAGTGTGTTAAGTGCAGAATGTGCAATTGATGTTCATGACTGTCCCATAGCTGCTGCAGGAGGGCTGGCCATTAGGGCTTTCAGGTCTCTTTGTCCATAATGTGAGGTGCACATGCAAGGATGAGGAGGACACTGGAAAGGGTACTCACCCTGACAATCCTGGCGAGGTCATTTAGCTTTTTGCGGCATTGTACAGAGCTCCTGGGGACCTCACTGTTGGATGTCACCCTGGTGGCGACATGCCTCCAGGCTTTCCGGTAGACGCGGGCCGCCGGCTTCTTCCCATTGTCCGGAAACAAAATATGGCGTCTCTTCTCCACAGCGCCAACCAGCACCCTCAGATCATGCTCTGAGAAGCGCTGCGCTCGTTCACGGGCCTTCTCCATCCTTTCAGGCGCTATTTGGGCCCAGCAGCAGTGTTCAGGCCTAGCTGGAGGGCTGCAGTGTCCAGGGCGTGGCAGCAGACCAACTCGACCCTTCCCCCTTAAGAGCTGGCCGGCGCCAGGGTGTCTGCTGTCAATCAAGAAATGGCCGCACCTGCGCTGCGCCCGGCCTCGGCGGTATCGCTCAGCAACGCCGGCTTAGCGCCTAAAGAGAGCCGTGCATCGCCAGTTTTAGCGCTCGAGCAAACTCTTAGGGCGAAGCTAATGAATATCGGCGAAGTGGCCTCGAATTTGCGCCGGGCGCAAACTTTAGCGGCCTCCCGACTTTACCGCCCCAAAAGTGGCTATAATGAATTTCTAGGCCAAAGCCTTCAGGCTTGTTTTTTTAACGCTCTTAGACCTATTAGAATTATTATTTACTGTGGCCATGTTTGATTTAAACCGTTGATTTCTCTGACTGCCACTTTTGTTTTTCTCCTTCCTATCTTTTGTTTTTATCCTTGTTTCCATTTCCTCTGTCTCCCCTGCTCAGGTTCCCAACCCCCTCTTCCCGCCACCCCGCCACCATTACCTCTGGAGCTTCATAAGAATTACCACGGTCCATCTAGTTCACCTTCTACCATCCTGGTAGTTGCACAACACAATGATAATGGAGCTGTTGAATAATCATAGCAATAAATCTCTATCAATGGCCAGAATTTTCTTTACCTTGGCGAGTCCAATGCGGGCAGTGGCGATGGCGGGTCATGACCCTGCTGCTGGCTCCATCCCATTGTTGAAAATTAACTTACCTTAACAGAGCCGATTAAGCCCGCCCAGCACGTTACCCGGCCCAATGAGATGGAGCTCGCCTGGTGACGTCATTCATGACACGTTTTCAGCCGGGATCTTTAAAGGACCCAAGGCCACATAACATTTGAATTTTAATCTAACATAGTTGGGTCCCCCACCACTGCCAGTCGGGTCAGCTCCGTGATGACAGAGGTGCCTGGGGGAAAGGCGCGTGGCAGCAAGATGACAGTGGGTTCCCAACCTGCTGTCAAAAATAACAACTTTCCTACCCGACCCGCCACCGATCGCGCCCGCTACCACCCTGGAAAATTCCAGCAATTAGTCTACAGCAGACCCAGACATTAGGTGAGGAAAACCCCCAGTGGTGGGGAGCTTTTGGAATCATAGGTCCAAAGTCACCTGTTTTCCCTAAGCATGCTACACTCACCTCACGTCATGTCTCAAATTACACATATACTGTATCCTAAAATGTTATTTTCTGAAAGAAATCTATCCAATTTGCATTTGAATGAATCAATACTAACTGCTTCCACCATCTCCGTAGGGAGCCTGTTCCTTAGATTGACCACTCGCTCACTGAAATATTGTTTCCGCCAATTAGTTTTGATTTTACCTCCCGTTCCAGTGCAGGCTGTGTCCTCTGGTTCTACTGTTCTGGACAAGGTGAAATAGCTTGTCATAGTCAATATTATCTAGCCTTTAAAATCCTAAATACAACAATCACATCATTTCTCAACCCTCTTTTCCAGTGAGAACATGCCAAATTTATATAATCGTTCCTCATAATCCAATACCTCCATCTTGTAAATCATTCTGATTGCTCTCTTCTGTATCCTTTCAATAGCTGCAATATTTTTTTTTACTGTTGCGATCAGAACTGTACATAGAAACATAGAAGATAGGAGCAGGATAAGGCCATTCGGCCCTTCGAGCCTGCTCCGCCATTCAATGAGATCATGGCTGATCATCCAAATTCAGTACCCTGTCCCTGTCTTCTCCCCATATCCCTTGATCCCTTTAGCCTTAAGAAATATATCCAACTCCTTCTTGAATATATTTAATGAATTGGCCTCCACTGCCTTCTGTGGTACAGAATTCCACAGGTTCACCACTCTCTGGGTGAAGAAATTCCTCCTCATCTCTGTCCTAAATGGCTTACCCCTTATCCTTAGACTGTGACCCCTGGTTCTGGACTACCCCGCCATCGGGAACATCCTTCCTGCATCTAGTCTGTCTAGTCCTGTTAGAATTTTATAAGTTTCAATGAGATCCCCTCTCATTCTTCTAAACTCCAGCGAGTATAAGCCCATTGGACCCAATATCTCCTCATACGTCATTCCTGCCATCCCAGGTATCAGTCTGGTGAATCTTTGCTGCACTCCCTCCATGGCAAGAACATCCTTCCTCAGATAAGGCGACCAAAACGGCACACAATACTCAAGGTGAGATTTCACCAAGGCCCTGTACAACTGCAGCAAGACATTCTTGTTCTTGTACTCGAACCCTCTCGCCACAAAGGCCAACATACCATTTGCCTTCTTAACCGCCTGCTGCACCTGCATGCTTACGTTCATCGACTGGTGCACAAGGATACCCAGGTCTCGTTGCACTTCCCCTTCTCCCAATCTATTGCCGTTCAGATAATAATCTGCCTTCCTGTTTTTGACACCAAAGTGGATAACCTCGCATTTACCCACATTATACTGCATCTGCCATGCTTCTGCCCAATCACCCAACCTGTCCAAATCATACTGGAGTTTCTCGGCATCCTCCTCACACACCCAGCTTTGTGTCGTCTGCAAACTTGGAGATGTTACATCTAGTTCCCTCATCTAGATCATTTATATATACTGTGAATAGCTGGGGTCCTAGGACCGATCCCTGCGGTACCCCACTAGTCTTGTGTATTGTGTGCAGTTTTGGTCACCTTACCTGAGGAAGGACGTTCTTGTCATGGAGGGAGTGCAGTGAAGATTCACCAGGCTGATACCTGGGATGGCAGGAATGACGTATGAGGAGAGATTGTGTAGATTGGGCTTATACTCACTGGAGTTTAGAAGATTGAGAGGGGATCTCATCGAAACCTATAAAATTCTGTCAGGTCTGGACAGACTAGATGCAGGAAGGATGTTTCTGATGGCCGGGGAGTCCAGAACCAGGGGTCATAGTCTAGGGATAAGGGGTAAGCCATTTAGGACTGAAATGAGGAGGAATTTCTTCACCCAGAGAGTGGTGAACCTGTGGAATTCTCTGCCACAGAGGGTGGTGGAGGCTAGTTCATTAAATATATTCAAGAAGGAGTTGGATATATTTCTTGAGGCTAAAGGGATCAAGGGATATGGGGAAAAGGCAGGGACAGGGTACTGAATTTGGATGATCAGCCATGATCACATTGAATGGCGGAGCAGGCTCGAAGGGCCGAATGGCCTACTCCTGCTCCTATCTTCTATGTTTCTATGTGCCTGCCACTCAGAAAAAGAGCCGTTTATTCCAACTCTTTGCTTCCTGTCTGCCAACCAGTTCTTTATCCAAGTCAGTACCTTGCCCCCAATCCTATGTGCCTTAACTTTACACGCTAATCTCTTATTCGGGACCTTATCAAAAGCCTTCTGAAAGTCCAAATACACCACATCCACTGGTTCTCCCTTATCTACTCTACCAGTTACAACCTCAAAAAATTCCAGTAGATTAGTCAAGCACAATTTACCTTTTGTAAATCCATGTTGACTTTGTCCGATCCTGTCACTGTTTTCCAAGTGCTCTGCTATTACATCTTTTATAATGGATTCTAGCATTTTCCCCACTACCGATGTCAGGCTTACCTGTCTGTAATTCCCTGTTTTCTCTCTACCACCTTTTTTGACTAGCGGGGTAACATTAGCTGCCCTCCAATCCATGGGAACTGTTCCAGAGTCTATCGAATTTTGGAAGATGACCAGCAATGCATTTACTATTTCTAGGGCCATTTCCTTAAGTACCCTAGGATGTAGATTATCAGGCCCTGGGGATTTATCGGCCTTCAATCCCGTCAATTTCCCTAACACCATTTCCCTACAAATACTGATTTCTTTCAGTTTCTCCCTCTCATTAGACCCTATGTTCCCCGACATCTCTGGGAGGTTATTTGTGTCCTCCTTTGTGAAGACAGAACCATAGTATGTATTTAATTGGTCTGCCATTTCTTTGTTCCCCATTATAAATTCCCCTGATTCTGACTGCAAGGGACCTACGCTTGACTTCACCAATCTTTTTCTCTTCACATATCTATAAAAGCTTTTACAGTCAGTTTTTATGTTCCCTGCAAGCTTACTCTCATACTCTATTTTCCCCCTCTTAAATAATCCCTTTGTCCTCCTTTGCTGAATCCTAAACTGCTCCTAATCCTCAGGTTTACTGCTTTTTCTGGCCATTTTATATATCTTCTCCTTGGATCTTATGCTATCCCTAATTTCCCTTGTTAGCCACGGTTGAGTCACCTTGTTTGATTTATTTTTATGCCAAACAGGGATGAACAAATTCTGTAGTTCATGCGATCTTTGAATGTTTGCCATTGCCTATCCACCGTCAACCCTTTGAGTAACATTCCCCAATCAATCCTACCCAACTCGCGCCTCATACCATCGTAGTTTCCTTTATTTAAATTCAGGACCCTAGTCTCTGAGTCAACTACTTCACTCTCCATCTTAATGAAGAATTCTATCATATTATGATCGCTCTGACCCAAGGGGCCTCGCTCAACAAGATTGCTAATTAATCCTTTCTCATTACACAATACTCAGTCTAAGATGGCCTGATCTCTAGTTGGTTCCTCGACATATTGGTCCAGTAAACCATCTCGTTTACACTCCAGGAATTCCTCCTCCACGGTATTGTTACTAATTTGGTTGGCCCAATCTATATCTATCTATATCTATATATATAAAGAACAGTATGTCTCTCTGTCTGTCTCTCTGTCTGTCTGTCTGTCTGTCCGGCTATACAATCAAAAGAAAGCTCATCATTAGGGGACTCTTGTAGGCATATTTACTTTTTGGTCGGACAAAATTTGTGCCGACGGGATCCAAAAAACGTTCAAAATTCCACTCATTATCCGCTCATTTGCATCGAGTGGGGGCAGGTTCATTGTGTGTGCGGGCATGCCATCCTACAGTTGAGTGACGTGATGATTGACCAATCCTACAGTTCAGCGACCTGACGGTTGACCAATCGGTGCATGTGTGGGTGGGCCTTATCGTTCTGAACCGAGGTGAGTGGCCGCCATCTTGATTCCAAACTGTTCATTTCTTTTTCCCACTTTCTGCGTGTTTCTTTTCAAATCTACATTTCCATCAAAAAAAAATTGCTTTTATTAAATTGTTTTAAAAAAAAGTCAATTCATTTGTAAATATTTTCTATAACCTGATTCTTTTTCCTACCTTTCCCCATTTTTGTAAGGCCTCAAAGCCTGGCCCTCTCCTGCCCAGCCACGCCCGAGCTAGGTAATTGTCCCACGGCTTGTGGCAAGCTCCTCCCCCCCCTCACCCAGTCTCCCCCGTCACGTTACCCGGGGCAACGGCGTCGGCCGTGAGGGACACGGGACAGGCGCAGGGTGCGCGCACAGCAGGCGACACACAGAAGCCCGAGGCATAAAGCGCGGGAAGCCAGCAGGTGAGATGCGGCGTCTCTCGCTCTCTCTTCCCCGCTCGGCGGTCTTGAAGCCGGCTTACGCGGGAGAGCGGGGCTCGGGAGAGCGGGCGGGACTCGGGAGAGCGGGGGGCGGGACTCGGGAGAGCGGGGCTCGGCCTGACCGGGGCGCTGCGCTCGGTTGGGCCATGTCAGTGCGTGGGGCGGCACGGAGCTCCGCGGAGCCATCGCCGGCAGAGGGGAAAGGGTCTGCTGGCTCCCCCCTCCCTTTCTCCCCCCCTCCCTTTTTCCCCTCCCTTCCCCCCCCCGCACAACCCCTCCCCCCACACCCCTCCTCCCCATTCCCCCCTCTTCCCCTTCCCCCCTCCCCTTCCCCTTCCCTCCCCCTTCCCCTTCCTTTCCCCTCCCCTTCCCCCACTCCCCCTTCCCCCCTCCCTCCCCCTTCCCCGACTCCCCCATCACCTTCTTCCCCTCCCCCTCCCGCTCCCCTTCCCCCCTCCCCTGCTCCCGTCGCTCTCTCTCTTCCCCCCAGTCGCTCTCTCTCTTCCCCCCAGTCGCTCTCCCTCTTCCCCCCAGTCGCTCTCCCTCTTCCCCCCAGTCGCTCTCCCTCTTCCCCCAGTCGCTCTCCCTCTTCCCCCCAGTCGCGCTCTCTCTTCCCCCCAGCCGCTCTCTCTCTTCCCCCCAGTCGCTCTCTCTCTTCCCCCCCAGTCGCTCTCTCTCTTCCCCCCCAGCTGCTCTCTCTCTTCCCCCCAGTCGCTCTCTCTCTTCCCCCCAGTCGCTCTCTCTCTTCCCCCCAGTCGCTCTCTCTCTTCCCCCCAGTCGCTCTCTCTCTTCCCCCCAGTCGCTCTCTCTCTTCCCCCCAGTCGCTCTCTCTCTTCCCCCCAGTCGCCCTCTCTCTTCCCCCCAGTCGCTCTCTCTCTTCCCCCCAGTCGCTCTCTCTCTTCCCCCCAGTCGCTCTCTCTCTTCCCCCGTCACACTCTCTCTTCCCCCCAGTCGCTCTCTCTCTTCCCCCCAGTCGCTCTCTCTCTTCCCCCCAGTCGCTCTCTCTCTTCCCCACCAGTCGCTCTCTCTCTTCCCCCCCAGTCGCGCTCTCTCTTCCCCCCCAGTTGCTCTCTCTCTTCCCCCCCAGTCGCTCTCTCTCTTCCCCCCCAGTCGCTCTCTCTCTTCCCCCCAGTCGCTCTCTCTCTTCCCCCCCAGTCGCTCTCTCTCTTCCCCCCCACTCGCTCTCTCTCTTCCCCCCCAGTCGCTCTCTCTCTTCTCCCCAGTCGCTCTCTCTCTTCCCCCCCAGTCGCTCTCTCTCTCTTCCAACAACAACGTGCCCTCAAAAATCCCTCGGCACCGCCGGGCACTTCAGCTAGTGTAGATTAAAGTTACCCACGATAACTGCTGTGCCCTTATTGCACGCGTCTCTAATTTCCCATTTAATGCAATCCCCAACCTCCGCATTACTGATTGGAGGTCTGTATACGACTCCCACTAATGTTTTCTGCCCCTTGGTATTTCTCAGTTCTACCCATACAGATTCCACATCATCAGAGCTAATATCCTTCCTTTCAATTGTGTTAATCCCCTGTTTAACCAGCAGTGCTACCCCACCTCCTTTTGCTTTTTGCCTATCTTTCCTGAATATTGAATACCTCTGGATGTTGTGTTCCCAGCCTTGGTCACCCTGGAGCCATGTTTCCGTAATCCCAATAATATCATATCCGTTTACCTCTATTTGCGCAGCTAATTCATCCGCCTTATTATGAATGCTCCTCGCATTAAGACACAAGGGCCTAGAAATTCAGTGGGCTGCGCCACCTGTTAGCACCTTAAGAGGACGCTAAGTGGGTTGGAAGTCACTGGCTACACCTCCCGCTAAATTTAGCGGGACGCTAATGGCGGCGCTAGCCGTTAGCGCTGCGCCGCTACCGATGACGTCATCGGTGTGCGCAGCACCCCGCTACCACCCCGATCCCGATATTTAGTTGCGCCCCCTGTTTTAACGCCGGACGCTATTTGCGACCGGTTCAGGGGGCCCTACCTGCGGCGGTAGAGGCGCTAATTAAAGGAGAGGCACGGGGCGGCCATTTTTTTTGCTGGCTGCCTGCCAACACCTCTCCGCGCTGCCGTCCCCGGCCTCCTGAGCCCCCCCTCCGCGGAGTGCCGACTGCGTTCCAAGAGCCCGGCACTTCTCCTCCGTGCCGTGCTCTTTTGCCGGCACTCGCGATCGTCGATCGCGCTGCACAAGGCCCCTCCCCTTTAAGAAGGGGAGGAAGGCCTGCAGTGCCGCAGCACACCGTGATGCTGCGGCATCTTTTTTTTTTTATTCATTGATGGGATGTGGGCGTCGCTGGCTGGCTAGGCCTGCATTTAGTGCCCATCCCTAATTGCCCTTGAGAAGATGGTGGTGAGCCGCCTTCTTGAACCGCTGCAGTCCATATGGTGTAGTTACACCCACAATGCTGTTAGGAAGGGAGTTCCAGGATTTTGGCCCAGCGACAGTGAAGGAACGGCGATACAGGTCCAAGTCAGGATGGTGTGTGGCTTGGAGGGGAACTTGTAGGTGGTGATGTTCCCATGCGTCTACTGCCCTTGTCCTTCTAAGTGGTGGAGGTCGCGGGTTTGGAAGGTGCTGTTGAAGGAGCTTTGGCGAGTTGCTGCAGTGCATCTTGTAGATGGTACACACTGCAGCCACAGTGCGCCGGTGGTGGAGGGAGTGAATGTTGAAGGTGGTGGATGGATTGCCAATCAAGCGGGCTGCTTTATCCTGAATGGTGTCGAGCTTCTTGAGTGTTGTTGGAGCTGCACTCATCCAGGCAAGTGGAGAGTATTCCATCACACTCCTGACTTGTGCCTTGTAGATGGTGGAAAGGCTTTGGGGAGTCAGGAGGTGAGACACTCGCTGCAGAATTCCCAGCCTCTGGTCTGCTCTTGTAGCCACAGTATTTATATGGCTGGTCCAGTTCAGTTTCTGATCAATGGTAACCCCCCAGGATGTTGATAGTGGGGGATTCAGCGATGGTAATGCCATTGAATGTCAAGGGTAGATGGTTAGAGTCTCGCTTGTTGGAGATGGTCATTGCCTGGCACTTGTGTGGTGCGAATGTTACTTGCCACTTGTCAGCCCAAGTCTGAATGTTGTCCAGGTCTTGCTGCAAATGGCCTGTTTCTGTGTTATAACTTCTATGTGCTTCTATAATAGGTCCAATTCTGGAGAGAGAAGGGATTGACCAATGTGGTGATAGATAGTAGGGGTGAGCCATGAATAAAGGGATCAGCTTGTTTGGGCAAACTGGTCTTTTCCTGTTCTAAAAATGTTTTTGCTCTTTGTCCTTATTTCATAAATCTATCCTGTGCACTGGAGCTGATTGCAATCAGTTCGTTTAGGAATAAATTGTAATTCTTATTCAGGGATATATTTTCAGTTGTTTAAGTGTACTTCATCATGATAGATAATTGGGACAAAAATCAGAGTTTCTGGGGAACTTGATGTTTCTTTCTTTCGCTTTTGAAGCACTGAGAAGTCGCTCTGGACGTTCAATCATTAATGGTAACTGGGCTATCGATCGACCTGGTAAATACGAGGGAGGAGGAACCATGTTTACCTACAAACGACCCAATGAAATTAGCAGCACTGCAGGAGAATCCTTACTGGCTGAGGGACCAACAAATGAAGCCTTGGATGTCTTCGTAAGTTTTGTTTCTTTTCTTCTAACTGTTGGCCCGCTTACCTTATTATTTCTCCTTTTATCACACCAATGATAGTTGAGGCAGTTTAGAAAAATGATGAGTTAATATTGCTGAGTACAAGCAAAACGCAGAAATCCCTCCTTTGCTGATACAATTATTCCTATTGAATAATAATTTCATGTTGTTTGGAAATACGACCATGAAGTGAACAGCAGAATTACAGGAAACTTCGAGGGGAATTTTAGCATGGTGGAGCGCATGGGTTTGGCTGCGGGTGGGGATTAAATCCGGGGAAGCCGGCTCCAACCCGCCAACTTCCACATTTCACACCAGTGCGTTAGGCTGCATGTGTGCAACCCCCTCGGGAGAGGCAGGTTGCCAATTAACATGTTAATCACTCAATTAGAACGATATTTACACACACATATTCGAGTTTAACGTTGTGTCCACAGGTTTCCTGGGCTTCTGAAAGTCGCTAGTGAAGGCAAGGCGACAACACAGCGGCAAATGAGGAGGCTGAGTTAATCTCAAGGAAATACTGCAATAAATACTCAGTACGCACAGCTGCTTTCTTACCCTGCTAGTGGGAAAGGATTTTTTTCACAGTACTTTTGCTGAGAGTTTACTTTATACACTCTGGAGGTTTTCTCAATCACATCCGGATGGGTGGCGTTATGGCTGCCTTAGATTGGACCTCGGATGCTATAACCACCACCCAACCATAATGGGCGAGGAGAGGGTCGGTGGGGGGTTAAAAAGGCAAATATGTGAAACTCGACTCCAACCCGGCATGAACGTGCCTGCTTCTGTTTTAAACCTCAGCAGGTTTGGGCTCGTCCGAGTAACCCGCTTTGGAGAAGCGGGTCCGTAATTATAATACGCCAAGTAGGCTCCGTTGCTCATATTGCAGCTATTTAAATTTAACGCTGGCCAGCCGGGTTTCCCATGGTTGAGAACTGCCAATGCAGCAGGTAAGTCCAACACTGCTTATGGGCCAGGAGTGGCAAGAGTGCTTGCCCCAGCCCCTTAAGCAAATCTTCTGCCACAATCGTCCAACTGCCGCCCCCCCCTCTGCAATGTTTCCTGGTCCCTCCTTCCTCCCAATTGCTGGTCCAATTCCCTTCCACCAACCCACAATGCTTCCCGGTTTCTGGGGACTGTCCTCAACAGTCCCTGGCTGCGACCTTCTACTGTTGGCTTTCCCACCGGTCAGCTTGTCAATCTGGCCAGCTGCCAGGCGGGAAACAGTGTAAAAATGATAATGAGGTCCTGCCGTTAAATTCGGCAGAACCTCCGTGTTCCCAGCATCTATGGGTTTCCCAGCCGCAAACACGCATCCTGCTCCCTCCCTGTAAATATCAAAGCCATTGCCTCAATGTGAGAGAGACCAGCTTAGTGTGTAAAAGTGAGTCCCAGTGTGTGAGTTAGACAGCACCCTCTGGTGTATGAGAGAAAAGTGTCCTAACGTGTATAAAATAACAAACCTAACTGCATGTGAGGGAGAGAACCCCAGTGTGTGAGAAAGCTTCAGAGCGTGAGGGTTTGGTGTGTGAACAAAGCACCTGTGTGTGTAAGAGAGAAGGCCCTGGTGTGAGAGAGAGAGAGAGAGAGAGAGCATCCCAAATGTCAGACAGGGTCCTGCATGAACAGTCGTATCTTCATCTTCCCCTTTCCCACCATAAAGATGCATTGCCTACAGACACTTCTCTGTGCATACTGGCTCACATGGATCCCATTCATGCAACATCATCAAATCCACTTTCTAACATTGCCAAAAGCAATATCTGCGACTGTTCAAGATTGATAGATTTTTATTAGGTAGGGGTGTCAAGGAATATGGAGCAAATGGAGTTGAGGTACAGATCAGCCATGATTTAATTGAATTGCGGAAAAGGCTTGTGAGGCTGAATACTCCTGTTCCTATGTTAGGATGGTAGTAGCAGTGCGATACCCAGGAGGCTACAGCACCCTTTGTTACTGCTCAACGGCCTCTTCCCAGGCTGCCCTGACTGCCACTTGCTGAAGGTGATGCAACTCCAAACCAAAATGCCTCCTTGCAAGGATCTCTTTTAACATCACTTCCAGAGCTCTTTAACTAAAAGGAGCTGTTCTGTTTCCCCTCTGTGAATTATTGGACTTCTGGCTCATTTTCTGAAGATTTGCTGCAACACCAGATCAAAGGAAGTATTTTGCCCAGAACAGGATGTGCAGGCATAGCTTTAAGGTGCATCTGCACTTTTAAAGTTCTATATCGAAAATCCTGTCACAAACTTCTTTGCTCTCAGCACTGGAACCACAGCTGGCAAACATTAATGAAGAGATCTTAGAAAACACAAGGAGATCCCCTCTGTGCACTGGTGGCACAAATTGCACTGTGCAAAGTGCCCATCTCAGCATTGTACTGGGAGCAGAATTTCAATCTCTACTGTCTTTGCCACTTCCTTCCACTAGACCTCAGAAGACTGCCCTGCAGCAAATCTCTGAGCATTCTGTGAAGATTTTTATTTCAGCTTCCACAAAGTATTTAGTAACGATGCATAGTCCATTAGGCTGCTTCAAGCATTTAACTCCTGCAACAGTACACTATTCCTTGCCCCAAATGGTCAAGTTCTCTATTAGAGGCAAAGAAAATACTCAGCCTGTCCAGAATATTCTAATGAGGCTGACTTGAAGATTTGCTGGGTGAATCACACAGGATGAAGTCCCAGCCCACCACACTTCCAGCAGTGATACCAACTGAGATGAAAATCTATGCTGCAGTATTGATCTAGTGTGGTTTTGTGAAGCAGAAATAAGTAAGCCATTGGCAGTAAAGCAGCTATGAAGTATATTGGGAATCGGAGGCATCACTCATTGCATTTCCAGTCAGAGCTGTCCCTTTGAACCTTATCACAGACTCTATGCAGTATTTCATGTTGCATGAGGTTGGGGCACGGCTTACAGCAGACATGTGAGACCTCATGCTGTCATCATTATTTTCCAGATGATCTACCAGCAGTTGAATCCTGGCATTCAATATGAGTATATTCTTCCCAAAGCAAATGTTGTCAGTCATCAGCTACCTCCCAGCATCAGACCAGGTAAGATTAAAAAAAAGAAAGACCTTGCCTTTTGTGTCCTAAGGTTGTCCCAAAACACAGTACACCGCCAATGGATTACTTTTGAAGTGTAGTCACTGTTGTAATGTAGGCAAATGCAGCAGCCAATTTACACACAGGAAGAGCCCACAAACAGTAATGAGATAAGTAATCACTTCATCTGTTTTGATGATGTTGGTTGAGGGATAAATGCTGGCCAGGACACCAGGAAAATTCCACTGCCCTCTGAATAGTGCTGTGGGATCTTTTACATGTACCCACACAACTGCACAGGACCACCAGCAATGAAGCACAGCTTCAGATTATGGCTGGAAACCGCTCTGCAGCAGAAACACCATTTACAAATATAGACAAGGTTTCCACCACACTTCAGGCAACAGAGTGAAACAGCCCCAGGGAAATTCCCAGCCTATGTATTCAAGTCCTGCAGTGACGCTTGAACCCTCAACCTCTGACACAGAGATGAGAGTGATACCACTGAACCAAAAAGTGGAGCATTTCCTGACCTAACTCAGGAGAATGTGAGCTCTCTGAAGGGCATTAACCCGTGTGGAAAACTCTTCACTATTTTGCTCTATATTTGTCAGTGAGTTACTGAAATTTTTTACTGGAACTAAAGGAAGCTGAGACATCACTTGACTTTCAAATGTTTTTTATGTGGACCCAAGGGGACATTCATTTAAATGTCTAATGAATCTATTATTTAGATTGGCCCCGATATTTATGGGGAGGGAGCGGGGGGTGTCTGTCAGCAGCCGGTAAACCCGGAAATATGAGGAACGCGAGGTCCTGCTGAAATTAACGGCAAGGCCTCATTAGAATTGTTTTACTGCATTTTCCGCCCAGATTGATGGCTGGCTGGCGGGAAAGCCTGCTGTAGGCAGCAGGCAACAACAGCAACTTGTATTCATATAGCGCCTTTAATGCAGTAAAACATCCCAAGGAGCTTTACAGGAGTATTAAAAGACAAAAAATTTGACACCGAGCCACATAAGGAGAAATTAGGGCAGGTGACCAAAAGCTTTGTCAAAGAGGTAGGTTTTAAGGAGCGTCTTAAAGGAGGAAAGAGAGGTAGCGAGGCAGAGAGGTTTAGGCAGGGGATTCCAGAGCTTAGGGCCCAGGCAACAGATGGCAGGGAGCATCCGAGAAGATTGGGGGGTCGGTGTGAGTGGGCTTCAACCCCGAAGTGGGAAGAGAGATCACTGGGGGGAGGCGGGGTCGCATGGAAATGAGAGATCGTGGCAGAGTTGCTTGAGGGCTGCAGAGAAGAACAATTACCTGTAGGATCCGACAGCTCTCGCCTCCCTTTACGCCGGATTTCCCGAGCCCTGGGAAACCTGACACGTAGCCGTTAAATTCAAATTGATGACATAATCTGAGGCATACAGCCTCATTTAAATATTATAATTACCGACCCGCCTCTCCAGAGCAGGTGAGTCGCCCAACCCCAAACCTGGGTTAAACCGGAAGTCAGCGTGCTCGTGACGGATTGTGGTCGGGTTTCTCATTTTTCCAAATTTACCCACCTGCTCCCGCCCATCATGGGGGTGTTAAAATTACCCTCATAATGTCCCAGATTTGATTGCTGATCTGTATTGAGTTAGTTGATAGGGAAAGGAATTGTATAATAAATGGTAAGATTTTAAATGAAATAGAGAATCAGTGGGAGTGTCATATGCAGATACACAGGCTATGAAACGTGGCAGAGCAAGTTGAAAAATGCCTTAAAAAAGCAAACAGAATTCTTAGTTTTGTACCTAGAGGCTGTATTGATTTCTTTGTGGGTTCAATGACGAGACATTTATGAAAGAGAATGTCTTTTAATCTAAAGTCTTGTTCAACTCTTTTAACAGCATTTACAGGAGACATCAAGCTAGTGATGCATCTTAAATGAAACTGAAACCAAACCCAAACTGCTTGTCTCTCACATGACCTCTGCTGGTCAGGCATAAGTAATCAATACCTGCAAACATGCTATTAAGGCATCATAATCGAACAGGCAAATACCGTCTCTATTTGCTGATATCATTACATCTCCTTTCCTTAAAACAAAAGTATTTTACTTTTAACTAACACCATGTTTTCTTTGTATTAATCTGCATTTTAACTGTAACACTTAATGAACTTACATTATCATTATCATGATCAAGGTTTTTTAACCTTTGTGTGTTCACATGAAATATGTCAATACACTAGAACTTGAAGAAAGAATAAGATAACATTACTTCCTTCTATAACAATAGTCCTTAAATTTGCTCAATGAGTCTCTCAGGAGGCTTCACGTGTCTTGAGGATTTTCTGATTGATTGTCCTTGAATCTGAGTTGTTGCCTCAGATGATGTGTTCTCAGCTGTGTGATCAGGTTGTTCAACAGTATCAGTCTCTTGACCTGCTGTGGCTGGTCCCATGAGAAGATCCCTACGATTTCTTCTCAGAACAGCACCCTCATCTGTCTGAATGGTGTATGATCTTGGTTGAACTTCACTCAGGACAGTTCCCTTCTGAGTCCATGTGTTTGTTTTGTCTTTCAACCTTACTTGGTCACCAGTGTGGAGTTCAGGTAGGTTTTGTGTTCCTCTGTCATAGTAGTACTTTTGCTTTTCTTTCTGTTGTTCTTTGAACTTCCTCACTTTCTCCCCCTCTTTTGTTTTCAGGAGGTTCTCCGGGATGGGTAGGTTTGACCTTAGCCGACGTCCCATCAGGAGTTGGGCTGGTGACATACCACACTCGAGCGGCGTTGTGCGGTATACAAGCATGCTCTGGTAGAAGTCAGTTCCACTGTCTTTTGCCTTGTACATCAGTCTTTTCACTATCTGGACCAATTTTTCCACTAGTCCATTGGACTGTGGAAAGTGAGGACTTGACGTTGTGTGGACAAAGTCCCACTCTTTGGCAAAGTGTCGGAAACTTGCATTGTAAAACTGAGGTCCGTTGTCTGTGAAGACCTCGCTTGCCACGCCATGTCTGGAGAATATGGCTTTCATACATGTTATCACAGCATCTGCAGTGGTGGTGTGCAGTCTACAAACCTCTGGATACAGGGAGTAATAGTCTGTGACTACAAGATAGTCCTTCCCTTGACATACGAATAGGTCAGCGCCTACCTTCTGGTAAGGTCTGTCTGGTGCTGGGTGTGGCTTTAGTGGTTCTACCGGATTGCTTGCTCGACATTTCAGGCATATTGTGCAGTTTGACACCTCATTTGTCACATCTTGGTTGATTCGTGGCCAGTACATCACCTCTCGTGCTCTTTTCTTACACTTTTCGATTCCCAGATGTCCTCCATGGATCTTTTTTAGCATCTCTCTTCTCAGACTCTTTGGGATAACTATTTTACTTCCTTTGTAGATGATGTCTTCGACCACTGATAGTTCCGCCCTGCAGTTCCAGTACTCTGCTATATCAGGTGAGCAGTCTTGCTTCATGTTGGGCCATCCATCCAAGATGCTTTTTCTCAGTCGTCTCATTGTTTCATCTTTGTTTGTCTCAGTCTTTATGAGCTCCATTTTTGCATCTGCTATGGGCAGTGCACTTGTGATCATGTCCACGTAGGCGTTCACTTTGTCATCTATTGTGGTGTTTGCGGGCTCACTTGGGTCTACAGCTCTGGACAACGTGTCTGCTGTATACATCAGCTTACCCGGTGTGTACGCAACATTCAGTGTATAGCGTTGCAGCCTGATCATCATTCTTTGTATTCTAAGCGGACAGCTATTTAGTGGCTTTTGGAACAATGCAATCAAGGGCTTATGGTCAGTCTCTACACTGATTGCTTGTCCTGCCACAAACTGGTGAAATCTTTCACAGGCGTATGTGATGCTGAGCAGCTCCTTTTCTATTTGAGCATGTCGCGTCTCCGCGTCTGTCATTGAGCGCGATGCATATGCAATAGGTTGCCAGTAGTCATATTGTTGCAGAAGAACGGCACCGAGCCCACTCTGTGATGCATCTGATGATATCTTGATGGGTCTCGCTGGGTCATAAAACCTCAGAACTGGTTCCTCTGTGAGCAGTTTCTTTAGGTCGCTCCATGACTTCTCATGCTCATGATTCCATTCCCATTCTATGTTCTTTTCAGTTAGTCTCCTCAGTGGCGCCATCTTTTCTGAGAGGTTGGATATGAATTTCCCCATGTAGTTGATCATTCCATTAAACCTCTGCACGTCCTTTTTGCATTGTGGCTTTGGCATATTCTCAATGGCGGACACCTTTCTGGGATCTGGTCTGATGCCCTCACTGCTAAGGATATCTCCCACGAATGTCAGTTCTGTCACCCCGAGCTGGCATTTCTCTCTATTCAGCTTCAGGTTTGTTTTCCTTGTTGCTTCCAGCACTTTTTTCAGTCTCTCGTCATGCTCAGTTCTCGTGGTTCCCCATACTATGATGTCATCCATTGATGTATCAACTCCCTCCAGGTGCTCATAGATCATATGGATAGTCTTGTGATACACTTCAGGAGCTGAGGCAATGCCAAATGGTAACCTTAGGAATCTGTATCTGCCAAATGGACTGTTGAACGTGCACAGTCTTGAACTTGCTTCGTCCAGCTTCATCTGCCAAAATCCTGATGATGCATCTAACTTGCTGAAATATTTTGCATTTGCAAACTGTGCCATGATTTCCTCATGTGTAGGAAGCTTGAAGTGCTCTCTCTTTATTGCTCTGTTTAGATCTCTTGGATCCAGGCAAATTCTGAGCTTTCCATTCTTTTTGTCCACTACGACGAGGGAACTCACCCACTCAGTTGGCTCATCTATCTTCTGAATCACGTTCAGGCTTTCCATCCTGTCCAACTCTGCCTTCAGTTGCTTTTGCAGAGCAAACGGAACTTTTCTGCATGGATGTATGACCGGTGTCATACTTTTATCTACTCTGATCGTGTGTTCTCCTGGAATGCAGCCTAGACCCTTAAATAGGTCGTTGTACTCTTTCATGAGTTCATCATAGACTGTCTCTCCTTCGCTTTCCACAACGAGGACTCTCTTTACCAGGTTCAGTCTCTCACAGGCTTTTAAACCTAGTATGGCTTGCACATCCTTTGGCACCACGATTAATGCTAGCGTGTGCTCTCTGTCCTTGTGTGTTACTTTGACAATGCATCTTCCTTTCACTGGTATATCAGTACCTGAGTATCCTGTCACTTTCACTTTTATTCCATGTATCTTTGGTCTGGGTCTAATTTTCTTAAAATCAGTCTCTGATATCACATTAACTTGTGCTCCAGTATCCAGTTTAAATGGAATGTGTATGTCATTCACTATTAGTGTCAACATCCAGTCTCTTTCTTCTTTTTTGTTTTCAGACACAACATCTACATAGAACTCCTCTATCTCGCTCTCATCTACTGTATGGACCTTGTTTTTTTGCGCTTGGTTATTGCAGCAATGGGCATAATGGTTGTTTTTGTTGCAACTATTGCATTTTTTACCATATGCTGGACACTTTTTTGGTGGATGCTGTGTACCGCATCGACTACATGACTTTCGATTGTCCCTTTCATTTTCGTTCGCTGGCCACGCCTCTTTTTTCACATTGGCGCTCGTTTTGTTAAACGGTTTGTATCCGTCCTTTCTCACTGCATCCACGTTGCAGCTATTGTCACTGAACAGCTCCTTTGCCTGCAACTTCACAGTCTCTGTAGCCCTACACAGTGCTATGGCTTTTCCCAGGTCTAGATCTTGCTCTCTTAGCAGTCTTTCCCTTAGACCATTATCTGGAATACCACACACCAGTCTGTCTTTTATCAGCGAGTCTGTCAGTCCCCCAAATTCACACGATTTGCTTCTGTTTCTCAGTTCAGTCACATACTGATCAATCGTATCACCCATTTTCTGTACACATGTGAAAAATCTGTGCCTCTCAAACGTCACGTTACGTTTAGGTATGCAGTAGGCCTCAAACTGTTCCATTATTTTATCTAGCTTGATTTTGTCTCCATCAACAGCGAATGTGAAGTTATTATACACCTCCAGTGCTTCATCACCCACGACATGTAAGAACAGTGACGATTTCCTTTCATTACTTTTCTCGTCAGCTCCGATTGCTGATAAATACAACTCTAAACGTTGTTTGAATCTCCTCCAATTTTCAGCCACATTACCTGTCATCTGAAGCATCGCCGGTGGGAGTAAACCTTCCATTTTTTTCACTTCGTTAGCTTTTCTCCAATGGTAAGCAACGATGCTCTCTTTTGGCTTGCTAATTTGTGGAGAGCTGATTTAACTTCGGATTTTTCTCTTCATCTCTTTCAATCACTTCTGACACCATGTATTGATTTCTTTGTGGGTTCAATGACGAGACATTTATGAAAGAGAATGTCTTTTAATCTAAAGTCTTGTTCAACTCTTTTAACAGCATTTACAGGAGACATCAAGCTAGTGATGCATCTTAAATGAAACTGAAACCAAACCCAAACTGCTTGTCTCTCACATGACCTCTGCTGGTCAGGCATAAGTAATCAATACCTGCAAACATGCTATTAAGGCATCATAATCGAACAGGCAAATACCATCTCTATTTGCTGATATCATTACAGAGGCATAGAATACAAAAGAAAGGAAGTAATAATGGTCTTAAACAAGGCCTTAGTTCAGCTGCAGTGAAGTATTGCATACAAATTTTGACACCCCATTCTAGGATAGATATAGAAGCAATGGGAAAGATGCAGTATAGAGTCACGAGGATTTACTAGGGATGAGGCACAATTGTATTGAAAAGAAACTCGAGAGCTAGGGGTTATTTTACAAGAGCGGACGGAGAAGGATAAGGGATAATCTGATGGAAGTCTTCAAGATTATAAAGGGTTATGATAGGACAAATAGTGATAGATTATTTCCACTGGTTGGTGAGCTGGTAATTTAAGATAATCACAAAAAGGATTAAGGGAGGTTAGAAAAAATGCCTTTACACAGAGGGTGGTTAGAATGTGAAATTCTCTGCCATATAAGAACAGGAGGAGGCCATTCATCTCTTCGAGCCTGTTCCGCCATTCAGTCAGATCATGGCTGATCTGTATCTCAACTTAATTTACCCGCCTTTGTTCCATAGCCTTTGATACCCTTACCCAACAAAAATCTATTGATCTGAGCCATGAAAATTTCAATTGACTCCCAGCATCCACAGCCTTTTTTGGGGAGAGAGTTCCATTTCCACTTTTGTGGAAAAAGTGCTTCCTGACATCACTCCTGAGCGGCCTAACTCGAATTTTAAGATTATGCCCCCTTGTTCTCGAATCCCCCATCAGAGGAAATAATTTCTCTGTATCTACCCTGTCGAACTCCTTTTATCATTTTAAACACCATGATTAGATCACCCCTAAACTCAAAGGGAATACAAGCCAAAGTAATACAACCTGTCCTTATAATTTAACCCTTTAACCCCTGGTATCATTCTGGTAAGTCTACTATAATCCCATCAAGGCCAATATATCTTTCCTGATAAGCTGGCCCCGATATTTGCAGGGAAGCTGGGAGGGAGCGGGGGAGGCTGAAAGCACCCAAAGCACCTGGCAAGGCCGGGGACGCAGTGGTCCTGCTGAATTTAATGGCAGGACCTCATTATCATTTTTAATTCTGTTTTCTGCACCACAGCCAGAGAAACTTACAGCCTGGGCGGCTGCCGGGCAGGGAAGCCAGCGGCAGGAGACTGCAGCCAGGGACCCTTGGGGACAGTTCCCGGCAATCGGGAGGTGGGCAGGATCCAGATCGGGGCTTGGGAGTGGTGAGGTCGGCGATCGCGGCAGGGGCGGAGGGGGAGGTCGGTGATAGCAGAAGGGGCTAGAGAGAGACCACGGTCAGCAGAACAAAGGCCAAAGGCTTCCTTGAGGGGCCGGGGGGAGCTCTCCTGCTCCTCCTGACCCCCCAAGGAGTGCAGTAAAAGGCAAGTATCTTCTGGAGCTGGCAGCTACCATCTACATTTTACTGCTGGGAGTTCCAAATGCATTGTGGGAGCATGATTTAAATATGTTACTGAAATGTCCACCTGTGCACAGCTGCTGCAAGGGGACCTATACACAACTCCCACTACAGTCTTAAATCCATTTCTATTTCTTAATTCTACCCATAAAGTCTCCACTGCCTGCTTACCTCTCGTTATATTCTCTCTTATCATTGAAGTGATTAAATCACTAAGGCTACTCCTTCCCCTTTACCATTTCCCCTAATTTTCTTGTAGACCTTATAATCTGGTATATTTAGTTCCTAGTCCTGACTGTCTTGCAGCCATGGGCGCGATTTTCCCATTGGAGGCGGGTTTCGGTTTGGGTGGGTTCCAAACCCGCCTCCACTGAGAGGTGGGAAAAATTAGCGATTTTCCCCTAATTGGCCAGTTGATTTCAGAGGTGCAGGTTCCCCTGGGCCAATTAGTGTTTTGGGACTGAAACGCGCCTTTGCTGACGTCACTTATCCAGCTTCATTTAAGGGCTGCTTGCTGCCTTGGCTCATTCCACTGGTTTTTGGTCGATGCTGCACCACCTCCAAGCTGTTATCTCCTTGAAGAATGGCCAGCTCCAAGGCAAGGGCCTCCCCGAGGGTGCTGGGTATGCTGGTTGAGGGGGCGAGAGCTAGCAGGGAGGTGCTCTTCCCTCATCTGGGAGGAAGAGGCCTCACAAAGAAACCAAGGCTGTGTGGGTCCAGCTGACAAGGGATATAACCTCCAGATCTGTGTGCAGATTGGGGGATTGTTTCTGTTTATTGATGAAATACCATCCCTGTGGGAATGTATTAAAATTAGGTGATGGCAAACTTGGCGTGATGGCATCTGTTATTTCGGCTTGGGCAGCTCCACATTGCGGGCTCCGCGACACTTGTGTGGTCAGGTTGGTGGTCAGAGTGAAAGGAGGCCAGAGAGTCATGTTCATTGTCTATCATGTGTTAAGAGGGAGCCAAGCACATGTGCCACAATGGGCAACCTATGCAAATCTAGCCAGGATGAGTGCATTCCTTGCACGACGTGCTTCCATGCGCTGGCACCTTCTGCCCTGTGCAGCATCAGGTGGGTGAGCAGGAGGTTGGGGCTCCTGCTGCTGTTGCTGCTGAGCTGCCTGGTTCTGCTGCTGCCGTGGCTGCTCCTCATCCGATTCTGAGGTCCATGGTGAAAGGAAATAAATGGTTCCCATGCTGCTGGCAGATATCTCCGTTGGGGAAGCGCTCAGCCCAAGCGGGGAGAGGGTCTTCCAAGGAGGTCCCACTGTTGAGAGATAGAAGCTGCAGCACCTCCCACTTCAGTAGGCATGCTGAAAGACCTTTGGAACAAAAGTTCTGCCACCTGCAACTGCTCCCTGATGAAAGCTCCGTTTTAATGGTGGAGCTGCAGCTGTGAGGAGGCCACCCACTTGCCAACCCGCCAGGATTAGCGGGCGTGGTTTAGGAGGGTCGTGCAACACTCTGAAAATGTGGTAAAATAACAAAGGCCTGTCAAAATAGGATTATAGAGGCCCTTAACTGCTATTTACAGGTCTTAACTACCTCTCCTGACTGATGGAGGCAGGACCAAATCGCACCCATCAAACCCGCCTCCGGCAAAATTGCGCGGAGGCAGGTTCTGAACCCGCACTCAGTTTTTGCCATTTTGCCACACTGTCCCACCTCGAGACCCGTCTCCTCGGGGCTGGGAAAATCGCCCCCCATGTCATACCTTCCAAGTTGAATTTGCACCTGCAATTCAATTTGTTCCTTATACTCCGTGCGTTTGTATAAAGAATGCTTATTTGGGCCACACACCCTAATCTGTCCTTCTGCTCTAGTGTTTTACTCACACATTTCTTATTTCTTTCTCCTGGTTTAATTACTTTACATCTTTTACTTTTCTCTTTACCTGTAGTGCCTAAAGCACAATTTCTGACTATTACTCTACCCGCTTCCCTTTCGTTTGTTTTAGAACTATTATTTATACTACCTTTCCACCTGAGCCCTCCCCCGCATTTACTAGTTCAAAGTCTTTGTGACCGCCCTATTTATCCTTTCCACTGGACCCTGGTCGCAGCCTGGTTCAGGTAGAGCCCGTCCCAATGGTACAGTTCCTTTCTGTCCCAGTACTGGTGCCAAGTGTCCCATGAAATGGAACCCCTCTTTCCCACACTACTCCTTCAGCTACGTGATCACCTCCCTAATCTGCCCGTTTGTACATGGCTCGGGTAATAATCCAGAGATTATAACCCTTGAGGTCCTGTTCTTTATTTAGCTCCTTGTTCCTGGTACTCTCCAAACAGGGCCTCTTGCCTACTCTTTCCTATGTTGTTGGTCCCAAAATGGACTACAACAAAGGGATCCTCCTCCTCCCTCTCCAATATCATTTCAAGCATTATTTTTGTGACAGCTACATAATACACAAGAGTTGTAATGCCATTTTTTCAGCATATTATCATATTTTGATATGAATTGCATCATCATTTTGTTTGCTTGGTATAAAAAAATTAAAATTAGTGGTTTTGTGAAAGAATGGACTCCCAGTGTGGCACTGAGCTAAAAAGAATAGGGATATCCAAGGATTGATTCCAGGTTTATCCTATGTTAGCAGATTTCATCTGAGGCAGCAACAGGGGTGCTACATTTGGCCTCGGTGCCACTCGGGTAGGGAGGGGGAAAATTAGGCTGATTGCTCTTCCTGATCATTGATGGAAAATGTGTGACTGTGGATATCGATTGAGAACTGAATTGGATTTGGCTACAGTGACCTCTATGGTTAAATAGCCTGCCAATAATCACCTTCTGGGCTCCTAAATGAAGAATGAGCATAAGAAAGATACCATAAGACTGTTACCACCAATGCAAACCCTAATAGGAGTCACTGCTTTTAATAACAGGAGAAAAATTGGAGGAGTTGAGAAAATAGTGTTTTTTTATCAGCTGCAGGTAACAGAGGGATTGTAGCAATCATTGATTGGATCCATATTAGAAAACAAAGCCATTAAAAGTGCAAACAAAGCACTGGGGTTCATTTCTAGAGGAATAGAATTCAAAGCAGAGAAGTTATGTTAAACTTGTATAGAACCTTGGTTAAACCACACTTGGAGTACTGTAAACAGTTCTGTTCTCCATTATTACAAAAAGGATAAAGAAGCGCTGCAGAAAGTGCAAAAAAGATTTACAAAGTATTTACAGCACAGAAACAGGCCATTCGGCACAACAGGTCTATGCCAGTGTTCCACACGAGGCTCCACCCGCCCTTCTTCATCTAACCCCATCAATATATTCTTCTATTCCTTTCTCCCTCATGTGCTTATCGAGCTTCCCCTAAGTCCATCTATGCTATTCGCTTCAACTACTCCCTGTGGTAGCGAGTTTCACGTTCTCACCACTCTCTGGGTAAAACGTTTCTCCTGAATTCCCTATTGGATTTATTAGTGACTATCTCATATTTATGACCCATAGTTCTGGTCTCGCCTGCAAAATGGATATGTCTTCTCTACATTTACCCTATCAAACCCTTTCATAATCTTAAAGACCTCTATCAGGTCATCCCTCAGCCTGTATAACCTTTCTTGATAGATATAACCTTCCAATTTTGTTATAATTCTAGTAAACCTTTTTTGCACCTTCTCCAGTGCCTCTATATCCTTTTTATAATATGGAGACCTGAACTGTTCACAATACTTCGAGTGCAGCCTAACCAAGGTTCTATACAAGTTTAACATAACTACTCTGCTTTTCAATTCTATCCCTCTAGAAATGGACCCCAATGCTTTACATGTTGGCCTTCATAGCAAGAGGATTCGAGTACAGGAGCAAGGATGCCTTGTTGCAGTTGTACAGGGCCTTGGTGAGACCACACCTTGAGTATTGTGTGCAGTTTTGGTCACTTTATCTGAGGAAGGATGTTCTTGCCATGGAGGGAGTGCAGCGAAGATTCACCAGACTGATACCTGGGATGGCAGGAATGACGTATGAGGAGAGATTGGGTCGATTGGGCTTATATTCACTGGAGCTTAGAAGAATGAGAGGGGATCTCATTGAAACTTATAAAATTCTAACAGGACTAGACAAACTAGATGCAGGAAGGATGTTCCTGATGGCGGGGGAGTCCAGAACCAGGGGTCACAGTCTAAAGATAAGGGGTAAGCCATTTAGGACAGAGATGATGAGGAATTTCTTCACCCAGAGAGTGGTGAACCTGTGGAATTCTCTACCACAGAAGGCAGTTGAGGCCAATTCATTAAATATATTCAAGAAGGAGTTAGATATATTTCTTAAGGCTAAAGGGATTTGGAGAGAGAGCAGGGACAGGGTACTGAATTTGGATGATCAGCCATGATCTCATTAAATGGTGGTGCAGGCTCGAGGGGCCAAATGGCCTACTCCTGCTCCTATCTTCTGTGTTCCTATGTTTGCTTTATTAACCTGTGTCGCCACTTTTAGTGATTTGTGTATCTGGATCCCCAGATCTCTCTGTTCCTCTACTTCACTTAGACACTTTCCAAGGAGTATGTGGCCTCCTTATTCTTCCTACCAAAATGTACCACCTCACACTCATAGAAACATAGAAGATAGGAGCAGGAGTAGGCCATTCGGCCCCTCGAACCTGCTCCGCCATTCAATGAGATCATGGCTGATCGTCCAAATTCAGTACCCTGTTCCTGCCTTCTCTCCATATCCCTTGATCCCTTTAGCCTTAAGAAATATATCCAACTCCTTGAATATATTTAATGAATTGGCATCTACTGCCTTCTTTGGTAGAGAATTCCACAAGTTCACCACTCTCTGGGTGAAGAAATTCCTCCTCATCTCTGTCTTAAATGGCTTACCCCTTATCCTTAGACTGTGACCCCTGGTCATCGGGAACATGACTCCCTGACCATCGGGAACATCCTTCCTGCATCTAGTCTGTCTAGTCCTGTTAGAATTTTATTAGTTTCGATGAGATCCCCTCTCATTCTTCTAAACTCCAGCGAGTACAAGCCCAATCGACTCAATCTCTCCTCATACGTCATTCCCGCCATCCCAGGTACCAGCCTGGTGAATCTTCGCTGCACTCCCTCCATGGCAAGAACATCCTTCCTCAGATAAGGTGACCAAAATTGCACACAGTACTCCAGATGTGGTCTCACTAAGGCTCTGTACAACTGGAACAAGACATCCTTGTTCCTGTACTCAAACCCTCTTGCTACGAAGGCCAACATACCATTTGCCTTCTTAACCGCCTGCTGCACCTGCATGCTTACTTTCAGCGACTGCTGCACAAGGACACCCAGGTCTCGTTGCACTTCCCCTTTTCCCAATCTATTGCCATTCAGATAATAATCTGCCTTCCTGTTTTTGACACCAAAGTGGATAACCTCGCATTTATCCACGTTATATTGCATCTGCCATGCTTCTGCCCAATCACCCAACCTGTCCAAATCATACTGGAGTTTCTCAGTATCCTCCTCACAGCACACGCGCCCACCCAGCTTTGTGTCGTCTGCAAACTTGGAGATATTACATCTTGTTCCCTCATCCAGATCATTAATATATATTGTGAATAGCTGGGGTCCAAGGACCGATCCCTGCGGTACCCCACTAGCCACTGCCTGCCACTCGGAAAAAGACCCCTTTATTCTAACTCTGCTTTCTGTCTGCCAACCAGTTCTCTATCCAAGTCAATACCTTGCTCCCAATCCCATGTGCTTTAATTTTACACGCTAATCTCTTATGCGGGACCTTATCGAAAGCCTTTTGAAAATCCAAGTACACCACATCCACTGGTTCTCCCTTATCTATTTTACCAGTTAACATCCTCAAAAAGTTCCAGTTGATTAGTCAAGCACGATTTACCTTTTGTATATCCATGTTGACTTTGTCCGATCCGGTCACTTTTTTCCAAGTGCTCTGCTATTACATCCTTTATAATGGACTCTTGCATTTTCCCCACTACCGATGTCAGGCTTACCGGTCTGTAATTCCCTGTTTTCTCTCTACCACCATTTTTGAACAGTGGGGTAACATTAGCTACCCACCAATCCATGGGTACTGTTCCAGAGTCTATCGAATTTTGGAAGATGACCAGCAATGCATCTACTATTTCTAGGGCCACTTCCTTAAGTACCCTAGGATGTAGATTATCAGGCCCTGGGGATTTATCGGCCCTCAATCCCATCAATTTCCCTAACACCATTTCCCTACAAATATTGATTTCTATCAGTTCCTCTCCTCCATGTTCCCCGACATCTTTGGGAGGTTATTTGTGTCCTCCTTTGTGAAGACAGAACCAAAGTATGTATTTAATTGGTCTGCCATTTCTTTGTTCCCCATTATAAATTCCCCTGATTCTGAATGCAAGGGACCTGCGCTTGACTTCACCAATCTTTTTCTCTTCACATATCTATAAAAGCTTTTACAGTCAGTTTTTATGTTCCCTGCAAGCTGACTCTCATACTCTATTTTCCCCCTCTTAATTAATCCCTTTGTCCTCCTTTGTTGAATCCTAAACTGCTCCCAATCCTCAGGTTTACTGCTTTTTCTGGCCAATTTATGTCATTTCCTTGGTTCTTATGCTATCCCTAATTTCTCTTGGTAGCCACGGTTGAATCACCTTTTTTGTTTTATTTTTATGCCAAATTGGGATGAACAAATTCTGTAGTTCATCCATGCGGTCTTTGAATGTTTGCCATTGCCCATCCACCGTCAATCCTTCGAGTGTCATTCCCCAATCAATCCTACCCAGCTCGCACCTCATACCATCGTAGTCTCCTTTATTTAAATTCAGGACCCTAGTCTCCGAGTCAACTATTTCACTCTCCATCTTAATGAAGGATTTGATCATATTATGATCGCTCTGACCCAAGGGGCCTCGCACAACAAGATTGCTAATTAATCCTTTCTCATTACATAACACCCAGTCTAAGATGGCCTGATCTCTAGCTTGTTCCTCAACATATTGGCCCAGGAAACCATCCCGTATACACTCCAGGAATTCCTCCTCCACAGTATTGTTACTAATTTGGTTAGCCCAATCTATATGTACATTAAAGTCACCCATGATAACTGCTGTGCCCTTATTGCACGCTTCTCTAATTTCCCGTTTAATGCCATCCCCGACCTCCGCATTACTGTTTGGAGGTCTATATACCGCTCCCACTAACGTTTTCTGCACTGGAGGCATGTTTCCGTAATCCCAATCATATCATATTCGTTTACCTCTATTTGCACAGCTAATTCATCCACCTTATTACGAATGCGCCTTGCATTAAGACACAAAGCCTTCAGGCTTGTTTTTTTAACGCTCTTAGATCTTTTAGAATTATTATTTACTGTGGCCATGTTTGATTTAAACCCTTGATTTCTCTGCCTGCCACTTTTGTTTTTCTCCTTCCTGTCTTTTGCTTTTATCCTTGTTTCCCTTTCCTCTGTCTCTCCGCTCAGGTTCCCAACCTCCTGCCATTTTAGTTTAAACCCTCCTCCAGAGCATTAGCAAACACTCCCCCGAGGACATCGGTCCCGGCCCTGCCCAGGTGCAAACCGTCCGTTTTGTACTGGTCCCACCTCCCCCAGAACTGGTTCCAATGTCCCAGGAATTTGAATCCCTCCCCCTTGCTCCATTCCTCTAGCCACGTAATCATCTGAAATATCTTTCTATTTCTACTCTGACTAGCACGTGGCACTGGTAGCAATCCTGAGATTACTACCTTTGAGGTCCTATTTTTTAATTGACCTCCTAACTCCCTATATTCAGCTTTTAGGACCTCATCCCGGTTTTTACCTATATCGTTTGTACCTATATGCACCACGACAACTGGCTGTTCACCCTCCCCTTCCAAAATGTTCTGCAGCCGCTCTGAGACATTCTTGACCCTTGCACCAGGGAGGCATCACACCATCCTGGAGTCTCGTTTGCGGCCGCAGAAACGCCTATCTATTCCCCTTACAATAGAATCCCCTATCACTATAGCTCTCCCAGTCTTTTTCCTCCCGTCATGTGCAGCAGAACCACCCCTGGTGCCAGGTAGTTGGCTGCTGCTGCCTTCCCCTAGTAAGCCATCCACCCCATCAGTATCCAAAGCGGTATATCTGTTTGAGAGGGGGATGGTCACAGGGGATCCCTGCACTACCTGCCTGCGCCTACTACTCTGCCTGTTGGTCACCCATTCCCTCTCTGCCTGTGCCACCTTTACCTGCGGTGTGACCAACTGATTAAACGTGCTATTCATGACGTCCTCAGCATTGCGAATGGTCCAGTATGTGTCCAATCGCTGCTTCAGCACCATAATGCGGTCTGCCAGTAGCTGCAGCTGGACACACTTCCTGCACACATGGTTGTCAGGGACTTCTATATTGAAGTTCATTTGCCAATTACACACCCATTCTGCAAGTTTATTAATGTCCTCCTCTGTATTACCTACACCCTCCCTCCAATTTGGTGTCATCCGCAAAGTTTGAAATTGTACTTCCGATTCTCAAGCCCAAATCGTTTATGTAAATGGTGAATAACAGCGTTCCCAGCACCGATCCTTGTGGAACAGCACTTCCTACCTTTTGCCAATCTAAGTTACTACCTTTAACCCCTACTCTCTGTTTTCTGTTTTGTAGCCAGCTTGCTGTAAATTTTGCTAATTGCCCCCTGACTGCACATATTCTGACCTTAGTCATGAGTGTACTATGTGGTACGTTATCGAAGGCTTTTTAGAAATCCAAATATATTACATCTACTGTATTACCCTTATCCACCCTTTCTGTTACTTCTTCAAAGAATTCACTAAGGTTGGGCAAGCATGACCTTCCCTTTTGTAATCCATGCTAACTACTCTTTATTATATTTTCAGTCTCTATATATTTTTCTATTACATCTTTGAGCAAGGATTCCATTATCTTTCCTATCACCAACGTTAAGCTAATTGGTCTATAGTTCCCTGGACTTGTTCTATCTCCATTTTTGTATATTTGAATCACATTAGCTGTCTGCCAGTCCTCTGGCACTATTCCATTTTTGAATGAATGTTTATATTATGTAATAGTGTCTCTGCTATTTCTTTTCTAACTTCTTTTAATATGCACGATGCAATCCATCCGGACCAGGGGTTTTATCGTCTCTAAGTTTGATTAGTTTGTCAATTATCTCCCTCCTTCTATCTTAAATGTCTTTATATCTTTTTTGATCTCTTCTGCTAATGTCATGTCCACCATGTTAGTCTCCCTGGTAAACACCGAGGCAAAGTAATTATTTAATAATTCTGCCATTTAGCTGTCGTTACCTGTGAGTGATAGTGGCCCTATCCCATCTAGAATTTTCTTGTTATTTATTTGCAAGGATGATACCAAAACTGCATTTTGGGTTCAACAATCAGGAAAGACTGAATAGGCTGGGGCTCTTTTCTCTAGAAAACAGAAAGCTTTAAAATTATGAAGAGGTTTGATAGGGTAAATATAGAGAAGATGTTTCCACTGGTGGGTGAGTCCAAAACTAGGGGTCATAAATATAAGATAGTCACTTAGAAATCCAATAAGGAATTCAGGAGAAACTTCTTTACTTAGAAAGTGGTGAGAATGTGGAACTTGCTACCACAAGGAGCAGTTGAGGCGAATAGCATAGATGGATTTAAGGGAAAGCTAGATAAACACATAAAGGAGAAAGGAATAGAAGGATTAGAGGGTGAGAAGGTTGGATCTCAAACAAGCGTGCTAAGCTTGAATAAAGGAGACTATGAAGGTATGAGAGCGGAATTGAGTAGAGTGGATTGGGAAAATAGATTAAAGGGTAAGATGATACATGATCAGTGGTGTACATTTAAGGAGTTATTTTACAACTTCCAAAATAAATATATTCCACTGAAAAGAAAAGGGTGTAAAAGAAAAGACAGCCATCCGTGGCTAAGTAAAGAAATTAAGGATAGTATTCGACTAAAAACAAGGGCATATAAGGTAGCCAAATCTAGTGGGAGGATAGAGGATTGGGAAAACGTTAAAAGACAGCAAAAAATAACAAAAAGATTGATTAAGAAAGGGAAGATAGATTATGAAAGTAAATTAGCAAAAAATATAAAAACAGATAGTAAGAGTTTTTATAGTTATATAAAAAGAAAAAGGGTGGCTAAAGTAAATGTTGGTCCCTTAGAGGATGAGACCGGGAAATTAATGGTGGGAAATATGGAGATGGCAAAAACACTGAATGAGTATTTTCACAGAAATCACAGAAACCCCACAATGCAGATAGAGGCCATTTCGGCCCATCGAGCCTGCACCAACACATATCCCACCCGATCCCTGTAACCCCTACACCAACACATATCCCACCCTATCCCCGTAACCCCATGTATTTAATCCCCCTAACACTAAGGGTCAATTTATCATAGCCAATCAACCTAACCCGCACATCTTTGGACTGTGGGAGGAAACCGGAGCAACCGGAGGAAACCCACGCAAACACGGGGAGAATGTGCAAACTCCACACAGACAGTCACCCGAGGCCGGATTCGAACCCGGGTCCCTGGCGCTGTGAGGCAACAGTGCTAACCACTATGCCACCGTGCTGCCCTTTGTATCAGTCTTTACAGTAGAGGACACTAAGAATATCCCAACACTGGACAAACAGGGGGCTATAGGAGTGGAGGAGCTAAACACGATCAAAATCACTAAGGAAGTGGTACTCGGTAAAATAATGGGACTCAAGGCGGATAAATCACCTGGACCTGATGGCTTACATCCTAGGGTCTTGAGGGAAGTGGCGGTAGGGATTGTGGATGCATTGGTAATAATTTTCCAAAACTCCCTGGACTCAGCAAAGGTCCCGGCAGACTGGAAAACTGCTAATGTAACACCCTTATTTAAAAAGGGCAGTAGACAGAAGGCTGGAAACTATAGACCGGTTAGCCTAACACCTGTGGTAGGTAAAATGTTGGAGTCCATTATTAAGGAGACAGTAACAGGACATTTGGATAATCATAATTTAATAGGACAAAGTCAGCATGATTTTATGAAAGGGAAGTCATGTTTGACAAATTTGCTGGAGTTCTTTGAGGAAGTAACATATAGGGTGGATAAAGGGGAACCAATGGACGTAGTGTATTTAGACTTCCAAAAGGCATTTGACAAGGTGCCACCCAAAAGATTATTGCTTAAGATAAAAAATCACGGGATTGGGGGTAATATTCTGGCATGGATAGAGGATTGGCTATCTAACAGAAGGCAGAGAGTTGGGATAAATGGTTCATTCTCAGACTGGCAATCAGTAACTAGTGGTGTTCCGCAGGGGTCAGTGCTGGGTCCCCAACTCTTTACAATCTATATTAATGATTTGGAGGAGGGGACCGAGTGTAACATATCAAAGTTTGCAGATGATACTAAGATGGGAGGGAAAGTAGTGAGTGAGGAGGACATAAAAAACCTGCAAGGGGACATAGACAGGCTAAGTAAATGGGCAGAGATTTGGCAGATGGAATACAATACTGGAAAGTGTGAGGTTATGCACTTTGGCAGGAAAAATCGTAGAGCAAGTTATTATCTTAATGGCAAGAAACTGGAAAGTACTGAAGTACAAAGAGATCTGGGGGTCCTGGTGCACGAAACTCAAAGGTTAGTATGCAGGTGCAGCAAGTGATTAAGAAGGCCAATGGAATGTTGGCTTTCATTGCTAGGGGGATAGAATATAAAAATAGGGAGGTATTGCTTCAGTTGTACAAGGTATTGGTGAGACCGCACCTGGAATACTGCATACAGTTTTGGTGTCCATACTTAAGAAAGGACATACTTGCTCTCGCGTCAGTACAAAGAAGGTTCACTCGGTTAATCCCGGGGATGAGGGGATGGACATATGAGGAGAGGTTGAGTAGATTGGGACTCTACTCATTGGAGTTCAGAAGAATGAGAGGCGATCTTATTGAAACATATAGGCCTAGAAATTCACTAGCCTTAGCGCCGCTTTTGAGGCGCTAGAGGGACTAGCGCCAGAGTTATGGCCATTTGAAAAATTGAGTGGGGCCCTAAAGCGGCGTTGCACCGGTAGCGCTGCGCCGGCACCGATGACGTCATCGGTGTGCGCAGCGTCCCGGTTGCCGTGGTAACCCGCCCGAACTCCAAAATTGAGTTGCGGCCGCCTCGCCCGTGGCAGCCGCAAGCAACGTTCTGTAAAAGGTGCCTTGCTGAAGTTAGCGCCGGCGCATTAAGGTCGCGCGGCGGCCGGCCGCTTCCCTGGCGGCCGCCTGCCCGCACCTCCCTCCCTGGACTCCTCCAAGACCCCCCCGCGGCACAGATGCATGTGGGCCGCGAGCCCGGCACTTCTCCGAGGTGCCGGGCTCATTTTTGTTCAGCCGTCAACGGCCAGCGGTCGGGTGCAGGCAGCTCCTCCTTAACGGAAGGAGGAGGCCTGCACTTCCCCAGCCTGCCGCACCGCATCGGGCGCCGCAGCGCCGGAACAGCGCCGCAATGGGGCAGGTAGCGCCCATTGGGAGGTGCTGAAACCCTCCAGTAGCGCCGGCAGCCGTTTGGGCGCGGCGCTACTGAATTTTTGGCGCGCGCAGGGGGACTTAGCGCCGGCACTAACTTCCGGCGCTAAAGCCCTGGCTGCGCCAAAACCCAATTTCTAGGCCATAAGATTTTGAAGGGGTTGGATCGGGTGGATGCGGGGTGGATGTTCCCGATGATGGGTGAAACTAGAACTAGGGGGCATAGTCTTAGAATAAGGGGCTGCTCTTTCAAAACTGAGATGAGGAGGAACTACTTCACTCAGAGGGTGGTAGGTCCATGGAATATGCTGCCCCAAAAAGCTGTAGAAGCTACATCATTACATAAATTTAAAACAGAAATAGACAGTTTCCTAGAAGTAAAGGGAATTAAGGGTTACGGGGAGCGGGCAGGAATTTGGACATGAGTCCAGGTTCGGATCGGTCATGGCCCTGTGGGTAGCGGAGCGGGCCCAGGGGCCGTGTAGCCTGATCCTGCTCCTATTTCATGTGTCTAATTCTGTTAGATTCAGGAGATAGTTCTGTGATAGTAGATTGGCGGTTAGGATCAGATCAGCCATGATCTTATTGAATGGCGGAGCAGGCTCGAGGGGCCGATTGGCCTACTCCTGCTCCTATTTCTTATGTTCTTATGATATGCTGATAAGGTTAGATGAAGTGGGGTGGGAGGAGGTTCGTGTCGAGCATAAACACTGGCATGGACCTGTTTTCGCCGAATGGCCTGTTCTTGTGCTGTAAAATTCGATGTGATTCCATGTAGCTGTTAATAATTGTACTTGCTCCTTAGTATCTGAAAAATATACGTTAGAGATCTTTGTGGAGCACTGATTTATTAAATACATTTCTCACTGAAATTCACATAATTTAGTAAATCGTTTTTCCATACCTCCTGGTGAGTGTGTTGATGATCACTTTATATTTTGCTTTTTGTTTCTAGGAGATCCACTCAATGGTCAGTTGGATGTCACAGAAGACTCCTCTGCGGTAAATTTAGATTATGAGAACACAAATTTCCAGACTCGGCATCCTGGAAGATTCCCACCACGTGAGACAGGCAATCAGGTACCAGTTATGCAACCACCACGGCATTTCCGTGAATACAACTGGAAACAGGTTGGGATGACAGAATGTACAGCTACTTGCGGCAGAGGTAAGTGTTGCTGATTACAAATGCATGTGATATATGATGCAATATGTCTCCTTAGACATAATCTGGGAGACCAGGAGATTGCAGTCAGAGGTAAAAAAACAAAGGGACAGATTGGCAAATGTTAAAGCTTGCTTTTTTTTAGTAATAAGCTAACACCATTCCGTACCTGCAAAAAAAGGTAAATATTTCTTTTACTGTCAAAATATCTGTACACCAAGTCAAGTTTTTTGCTGTGGAGTCTTTTGGCTGCTGTCCAAGAATAGCAGCGAAGAGGCCCCAAGCCACAAAACTCCTCTGCTGGACCTTTTAGAAAAAGATTGCACCTACCTGTTTGGGCCCTTGGTCTCTTTGCTACCCACCTGATATTAAGACAGGAAAATGAGGTGGAAGGCATAGTTCATTGCCTGCTGTAGATACAAGCGCTCCATCCCGAGACCCCCGCTTCCCCGCAGTGATCCCTAAGAAATCCCCGGACAATAAAAAGGGGCCAAGACCCATCAACAACAACAACTTGTATTTATATTAGTAAAACGTCCCAAGGCGCTTCATAGTAGCATTATAAAACAAAATTTGACACCGAGCCACAAAAGGAGAAATTAGGACAGATAGGTTTTAAGGAGCATCTTAAAGGAGGAAAGAGAAGTGGAGAGGTTTAGGGAAGGAATTCCAGAGCTTAGGGCCTTGGCAGCTGAAGGCACGGCCACCAATGGTTGAGCGATTAAAATCAGGGATGTTCAAGAGGCCAGAATTGGAGGAGCGTGGAGATCTCGGAGGGTTGTAGGGCTGGACGAGGTTACAGGGATAGATAGGGGCGAGGCCATGGAAGGATTTGAAAACAAGGATGAGAATTTTAAATTTGAGGCGTTGCTTAACTGGGAGCCAATGTGGGTCAGTGAGCACAGGGATGATGAGTGAATGAGACTGGTGTGAGTTAGGATGTGAGCAGCAGAGCTTTGGATGAGTTTAGATATGGAAGGTAAATCTCCAACTCTGTTTTCTGGCATGAAGTTGAAGGAAAGAGGTTCTGGGACTCTTTGCCCAATACTCCTTACATAGTTTATACATTTACCACCAGTGTTCTTTCAATAAGAATATAAGAATTAGGAGCAGGAGTTGACCATACGGCCCCTCGAGCCTTCTTCGCCATTCAATAAAATCATGACTGATCTTTGACCTCACCTCAACTTTCCTGCCCTATCTCTTAATTCTTCTGGAGTCCAAATATCTATCTATCTCAGCCTTGAATATATTCAACAACTGAGACAGAGAATTCCAAAGATTCACAACCCTCTAAATGAAGAAATTCCTCTTCGTCTCAGCCTTAAAAGGCCAGCCCCTTATCCTGAGACTATGCTCCCTAGTTCTAGACTCTCCAGCCAGGGGAAACAATATCTCAGCATCTACCCTGTCAATCCCCCTCAGAGTCTTATATGTTTCAATGAGATCACCTCTCATTTTTCTAAACTCCAGAGAGTATAGGCCCAATCTACTCAATCTCTCTTCATAGGACAACCCTCTCATCCCAGGAATCAATCTAGTGAACCTTCAATGCACTGCCTCTAAGGCAAGTATATCCTTCCTTTAAATAAGGAGACCAAAACTGTGCACAGTACTCCAGGTGTGGTCTCACCAAGGCCCTGTACAATTGGAGCAAGACTTCCTTACTCTTTTACTCCAACCCTCTAGCAACAAAGGCCACCTTGCCATTTGCCTTCCTAATTGCTTTCTGTACCTGCATGCTAACTCTGTGTTTCTTGTACTAAGACACCCAAATATATCTGAACACCAACATTTAATAGTTTCTCACCATTTAAAAAATATTCTGTTTTTCTATTTTTCATACCAAATTGAATAACCTCACATTTCCCCACATTATACTCCATCTGACACCTTATTGCCCACTCACTTAACCTGTCCATGTCCCTTTGTAGGCTCTTTGGCCTAGAAATTCAGTATCGCCACGTTTGGGGCGCTGCAGCCGGGCGATCGCTAAATTTAGCGACTATATAAAAAGAAAAAGGGTGGCTAAAGTAAATGTTGGTCCCTTAGAGGATGAGACCGGGAAATTAATGGTGGGAAATATGGAGATGGCAAAAACACTGAATGAATATTTTATATCAGTCTTTACAGTAGAAGACACTAAGAATATCCCAACACTGGACAAACAGGGGGCTAAAGGGGGGGGAGGAGCTAAACACGATCAAAATCACTAAGGAAGTGGTACTCGGTAAAATAATGGGACTCAAGGCGGATAAATCACCTGGACCTGATGGCTTACATCCTAGGGTCTTGAGGGAAGTGGCGGTAGGGATTGTGGATGCATTGGTAATAATTTTCCAAAACTCCCTGGACTCAGCAAAGGTCCCGGCAGACTGGAAAACTGCTAATGTAACACCCTTATTTAAAAAGGGCAGTAGACAGAAGGCTGGAAACTATAGACCGGTTAGCCTAACATCTGTGGTAGGTAAAATTTTGGAGTCCATTATTAAGGAGACAGTAACAGGACATTTGGATAATCATAATTTAATAGGACAAAGTCAGCATGGTTTTATGAAGGGGAAGTCATGTTTGACAAATTTGCTGGAGTTCTTTGAGGAAGTAACATATAGGGTGGATAAAGGGGAACCAGTGGACGTAGTGTATTTAGACTTCCAAAAGGCATTTGACAAGGTGCCACACAAAAGATTATTGCTTAAGATAAAAAATCACAGGATTGGGGGTAATATTCTGGCATGGATAGAGGATTGGCTATCTAACAGAAGGCAGAGAGTTGGGATAAATGGTTCATTCTCAGACTGGCAATCAGTAACTAGTGGTGTTCCGCAGGGGTCAGTGCTGGGTCCCCAACTCTTTACAATCTATATTAATGATTTGGAGGAGGGGACCGAGTGTAACATATCAAAGTTTGCAGATGATACTAAGATGGGAGGGAAAGTAGTGAGTGAGGAGGACATAAAAAACCTGCAAGGGGACATAGACAGGCTAAGTAAGTGGGCAGAGATTTGGCAGATGGAATACAATACTGGAAAGTGTGAGGTTATGCACTTTGGCAGGAAAAATCGTAGAGCAAGTTATTATCTTAATGGCAAGAAACTGGAAAGTACTGAAGTACAAAGAGATCTGGGGGTCCTGGTGCACGAAACTCAAAGGTTAGTATGCAGGTGCAGCAAGTGATTAAGAAGGCCAATGGAATGTTGGCTTTCATTGCTAGGGGGATAGAATATAAAAATAGGGAGGTATTGCTTCAGTTGTACAAGGTATTGGTGAGACCGCACCTGGAATACTGCATACAGTTTTGGTGTCCATACTTAAGAAAGGACATACTTGCTCTCGAGTCAGTACAAAGAAGGTTCACTCGGTTAATCCCGGGGATGAGGGGATGGACATATGAGGAGAGGTTGAGTAGATTGGGACTCTACTCATTGGAGTTCAGAAGAATGAGAGGCGATCTTATTGAAACATATAAGATTTTGAAGGGGTTGGATCGGGTGGATGCGGGGAGGATGTTCCCGATGATGGGTGAAACTAGAACTAGGGGGCATAGTCTTAGAATAAGGGGCTGCTCTTTCCAAACTGAGATGAGGAGGAACTACTTCACTCAGAGGGTGGTAGGTCCATGGAATATGCTGCCCCAAAAAGCTGTAGAAGCTGCATCATTACATAAATTTAAAACAGAAATAGACAGTTTCCTAGAAGTAAAGGGAATTAAGGGTTACGGGGAGCGGGCAGGAATTTGGACATGAGTCTAGGTTCGGATCGGTCATGGCCCTGTGGGTAGCGGAGCGGGCCCAGGGGCCGTGTAGCCTGATCCTGCTCCTAATTCGGGTGTCTAATTCTGTTAGATTCAGGAGATGGTTCTGTGTTAGTGGATTGGCGGTTAGGATCAGATCAGCCATGATCTTATTGAATGGCAGAGCAGGCTCGAGGGGCCGATTGGCCTACTCCTGCTCCTATTTCTTATGTTCTTAGCACCACCTTCGCCGAAATTGAGTTGCATCGCCCCAAGAGGTTGCTGCTGCGCTAAAGCAGGCGGTGCACGACTATCATAAGGCACTAAGCTGGTGAGCCGGGGCACTACCACAGAGGGCGGGCGCAGCGCAGGTGCGACGAGTTGCTGATTGAAGGCAGACACGCTGGCGCCGGTCAGCTCTTAAAGGGGCAGGGTCGATTTGTTTTGCTGCGACGCCCTGCACACTGCAGCCCTGAATCAAGGCCTGAACATAGCTGCTTCACCAGTTCAACGCCCAGGACTATGGAGAAGGCTAGGGAGCGAGCGCAGCGCTTTAGCGAGGGTGCTCTGAAGCTACTGGTTGGTGCAGTGGAGCGCAGGCAACATGTCCTCTTCACTGATAGTGGCAGGAGGCCGCTGCCCAGCGAGTATAGAAAAGCCTGGAGGGAGGTGGCAAACAGGGTGACCTCCAACAGCATGGTTGCCAGGACTCCTGTGCAATGCAGAAAAAAGTTTAACGACCTCACTCCGGTTGTCAGGGTGAGTACCCTTTCCAGTACCCTCTTCACCCCTGCATGTGCACCTCACTTTATGGCCAAAGGGACCTGAAAGCCCCAATGCCCAGCCCTTATCCAACAGCTATGGGATGCTCATGAAAATCACTTGCACATTCAGCACTTTACACACTGTCAGGGCTATTCCACTATGGGAGGCAGTGCAGGCAAGATGAGGGCTTGACACTGTCAGGGCTATTCCACCATGGCAGGCAGTGCAGGCAAGATCAGGGCTTGACACTGTCAGGGCTATTCCACCATGGGAGGCAGTGCAGGCAAGATGAGGGCTTGACACTGTCAGGGCTATTCCACCATGGGAGGCAGTGCAGGCAAGATGAGAGCTTGACACTGTCAGGGCTATTCCACCATGGGAGGCAGTGCAGGCAAGATGAGGGCTTGACACTGTCAGGGCTATTCCACCATGGGAGGCAGCGCAGGCAAGATGAGGGCTTGACACTGTCAGGGCTATTCCACCATGGCAGGCAGTGCAGGCAAGATCAGGGCTTGACACTGTCAGGGCTATTCCACCATGGGAGGCAGTGCAGGCAAGATGAGGGCTTGACACTGTCAGGGCTATTCCACCATGGGAGGCAGTGCAGGCAAGATGAGAGCTTGACACTGTCAGGGCTATTCCACCATGGGAGGCAGTGCAGGCAAGATGAGGGCTTGACACTGTCAGGGCTATTCCACCATGGGAGGCAGCGCAGGCAAGATGAGGGCTTGACACTGTACTTAGAGTCCGTCCTTTCTCTTGCAGGGCAAGCTGGCCCACAATCGCAGGCAGCAGCGACGGACTGGGGGTGGCCGTCCTGACCTTAAAGAGCTCAGCGACCTGGAGCAGCGAGTGGAGCAGATTATGGGAGGCCGGCTGATTGGCCCCGTCACCACTGGAGATGCCGACCCCTTTCTGGACAGCAATGGTAAGGTCATCACCTTTTTGATCTCTCTCTTTCCACTTGTGCCTCACACCAGCATCCTTTGCCACTCTCGAACCAATGCAGTGCATAGCAGCAGTCATGCCTCCCTCGCTGCCGCCCTGTCCTCACTCTGAAGCAACTCTTGTGCCTCTCTGCTTTCAGATGCTGATTCGCCAGGTGAGGAGGCGGGCCCTCAAGCTGGTACTGTGTCTGATTCAGAATTCGAGGAGGAGGAAGAGGAAGCCGGCCCATCAGTGCCACCCTCAGCCGACGCAGCCCATGGCCATGATGGGGACACGTCTTCCCTGGAGGGGAGCAGGGGGGAAGGGTCTGATGAGGGTGAAGCTCCGGGGCCTAGCGGGCTGCCGCAATGCGGGAGGAGTGGGGAAGCTCGGCAGCCTTCTCCCCGGAGGGTGAGTGCGGCCTCCAGTCCTGCTACGGTGAGCGCAGAGGAGGTGCGGCTCCTTGGTGAAATGGGCGCCCAGGCTGAGCACAGGCACACTGAGCTCATGGCTGCAGTGGCAAGGATGCCTGACTCCATAGAGTCACTGGCAAGGAGTGTTCAGGAATTCGGGGCGGCACAGGCAGCTTCCAGCCAAGTGCTCAGTCGTGCCGTGCATTCACTGGCTGGTGTGATGCAGACACAGAGCAGGGCCACACGGGCACTAACTGCTGCCACCCTCGCTGGATCGGCCAGGTATCGACGGGGCCCTCGCCGCGCCGCAGCAGCCCAGCAGTCTGTGCTTCAGCAGATTGCTGCGCATGCTTCAGTGCTGGCCCGTGCAAGTGCCAGTGTCTCGGCCGACCAGGGAGTGCCTGTGCTCTGTCAGGTTGGCAGCATTCCTGCAGCCAACACTGTCACTCCTCCACTGCAGCTGCCACCACCCGTAGGACAGACTGCTGCCGCCCAAGCAGAGTTGGAGCAGTCAGAAGCTGGGCCCTCCAGGCCCAGAGCTGGTCCAGGCAGTCCCCCAAGGGCATCTGCCGTCTCACCATCTGACCCTCAGCAGCCTTCCCCCAGCCTTGCTGCAGCCACTGGCGTCCCATTGAGGAGGAGCTGCAGGGCGGGAAGGGGCCAATCGCGGAAGCGAGGCGGATCACCCTCGCAAGCGAAAAAGTAGAAGGTGTGGCAAAATGTTTTTTTTATATGAAGGCCGAGAATGTTGTGTTTGTTTTTTATATGAAGGCCGAGAATGTTGTGTTTGTTTTTTTATATGAAGGCCGAGAATGTTGTGTTTGTTTTTTATATGAAGGCTGAGAATCATGGTCATTTTTGTTCAACTTTTCTTCATTTTCCCAAGGCTGTGAGAGCCACTTATGTGTCTGACTGTTTTTTGGGGGGTTTCTCTGAATTTGTTTGTCATGCGGGAAGGGCACAGAGTTTGTAAAATAAAAAATGTTCTTTATTCAGATTGTCCATTTTTGCACTTTGAACTATTTGTTGCCTTGACCGGCTGAGGGTTTGCGGAGCGGCTCCATTCATGTTCTTTCATTGGCACAAGCCATTCCCTGAGAGGGGGCCTAGAACCGAGTTACAATAATCTGCCAACGGACAGCCCTTGCACTTTGTGCCTCCCTCCCGTCTTGGTGCTGCTCCTCCTCCTTCTCCTCCTCCTCTGGTGGTCCTCCAATGTCTGCTGGCAGTGGCTGAGTCCTAAGGATAGCCAGGTTGTGCAGCATGCACCACACTACAATGAAATGGGAGACTCGCTCAGGCGAGTACTGTAGCCCTCCTCCGGAACGGTCCAGACAGCGGAACCGTTGCTTGAGCACGCCAGTTGTGTGCTCATTGATGTTCCTGGTAGCTTGATGGCTGTCATTGTATCGTTCTTCAGCAGGGGTGCTGGGCGCACGGAGCGGGGTCATCAGCCAGGTGCACAAAGGATAGCCCTTGTCCCCGAGAAGCCAGCCTCCTGGGTGAGCCGGGGCTTCAAAAATGTCTGCCACAGAAGTCTGGCGCAGGATGTAGGCATCGTGGCTGCTGCCTGGAAAGCGGGCATTGACAGCTAGTATGAGCTGCCTGTGGTCACACACCAACTGAACGTTGAGCGAATGGTAGCCCTTCCGGTTGCGGCAATACTCGGCATTCTGTAGAGGTGCCCGCAAAGCCACATGCGTGCAGTCAATGGCGCCCTGGACCATGGGGAAGCCCGCTATTCTTGCAAATCCCATTGCACGCTCTTGCTGCTTGTCCAGGGTCATGGGGAAGGAGATGTACTGACGTCTCCTTCTGAAGAGGGCATTCATCACCTGGCGGATGCAGCAATGTACCGTGAACTGGGAGATATTGGCAATGTCCCCAGTAGCGGATTGGAAGGAGCCGGTGGCATAGAAGTTGAGAGCCACCGTCACCTTCACTGCCACCGACAGAGACATCCTGCTCCTCAGCTGTGGCTGCAGATCTCTCTGAAGCAGGTGGCAGATCTCTGTGACCACCTCCCTTCTGAATCGCAGCCTCCGAACACACTGCTCCTCAGACATGTTCAGATATGAGAACTGCTGGCGGTATACCCTGGGTGGGTAAGGCCTCCTGTGCCGATGCCTGTTGGCCCTTCTCCGTCTGGCCATAACTGGCACTCTCGGCATCTCTGAGCCCTTTGCAATGCAGAAAGCCAGCATTTCCACCCATTGAAGCCCCCATTATATGTGGCGACTCAAGGCTATGGCACTGAAAGTTAAATCCAACTGCAAAGCTCTGGCCTGAAGCCAGAAGTACCTGTGCAAGCGCTGAGTCAAAACAGAAAGCTCTCTCCCTTTGTCTCTCTCCAAATATCTCTCTCTCACACAGGAGTGGAACAAAATGGCTGCCAAAAAGAATGGAGGAAGAGTCCCCTTTAAATAGCGCCCCCCGCGCCCCGCAGCGACTGGGAACCGTTCCACTCAACCAGTCGCTGGGGGCGCCAGGCGCACAGAAGGGGGGCGCCACTGAAGTTCCGGTTCGGGCGCATCAAGGGCGTTGCACCATGAAATGACGTCAGGATCTGCGCGCGCAGCTGAGCGGGCGCTACGGTTTTGCGCCGCCGCTAAATCTTGACTGAAGTTCGCTGGCGCTAACAACTGAATTTCTAGTCCTTTGTGTCCTCCTCACAGGGGGTGCAAAGGAAATTTGTGACCGGGACGCAAACGGGTGGCTGTGCACGGCAATGACGTCATCATCGCTGATGCAGAGGAGCGGGGTGCTACTGGCTACCGCCGCCGCTAACCTCCCGCTGAATTTTGCAGGAGGTGTTAGTGGCACCACGCTAGGGCATTTGCGCCCAGTTAGTGTACCACAGGGGCGCTAACGAGAGGCGCAAAACAACCCAATTTTTAGCCCTTAAGACTCTAGTGTCAGACTTAAGAATGGCACTTTCAAACTCAATGTGAACTTTTATTATATTATGATCACTCTTTCCTAAAGGATCCTTTACTATAAGATTACTATTTAACCCTGTCTCATTGCACAAAATAAGATCGAAAATAGCCTTTTGCCTGGTTGGTTCCATGACATACTGTTCTAGGAAACTGTTTCACATACATTCCATGAACTCGTCTCCAGACTACCCTTGCCAATTTGATTTGCCCAATGTATATACAGATTAAAGTTACCCATGATAATTGTATTACCTTTGTTACAAGCTCCTATTATTTCTTGATTAATACTCTGTCCAATGATATAGCTACTGTAAGGGGGCCTATAAACTACTCCCACCATTGTTTTCTGCCTCTTGTTATTTCTTACCTCCACCCATATTGATTCTACTTCCTGATGTTCTGAGCCAAGATCCTTTCTCACTATTGTCCTTATGTCATCCTTAATTATCAGAGCTACCCCGCCAGCCCCCCCACCCTCCTGTTCCAGTTTGCCTGTCTTTTCAATAAGTCAAATACCCTGGAATATTTAGTTCCCAACTCTGGTCACCTTGCAACCATGTCCCTGTAATGGCTATTAGATCATACCCATTTATCACTATTTGCGCCACTAATTCATCTCCCTTGTTACGAATGCTTTGTGCATTCAGGTAAAGAGCCTTTAGTTTTAACCTTTTACCATTATTCCCAGTTTTCATCTTATTCGCTGATGCACGATTACCTTTAAACTCTTTGGGGGAAAAATTCGTTTGATTAGCACCTCCCGTTTGCGCCCTAAGAGGGCCCGGATGCGGCGATGTTTGCGCTGCTCGCGAAATTGACCAGAGTTTTTGCGGCGGCACTAAACTCTACCGCCACGATCTCCTGCACCCGCAGATCGTGACGTTAGTCGAGCGTGCAACGCCCCGGTAGCACCCCGGACTGGATATTGAGTGGCGCCCCCTTCCTTTCTGCCTGCTGCTAGCAACGACGGAGAGGGGAATGTTTTGCAGTCGGGAAGGGACTGGGAGAGCGCTATTTAAAGGTGGCCTCTTCCTGCCTTTTTTTGTCGGTGACATTTTTGCACCTCGCATTCTGAGAGAGAGAGAGAGACTTCAGGAGAGATTCAACGCTGTGTGAAGGAGTTTTGGCTACTGAGCAGCACTTTGTAGGTTCTTTTTGATTCGACATTCATTGCATCGATTGTCAAGAGACTATGGGGGCTGCACTGATTCAGGGCGTCGTCCTGCACCTGCAGAATTGGAGGCATCAGAGACGCAGAGAGAGAGTGGCAAACATGGCCAGAGGGAGGAGGGCCAACAGGCCTCTGCACAGGAGACCATACCCTCCCAGGCTATTCCGGGAACAGTTCTCCTACAATCATTTCTCTGAGGAGCAGTGTTTCCGCAGGCTGCGCTTCAGCAAGGAGGTGGTCACTGAGCTCTGCTACCTGCTGCAACCAGATCTGCAGCCTCAACTGAGGATCAGGACGTCTCTGTACGGTGGCAGTGAAGGTGACAGTGGCTCTGAAATTTTATGCCACCGGCTCCTTTCAAGCAGCTACCGTGGACATCGCCCAGTTCGCTGTCTATTGCTGTATCCGGGAGGTGACAAATGCCCTCTATAAAAGGAGACACTAGTACATCTCTTTCCCCATGGCCCGGGCCAAACAGCATGAAAGCGCATGTGGCTTTGCTAGGATAGCGAGCTTCCCCATGGTGCAGGGTGCCATTGACTGCACACATGTGGCATTGCGGGCACCGCATGAAAATGCAGAGGTTTTCCGAAACCGCAGGGGCTACCACTCCTTAAATGTCCAGTTGGTCTGTGACCACAGACAGCTGATACTCGCCGTCAGTGCCCGCTATCCTGGCAGCAACCACGATGTTTTCATCCTGCGCCAGACTGGTGTGCCAGACCTTTTCCAGGCACCGCATCAGCCAAGTGGTTGGCTCCTCGGGGACAAGGGTTATCCACTCTGTACCTGGCTGATGACACCGCTCCGTAACCCCAACACCCCTGCTGAGCTGCGGAATAATGAGAGCCATATCGCCACCAGGAACATAATTGAGCAGACGATCGGCGTGCTCAAGCAACGGTTCCGCTGTCTGGACCACTCAGAAGGAGCCCTGCAGTACTCTCCTGAGCGAGTCTCCCTCTTCATAGTTGTATGCTGTGTGATGAAATATATGCCTTCATCAGCCTATGTGTTTTACCTGCTTGTATTGTGTGAACCGCCCCCTTTTGTTCCTATTGTGTGTATTGGCTACGCCCCTGTCTTTTGCCATATAAAGGTCTCAAGAGCTGTATGAGTCATTCCTACCAGACGAACCCGATGTGGGAAGACCTGCAATGCTATAATGTTCTTAGTGATTAAAAGCCTTAGTTGAATCCTTTAAACTCCTTGTCTTCGAGTTATTGAAGGCACATCATGCTGCATGCTTCACAGCCTGGCAATCCTGAGGACCTAGCTAATGCCACCAGGGATTGGTGCACCACCGGAGGAGGAGAAGGAGGAAGAGGAGGAGGAGGATGAGGAGGATGATCAGCAGCACCAAGGCGGGAGGGAGGCCCACAATGTTGACACTGCAAGGGCCGTCTGTCAACAGCTGATAACAAGCCGCTTCTAGGCCCCTATTCAGAAGATGGCTTCTGGCATGGAGAACAACATCATGGAAAGCAACCCGCAACCCCTAAAGCCGGCCAAAGCAGTAATGATTCCAAAGGCCAAACATGTACATTTTGAATACAACAACTTTTTTATTTAACAAACTCTGTGTGTGTCATTTATTCATGACAAACTAATAGAAACAAACACAACAAATCATTAATTAACGTAACTGGTTCTCACAAGCTGGAGATAAAGGCCAAAACACTAAACAAAAGTTATCAGACGAACCTCGACCTTTAATAAAAACATTCCCACCATTTCTTTAGACCTCCTACTGCTTGCCCTTTGAGGGTGATCTCCATCCCTTGTGTTCTTCCCACCCCACTGCTCCTCCATAATGGGGCCCCAGTGGCTGCAGCAAGGCTGGTGGAAGGCTGCTGAATGTCAGATGCTGAGACTACAGATGCCCTTGAAAGACGCCCTCGACCAGCTCTGGGCCTGGAGGCCCCGGCTGCAGACTGCACCAACTCAGTAGTCTGGGCTGGCTGTGTTGCAGGCGGTGGCAAGTGCAATGGGGAAGTGCCAGTGGTGGTAACAGGAATGCTGTCATCCTGAGAGGAGACAGCACCTCCCTGCTTGACCGACACACTGGCACTCCCATGGGGCAGCACCTCAGCATCCGGAGCAATCTGCTCGAGCACAGATTGCTGTCCTGCTGCAGCGCCATGAGAGTCCCGGGGTAATGTGGCCAAACCAGTGACGGTAGCAGCAGTCAGTGCTTGCGTTACCTCAATCTGATACTGCATGAGAGTAGTCTGAGATTGGATCGCTGCAGCCAGTGACTGAATTGCAGCACTAAGCTGTTGTGTTGCGTTGGCCTGTGCTACAACGGAGTGCTCCACACTCCTTGCCAGTCCATCAATGCTTTCGGGCACCCTTCCCATTGCACCCATGAGCTGAGTGTGCATGTTCCCCGCCTGGGTGCTCATTTCGCGATGAGCCACTCCTCCTCTGCGTCCAGTGCAGCAGGACTCGCTGGCCTACTCTCCCTCTGGGGAGATGGCCCCCGAGCTTCCCTACCCCCATGGCATTGCTGCAGCCTGCTGGGTCCTGGAACTTCACCCTCATCAGACCCTTCCCCTCTGCTCCCCTCCAGAGAAGACGTGGTCCCAGTGTGGGCATGGGCTCCCTCAGGAGGCGCTGAGGCTCCGGCTTCCTCTTCCTCCTTGCCTGCAGCATCGCTGCCACTGGTTGGTTGATGGCCAGGCTGCTCAGCTGTTGGTTCACCATCTGAAAGCAGGGAGGCACAAGAGTGGCTTTAGCGTCAGGGCGGGGGGCAGTAAGGGAGCAAGGACTGGAGAGATTTAGTAAGTTGGATTGAAAGTGTAAAAGGCTGGTGTTGTGAGGGATAAGTGGAATGAGAGAGGAGAGAAAGCTGATGAACTTACCATTGCTGTCCCAAAGGGGTCGACCTCTTCAGCGGCCACTGGACCTATCACCTGGCTGGCAACGATCCTGTGGATGCGCGCCTCCAAATCGCTGAGGGTCTGCAGCTGAGCCATCCGTTGCTGCTGCCGCCTATTATGAGATAGCTTGGCCTGCAAGAAAAAGGACGGCGTCTGAGTAAATGTGCAGCCATGTGCTTGCCTGATGTGCCTCCCATAGTTGAACAGCCCTTAATGTATGCAAGATGTGGAATGTGCGTGTGTGTTTTATGAGATGGCCATAGGTCTTGGATGAGTGTTGGGCATTTGTGGTTTTTACAACTTCTGGCCACAGTGAGGTTGAAATGGAGGGATGGAGAGGTATTGAAAAGCAACCCTCTCACCCTGACCACCCGAGTGAGGTCGTTGAACTTCTTCCGACATTGTTTGTGGGTCCTGGGCACTGTGCTCCTGAGCTTCACCAGTGCTCTGAGTCAGCGCCTCACTCCTCAGTGTTAACGGCTTAAGAGAGGTGTGTAGCGCCTGATTTAGCGCTCCAATCACCTCCAGGGGCGATAGAAGCCTAGTTTGCCATTGGATCCTTCACACCACTTCTACATCTGTCATCAATGCAGAAACATTACAGTAGACACACAGCACACCACACTTACCTGACGTGGTGTCTGGACGTCGAGAAGCCCGCAGTAGACCTGTCAAAATTGCAAAAAGCCTCTTAACTGCCTGTTAACAACCTGTTAACAAGCAGTTAAGTGTCTATAATCCTCTTCCTGCCGCTAGGTGTCGGGTCCATGCGCGAATCGGGGACCCGACACCGGGGAAGATTGCTTGGAGGCGGCTTGACAGCGGGTTTCTGACCCGCTGTCAATCCTTGCGATTTTGCCAGATGTCCCGCCTCCAAACCCACCCCCTGAGCGCCGGCAAAATTCCGGCCTAAGACTTACATAAGAACATAAAAACATAAGATGTAGGAGTAGGAGTAGGCCATTCGGCCCATTGAGCCTGCTCCGCCATTCAATAAGATCATGGCTGATCTTCTACCTCATCTCCACTTTTCTGAACTATCCCCATATCCCTTGATTCCCTTAATATTCAAAAATCTATCAATCTCTGTCTTGAATATGCTCAACGACTGAGCCTCCACAGCCCTCTGGGGAAGAGAATTCCAAAGATTCACCACCCTCTGAGTGAAGAAATTTCTCCTCATCTCGGTCCTAAATGGCCGACCTCTTATTCTGAGACTGTGACCCCTGGTTCTAGACTCCCCAGCCAGGGGAAACATCCTCCCTGCATCTACCCCGTCAAGCCCTGTAAGAATTTTGTATGTTTCAATGAGATCACCTCTCATTCTTCGAAATGCTAGAGAATATTGGCCTAGTCTACTCAATTTCTCCTCATAGGACAATCCCCCCATCCCCGGAACCAGTCTGGTGAACCTTCATTGCACTCCCTTTATGGCAAGTATATCCTTCCTTAGGTAAGGAGACCAAAATTGTACACAATACTCCAGCTGTGGTCTCACCAGGGCCCTATATAATTGAGACTCCCCTTGTGGAATAAACGAATGCTTCATGACTCTACGGCTCACCCTAGCCCAGAACCAGTGCGCTATGGTCATCAGTGCGTACGCCCCAACACTGGAAGCCACAGACGAGACCAAAGAGGAATTCTAATCCAGCCTCGTACAATCCCTGTCCCGAGTCCCAACGGGCGACAAGCTGATCCTCCTTGGCGACTTCAACGCCAGAGTTAGAAAGGACACAGACCTCTGGGGAGGCGTGATCGGCAGAGAGGGGGTAGGGAAAGCCAACTCAACGCTAACCTCCTCCTGACGAAATGCTTAGAACATGGCCTTGTCATAACGAACACCTTGTTCCGTCTGGGAGATAAGTACAAGGCTTCATGGCAACACCCTCGCTCCAAGCACTGGCATCTGCTGGACTACGTCATCGTTAGAGCGAGGGACCACAAGGACGTCCGCATCACCCGTGGCGGCAACAGAAACAATGCCGCAGGAAAAGCAATGCTGGAGCACTCAAAGACCCTGCTAAGAAAGTCCTATTCAGCCTGCGCCTCACAACCAACCTGACTACTCCCAGTGATTCAGAGACACAGAGGGCTGGATTTTCTCAGTTGAGACGAATTGGAGGCAGGACTGCTGCTTGTCATGTCAATGTCCCGCCTCCATCCTCGTCTGACCAACCAGAGGGATTTTCCCTTGATTGACCTTGTTAAGCCCGCCCTGTGGGCTCAGCAGGCCAATTAGGGAGGAAGTCACTGACAGAGCACGTCAACGTCAGATGTGCTATCTGTCAAGACTTCTTGGAAGAAGAAATGTCAGCGTTTGACAGCTCTGTAGTTTGATGTGTTCAGGACTCATCAAACCTTTCAACTTTGTCGATTTCAGATGGCTGTTGGTTCAGAGGATCCAACAGCAAGTCTGTGAAATCGACAACGAGGATGTTGGGTCTCCCGATCCAGAGAGGATGAAGGCTGTAGGAAGAAAACAAGGTAAGTGAACATTTTTTTACACTTATCACTCACCTTACATACTTACCACTCCACACTTGCACCCATCACTCACCTCTACATCTTACTTCCAGGTGCCTTGACCACCGCAGACCTCCTTCACATTCCTCCAACCCGGCGGGGTTCTTCGAGGTTGGGAAGCCTTCACCTGTGAAGGTAAAATGGCACTAATCCTTTTTTCTGCCTGTTAACTACCTGTTAACAGGCAGTTAAAAGTATTTAATGCCTGTCCCGCCTCCAGGAGATGGGACCCGAAGCAGCACATCTTCCCGCCTCCCGGCAAAAGGGCACGGAGGCGGGATTGGGGTGGGTTTGCCATCTGCCCCCACTTTCCCCTACTTTACCAGCAGTATCACCTCCATGCCCGCCTCCTCGGGGCTTGGAAAATCCAGCCCAGAGTGTCCACAGCACCTGGTCTGCACTCAAGGCCTCCATAATCAGCACCTGTGAAGAGACGCTCAGTCACTCGACCAGAAAACACCAAGACTGGTTCGACGAGAATGACCAGCAGATCCAGGAGCTAATAAGCCGCAAGCACAAGGCATTCCTGATCTGGAAACAGCAACAGAACTCAAGAGCAAGAAAGCAGCTCTACAGACGCCTGAAGGCCGCGGTCCAACAAAAAACTCGCGACCTAAAGAACAGATGGTGGGTGGAGAAAGCGCAGGAGAACCAGCAGCTAGCCGACAACCATGACGTGCGTGGATTCTTTAGCGCAGTCAAGACCACCTACGGCCCAAGGTCCTACCCCACTGCGGACCAAGAACGGAGAGGTACTCATCAAGGACAGAGAGGCAGTCAGTGCCCGCTGGAAGGAGCACTTCAAAGATCTCCTTAACCAGGACTCTGTCTTCGACATGAGTGTCCTCAACTCCATCCCGCAGCATGCTACCCGCCACCACCTCAGCACAACCCCAGCCCAGCATGAGGTTGAAAAGGCCATCCGACAACTGAAGAACAACAAGGCCTCAGATAGCAGACGGCATCCCCGCCGAGGTGCTAAAACATGGCGGATTAGCACTATTGGCACGAATACATGAACTCATTTCTCTTATTTGGAAGGAGGAGAGCATGCCAGGGGATCTCAGAGACGCCGTAATCGTGACCATCTTCAAGAAAAGTGACAAGTCCGATTGCGGTAATTATAGAGGAGTCTCCCTACTGTCTGCCACAGGGAAAGTCATCGCAAGAATCCTCCTCAATCGCCTTCTCCTAATGGCTGAAGTGCTCCTCCCAGAGTCACAATGTGGATTCCGCCCACTAAGGGGCACAATGAACATGATCCTCACCACACGTCAACTACAAGAGAAATGCAGGGAACAGCATCAACCACTGTACATAGCCTTCTTTGACCTCACAAAGGCCTTCGACACTGTCAACCGTGAGGGATTATGGAGTGTCCTCCTCAAATTCGGCTGCCCTCAAAAGTTTATCACCATCCTCCGCCTGCTTCATGATGACATGCAAGCTGTGATCCTGTCCAATGGATCCACCACAAACCCAATCCACGTACGGACTGAGGTCAAGCAAGGCTGTGTCATCGCACTAATGCTCTTCTCGATCTTTTTGGCTGCAATGCTCCATCTCACCCTCAGTAAGCTCCCCACTGGAGTGGAGCTAATCTACAGAACAAACGGGAATCTGTTCAACCTCCGTTGCCTCCAGTCCAGATCCAAGATCGTCTCATCCTCTGTCATCGTATTACAGTATGCAGACGATGCTTGCGTCTGCGCACACTCTGAGGCCGAACTCCAAATGATCATCAACACCTTCACCGAAGCATACAAGAGCACGGGTCTTACACTAAATATCCGTAAGACAAAGGTCCTCCAAATAGTAGATGCATTGCTGGTCACCTTCCAAAATTCGATAGACTCTGGAATAGTACCCATGGATTGGCAGGTAGCTAATGTTACCCCACTGTTCAAACAGGGTGGTAGAGAAAAAACAGGGAATTACAGACTGGTAAGCCTGATATCGGTAGTGAGGAAAATGCTAGAGTCCATTATAAAGGATGTAATAGCAGAGCACTTGGAAAAAAGTGACCGAATCGGACAAAGTCAACATGGATTTACAAAAGGTAAATCGTGCTTGACTAATCTACTGGAATTTTTTAGGATGTAACTGGTAAAATAGATAAGGGAGAACCAGTGGATGTGGTGTATTTGGATTTTCAAAAGGCTTTCGATAAGGTCCCGCATAAGAGATTAGCGTGTAAAATTAAGACACATGGGATTGGGGGCAAGGTATTGACTTGGATAGAGAACTGGTTGGCAGACAGAAAGCAAAGAGTTGGAATAAACGGCTCTTTTTCCGAGTGGCAGGCAGTGACTAGTGGGGTACCGCAACGATCGGTCCTTGGACCCCAGCTATTCACAATATATATTAATGATCTGGACGAGGGAACTAGATGTAATATCTCCAAGTTTGCAGACGACACAAAGCTGGGTGGGTGTGTGTGCTGTAAGGAGGATGCCGAGAAACTCCAGTATGATTTGGACAGGTTGGGTGATTGGGCAGAAGTATGGCAGATGCAATATAATGTGGATAAATGCAAGGTTATCCACTTTGGTGTCAAAAACAGGAAGGCAGATTATTATCTGAATGGCAATAGATTGGGAGAAGGGGAAGTGCAACGAGACCTGGGCGTCCTTGTGCACCAGTCGCTGAAAGTAAGCATGCAGGTGCAGCAGCCAGTTAAGAAGGCTAATGGTATGTTGGCCTTCGTAGCGAGAGGGTTTGAGTACAGGAACAAGGATGTCTTGCTCCAGTTGTACAGGGTCTTGGTGAGACCACATCTTGAGTATTGTGTACAGTTTTGGTCGCCTTATCTGAGGAAGGATGTTCTTGCCATGGAAGGAGTGCAGCGAAGATTCACCAGGCTGATACCCGGGATGGCAGGAATGACGTATGAGGAGAGATTGGGTCGATTGGGCTTGTACTCGCTGGAGTTTAGAAGAATAAGAGGGGATCTCATCGAAACGTATAAAATTCTAACAGGACTAGACAGACTAGATGCTGGAAGGATGTTCCCATGGTCGGGGAGTCCAGAACCAGGGGTCACAGTCTAAGGATAAGGGGTAAGCCATTTAGGACAGAGATGAGGAGTGATGAACCTGTGGAATTCTCTGCCAAAGAAGGCAGTAGAGGCCAATTCATTAAATATATTCAAGAAGGAGTTAGATATATTTCTTAAGGCTAAAGGGATCAAGGGAGATGGAGAGAAGGCAGGAACAGGGCACTGAATTTGGATGATCAGCCATGATCTTATTGAATGGCGGAGCAGGCTCGAGGGGCCGAATGGCCTACTCCTGCTCCTATCTTCTATGTTTCTATATTTACCAACCTGCCCCCACCACACAGTACTGCTCCCCGATTATCAAAATCCATGACGAGGCCTTGGACAACGTCGTCCACTTTCCATACCTCGGGAGCCTACCGTCAACAAGGGCAGATGTCGATGACGAAGTCCAACACCACCTTCAGTGTGCCGGTGCAGCCTTCGGTCACCTGAGGAAGAGAGTGTTTGAAGACAAGGACCACAAACCCCGCAACAAGCTCATGGTCTACAGAGCAGTAGTGATACCCGCCCTCCTGTATGCTTCAGAGACATGGACCATGTACAGCAGGCACCTCAAAGCACTGGAGAGGTACCACCAATGCTGCCTCTGCAAGATCCTGCAAATCCATTGGCAGGATAGGCGCACCAACGTCAGTGTTCTCTCTCAGGCCAATATCCCCAGCATCGAAGCTTTGACCACGCTCGATCAGCTCCATCGTCCGCATGCCCAATACGAGACTCCCAAAACAAGCGCTCTACTCGGAGCTCTGACACGGCAAGAGAGCCCAGGTGGGCAGAGGAAACGCTTCAAGGACACCCTCAAGCCTCCTTGAAAAAGTGCAACATCCCCACCGACACCTGGGAATCCCTGGCCCAAGACCGCACAAAGTGGAGGAGAAGCATCCGGGAAGGCGCCGAACACCTCGAGACTCTTCGCCGGGAGCAAGCAGAAGCCAAGCGCAAACAGCGGAAGGAGCGCACATCAACCCAAGCACCCCACCCACCCGCCCCTTCAGCCACCGTCTGCCCCACCTGTGACAGAGACTGTAGGTCCCGCATTGGACTCATCAGTCACCTGAGAACTCATTTTTAGTGTTGAAGCAAGTCATCCTCGGTTCCAAGGGACTGCCTAAGAGAAGATATAATTGCAGTAATATGATAATTTTTATAATTTATTTGTTCATGGGATGTGGGCGTCGCTGGCAAGGCCAGCATTTATTGCCCATCCCTAATTGCCATTGAGAAGGTGGTGGTGAGCTGCCTTCAACCGCTGCAGTCCTTGTGAAGGTACTCCCATAGTGCTGTTAGGGAGGGAGTTCCAGGTTTTTGATGCAGCGACGATAAAGGAACGGCTATACATTGCCAAGTCAGGATGGTATGTGACTTGGAGGTGATGGTGTTCCCATGCGCCTGCTGCCCTTGTCCTTCTAGGTGGTAGAGGTCGCAGGTTTGGGATAAGTTGTGAAAGAAGCCTTGGCGAGTTGCTGCAGTGCATTTTCTAGATGGTACACACTGCAGCCATGGTGCGCAGGTGGTGGAGGGAATGAATGTTTAAGGTGGTGGATGTGGTGCCAATCAAGCAGACTGCTTTGTCCTGGATGGTGTCGAGCTTCTTGAGTGTTGTTGGAGCTGCACTCCTCCAGGCAAGTGGAGATTATTCCATCACACTCCTGACTCGTGTCTTATAGATGGTGGAAAGGCTTTGGGGAGTCAGGAGGTGAGATACTCGCCGCAGAATACCCAGCCTCTGACCGGCTCTTGTTGCCACAGTATTTATGTGGCTGGTCCAGCAAGATTATATGCTGTATGGGACATATTAGACGAGGGCTTTTGAAATGCTCTAGTGAGGATCTGTTGTATTGAATACAGTTGCACACCAACAAAAAATGCTGGAATCACTCAGCAGTCCAGGCAACACCATGGAGAGAGAAACAGAGCCAACCCCCCAACCATTACAAAATTGTTAATGAAACAGATTCCATTCAGAGATTTATAAATTCATATAAAGCACATACATCTCTTGACTGGAAACTCAGGTCAGATAAAAACTTCCACAGAGTCATGTAAACTCAGACATACGTCCAGTGTTGGTCCCCTTACAGAGGCCCCCTGGAAAAGGTTCAAAGAAGGGCCACTAGAGTGATTCCTAGTTTAAAAGCTCTTCATTGGGGCAGAAATTCCTCCCCAAACGCGTGAGTACGGAAGGGGTACTCACGCGTCTGGCCGGAGGAAATGCCGGTTTTCAGCATGCACAGCACATGCGCTGAAAACCGGCATTTCCTCTCCTCTAACCCAAGAGGTGAAGAGGCTAGCGCGTGCGTCTTGGATTTCCTCTGTTTTGGGGGATTTGCGCATGTCTAAAGGCCTCCGGTCTTTACGCTTGTAAAAAGCACACGTAAGTATTTATTTTTACAGGTAAGTGGTGTTTTAGTGTAATTTAGAATTTTTTTTTCCACAGGTTTATTATTTTAAAGAATCTACAATAAGGTAAGTTTAGTTTTAGACCCTTTTTATTAAAAATTTATTTGTTTCAAAAAAAACAATTATTGTTTAAATTATTTTTTTAAACTTATCTATACTTAATTTAATGATTGGGATGTTTTTTAAATTTTTATTTAAAGTTTAAATAGTGTTTTGGGCCCCCGTAGTTTTCATGAGTTTGACAGTTCTTACTCTCAAACTCATGAATGAACCTTCCCCTCCCCTGATTGGTTGTACAGTGCTCACCTGATCCCAGCCGGCACATCGCACTAACTACGCTGCTGGATCAGGTAAGCACTGCGTGCTGATATCTGAACCGGGCCTGTGACAGGAAATGCAAGCAGGCCCGGGCTTCAGATGTCAGCGCGCAGGGTGAGTGCTGATCGGGGGCTTGCACGCGCGGCAAGCCCCCGACACCAAGTTCTGGGCCAACATCACGATGGGTTTAGATTGCTGGGGCAGTAAACTTTGCGGTGATTTAATTGAAGTATTTAAAATGTTGAAGGGACTGTGTCTGAGTGGACAGATTACTTGAACCAGATAGGTTAGGGAAAACAAGAGGTCATGCATATAAGCTATGTAAGCATAGATCTAGGTTAGATGCCAGGAGGATTTTTCTTTACATAGAGGGTTATTGACACTTGTCTGGTGAGTGCATGTTTGCTGCCACAATTCAGAAAGGAGCTAGATGAGTTCCTTTCTGTGACTAATATCACTGCATGCACTAGGCGAGATGCTGGGTATGTACCTCATGTTCACTGTGATCTTCTGAACTCATTCTGATCGCCTTAGGGGTCAGACAGGAATTTCCCAATTTTTTTTCTCTGAATTGGCCTAGGGTTTTTAAAATCTGTATATTTGCCTTTCCTTGGCGATTACATGGCTGCTGGGAGGAGTGATCACTGGAGGTCATGATGTTTAGTTGTGATGTGACTGTTTGAGACAGGCTTGATGGACTAGCCGATCTTTTCTTGTCCATCTTTTCATATGTTGGTAAGCTGCAGGTTTACAGATACAGACTTCACTATGTCCTCAAAGCCATGACTGAGCCGGGAATATGCGGGACATTAGTTGGAGTGTCAGGGGGAGAAATTCATTATAGTTCAGAAATGGGCGGTAACTTTTGAAAAGTTTGACAATTAGCGCCAGGCGCTAATGCTTCAGACTGCATGCAAAATTAAGTCTCATTGCACAAAGAAAGGATTGGAGCGCTAAATCAAGTGCTAATGGCCTAGCTCAGCGGCATTAAATTCTAAGCGCTGACCAATATCAGGTGCAGTCTAATCACAAGTCATTATTGCCCTCCGCAGTAGATCCTGGAGGGCGAGAGCAACTGCCAGTACAGCCCCCATTAATGTAACGATGTGTAGCACTTTGAAAGTTTGCCAGAATAAATGTAACAAATTTTTAGTAGCCACAACACTCCTGATACTAAAGAACCTTTAAATGACTGAATTAAACTGTTGCACAATTGCAAACTGACAAGGAAGCAATGAAACTGCACTAACCTGACAGCTGCAACTCATTCCTTTAAATATCGCCTCTGGAGCCGACATCCGCCTGCTTCATGTCTCCTCTTCCTGTCGTTGTCGGGGCGAGGCGCTAAGGCAGGGGGCGATAATCAATTTGGCAGATCACTGACGTACGATCTGCCTGGCACTCAAGCCCCAGGTGCTAACTTTTAGCGGCGGCGCTAAGGGGCGACTGGATTGGCGTGCGATGCTGGATTCGCCTCGCCCCGGCACTACTTCATTAGTGCCCCATTAGCGCCCCCGCGAGGTGCTATCGGGAGGTGCTAACCAACTGGATTTCTCCCCCTCAGTCTTTTATTCCAAGATAGAATGCCATACTTAGTGAAATATCTGAGAACTAACGCATCTGGTTTATAGATTTAAGTGTGAATAAAGATTCTTAACTGATGCAGTGTAGTATTCCTTTTGGAGAATGGATTTGAATATTTTTGGTGTATTATATGTAACTTGACATTAGCCATACCCTAAAATCAAGTGGAAAGAGACACCTGTGTATAGTATGCACCCAATTTTACAGTGGCTGCTTTGGTAAAAACTCATTATTGTACTAGTCGAACCCCTCTATTTAGAAGATGTAAAAATATGCTTGTAGGTTCATCTAATACACTGAACATTTTGTTTAATTACGTTACTATTTTTGGTACTTATGTTTGTTGTTTATGGCTGTTTCAGGCTCACACTACACAGTATTTCACTGTGTAAATAGAAACACACATGAGGAAGCCTCAGATAATCTGTGTGATATCAGCACGAAGCCCAGTTCTGAGGAAGAAGCCTGCAATATCAACCCCTGTCCAGCCTTGTATGATAAGAATTTCACTGTATTCTCTTTCACATTTTTATTATATTCTGACTGTCCTGAATTCTTTATGGTTTTACTATCCCTTCTTTTCCTTTGCCAGTTGGGACATTGGAGAATGGTCTGAGTGCAGTAAAACTTGTGGACTGGGTATGCAGCACAGACAGATCCTATGCCGACAGGTCTATGCAAACCATACTACAACAGTACAACCATATCGTTGTCAATTCCTAGAGAAACCTGAGACTACCAGCACATGCCAGATGAAAATATGTAGTGAGTGGCAGATCCGGACAGAATGGAGTTCTGTGAGTATATGCTAATAATCACTACTGTGCAAAACACACTGCAATTCTCTCACTGGTCAGTGAGTTAGTAACAGGAGAGCATAAATTTAAGATCATCACCAAAAGAACCAAGGGAGAGATTAGGAAAAATTGTTTTATGCAGAGGTTGCTAGAATATGCCCGATCAAAAACAATGATAATAGCAGAATCCATAATAGCTTTAAAAAGGAACATGGATTAAATTTTGAAAAATAAAAAATATAAATAGGTATGGGTAAAGGGCAAAGAAATGAGACTAAGTGGACAGTTCTTTCAGAGAACCAGCGCAGGCCAATGGGAAATTGGCCTCTTTCTGTGGTGTAATATTCTATAATTTTATAAGAGAACCAATGGATACTAGTTTCAGTGATGTTCTTGTAGATATTTCTCTTTTCCTTCAATCATTCTATAGATGAATGATTGATAACAAGCTACAAACAGAACTTTGTTTGTATATCTGAAAATCGAATGAAAGTGATTTAAACGATATGGGTTTGTGGCTCTCCACTTGGGGGAATATCAAAGCAAAAGCAGATGTTTCCCCACGAATGGCGAGGGGACGATTCACGGGTGAGTTGCGTAGTGTGGCTGTGGCTCTCATATGTCCCCAGCAGCAAGCTCAAAAGCAGCATAAGCAGATGCTTGAGAGAAAGTCACCAACCCAGCCTCCAGGGATTGGGGTGTACTGCGAGGGCATCTGAACAGAAGTAGAATATTTTTCAGATTGAGGTTGATAGCCTTTGCATTGGTGGAGGTGTCTGATGTAACCAAAAGCAGCCTGAGAATGAGAATATTCCAATGCTTTCTCTCTCATGACTATAACAATGTTGCTGAATGCCCTTTACATTCCTACTAACTTAATTTGTAGGTTACTATTTAATCTACACGTTAGGCATATACAGTAGAAGGATAATTAAATATTATATCTCCATGCTTCATTTTCCCTAATAATAGTGTTCAGTTCCTTGTGGAGTTGGCCAGAGAAACAGAGATGTGAAGTGCGTGAGTAATTTGGGTGATGTCGTGGATGATGAAGAGTGTAACATGAAACTGCGGCCCAACGATATTGAAAACTGCGACATGGGGCCATGTGCAAAGAGCTGGTTCTTCACGGAATGGAGTGACCGGGTAAATATAATCCTTAGTCTTTAGCATTAATGTTAACTAGTTGGTTTAAAGGTTTATAAACGTTTTGTTCCAAGGTAATTAGTTTGTGCACCAGAGAGAAAATGAATAAATTCCTGCAGTGTTACGTATGTCTTCAAATGAAAAATAAAAACAGAACTTTCATTTATATAAGGCCTTTCACAGCCTCAGAATATCCCAAATTACTTCATAGCTAATTAATTATTTTTGAAGTGTCGTCATTGTTATTTTATAGGCAATTTGCAAGGTTCCGAACAGTACTGTCCCAAACAATAATGAGATAAATGACTAATTGATCTATTTTTGGTGCCATTGGCTGAGGGATAAATATAGGACAAGACAAATTGCCCTGCTGTTCATCAAATAGTGCCATGCGATCTTTTACATCCACCTGAAAGGGATTAACATCTCATACAAAAGACTGCACTTCCAACAATGCAGTATTCCTTCAGTACAACACTGAAATATCACCCTAGATTATATGCTCAAGTCCTAGGAATGGGGCTTGAACCCACAATCTTCTGACTTACATGGAAACATAGAAGATAGGAGCAGGAGTAGGCCATTCGGCCCCTCAAGCCTGCTCCGCCATTCAATGAGATCATGGCTGATCATCCAACATCAGTACCCTGTCCCTGCCTTCTCTCCATATCCCTTGATCCCTTTAGCCTTAAGAAATATATCTAACACCTTCTTGAATATATTTAATGAATTGGCCTCTACTGCCTTCTGTGGTAGAGAATTCCACAGGTTCATCACTCTCTGGGTGAAGAAATTCCTCCTCATCTCTGTCCTAAATGGCTTACCCCTTATCCTTAGACCGTGACCCCTGGTTCTGGACTCCCCCGCCATCGGGAACATCCTTCCTGCATCTAGTCTGTCTAGTCCTGTTAAAATTTTGTAAGTTTCAATGAGATCCCCTCTCATTCTTCTAAACTCCAGCAAGTACAAGCCCAATCGACCCAATCTCTCATCATATGTCATTCCTGCCATCCCAGGTATCAGCCTGGTGAATCTTCGCTGCACTCTCTCCATGGCAAGATCATCCTTCCTCGGATAAGGTGACCAAAACTGCACACAATACTCAAGATGTGGTCTCACCAAGGCCCTGTACAACTGCAGTAAGACATCCTTGTTCCTGTACTCAAACCCTCTCGCTACGAAGGCCAACATACCATTTGCCTTCTTAACCGCCTGCTGCACCTGCATGCTTACCTTCAGCGACTGGTGCACAAGGACACCCAGGTCTCATTGCACTTCCCCTTCTCCCAATCTATTGCCATTCAGGTAATAATCTGCCTTCCTGTTTTTGACACCAAAGTGGATAACCTCGCATTTATCCACGTTATATTGCATCTGCCATACTTCTGCCCAATCACCCAACCTGTCCAAATCATACTGGAGTTTCTCGGCATCCTCCTTACAGCACACACGCCCACCCAGCTTTGTGTCGTCTGCAAACTTGGAGATATTACATCTAGTTCCCTCGTCTAGATCATTTATATATATATTGTGAATAGCTGGGGTCCTAGGACCGATCCCTGCGATACCCCACTAGTCACTGCCTGCCACTCGGAAAAAGACCTGTTTATTCCAACTCTTTGCTTTCTGTCTGCCAACCAGTTCTCTATCCAAGTCAATACCTTGCCCCCAATCCCATGTGCCTTAATTTTACACACTAATCTCTTATGCGGGACCTTATTGAAAGCCTTCTGAAAGTCCAAATACACCACATCCACTGGTTCTCCCTTATCTATTTTACCAGTTACATCCTCAAAAAATTCCAGTAGGTTAGTCAAGCACGATTTACCTTTTGTAAATCTATGTTGACTTTGTCCGATCCTGTCACTGTTTTCCAAGTGCTTTGCTATTACATCTTTTATAATGGACTCTAGCATTTTCCCCACTACCGATGTTAGGCTTACCGGTCTATAATTCCCCGTTTTCTCTCTACCACCTTTTTTGTATAGTGGGGTAACATTAGCTACCCTCCAATCCATGGGTACTGTTCCAGAGTCTATCGAATTTTGGAAGATGACCAGCAATGTATCTACTATTTCTAGGGCCACTTCCTTAAGTACCCTAGGATGTAGATTATCAGGCCCTGGGGATTTATTGGCCTTCAATCGATCAATTTCCCTAACACCATTTCCCTACAAATACTGATTTCTTTCAGTTCCTCCCTCTCATTAGACCCTATGTTCCCCGACATCTCTGGGAGGTTATTTGTGTCCTCCTTTGTGAAGACAGAACCAAAGTATGTATTTAATTCGTCTGCCATTTCTTTGTTCCCCATTATAAATTCCCCTGATTCTGACTGCAAGGGACCTACGCTTGACTTCAAATCTTTTTCTCTTCACATATCTATAAAAGCTTTTACAGTCAGTTGTTATGTTCCCTGCAAGCTTACTCTCACACTCTATTTTCCCCTTCTTAATTAATCCCTTTGTCCTCCTTTGTTGAATCCTAAACTGCTCCCAATCCTCAGGTTTACTGCTTTTTCTGGCCAATTTATATGTCCTCTCCTTGGATCTTATGCTATCCCTAATTTCCCGTGTTAGCCACGGTTGAGTCACTTTTTTGGTTTTATTTTTATGCCAAACTGGGCATCTATGCGATCTTTGAATGTTTGCCATTGCCTATCCACGTCAACCCTTTGAGTGACATTCCCCAATCAATCCTACCCAACTCGCGCCTCATACCATCGTAGTTTCCTTTATTTAAATTCAGGACAATTGTCTCTGAGTCAACTACTTCACTCTCCATCTTAATGAAGAATTCTATCATATTATGATCGCTCCGACCCAAGGGGCCTCGCACAACAAGATTGCTAATTAATCCTTTCTCATTACATAATACCCAGTCTAAGATGGCCTGATCTCCAGTTGGTTCCTCGACATATTGGTCCATGAAACCATCCCGTAAACACTCCAGGAATTCCTCCTCCACAGTATTGTTACTAATTTGGTTAGCCCAATCTATATGTAGATTAAAGTCACCCATGATAACTGCTGTGCCCTTATTGCACGCTTCTCTAATTTCCCTTTTAATGTCATCCCCAACCTCCGCATTACTGTTTGGAGGTCTATATACCGCTCCCACTAACGTTTTCTGCCCCTTGGTATTTCTCAGTTCTACCCATACAGATTCCACATCATCAGTGCTAATATCCTTCCTTACAATTGTGTTAATCTCCTCTTTAACCAGCAATGCTACCCCACCTACTTTTCCTTTTTGCCTGTCTTTCCTGAATATTGAATACCCTGGATGTTGAGTCCCAGCTTTGGTCACCCTAGAGCCATGTTTCCGTAATCCCAATCATATCATATCCGTTTACATCAATTTGCGCAGCTAATTCATCCACCTTATTACGAATGCTCCTCACATTAAGACACAAAGCCTTCAGGCTTGTTTTTTTTTAACACTCTTAGACATTTTAGAATATTATTTACTGTGGCCATGTTTGATTTAAACCCTTGATATCTCTGACTGCCACTTTTGCCTTTCTCCTTCCTGTCTTTTGCTCCTATCCTTGTTTCCCTTTCCTCTGTCTCCCTGCACAGGTTCCCAACCCCCTGCCATTTTAGTTTAAACCCTCTCCAACAGCACTAGCAAACACTCCCCCTAGGACATCGGCCCCGGTCCTGCCCAGGACTTACTCCTCTTATTTAGGTGGCACTTAGAAGGAGCACAAGATTAAGAAGTAGACAATATGCACCAAGTTAATTTCCCGCACACCAGAGGCAGCAGGAGGCCACGGTGACTTTGACACCCCAGCAGATTTTAAAGCCAATAGAAATGAAGAACAGACAGGGTATATAATGAGTGGCCGATCCACAAGACCGAGTTTACCGCTTGGCAGTGAAAGTTCACATCTACCCTGTCGTGTTCACATAGAGTTTAATCAGCTACATAACTCAAAGGAGAATTTTGACGTCCGTGCTGAATATTTTTAAATATAATTTTCAAATACATTTTCCATTATCTATGATGTCTTTCTGAGATTTTGGCATTGAATTGCACTTCTCAGGAAGCAAGCTGCAGCTTGGGAATGGAAGGAGAGGGAGAGGAGTTGCTGGGAGCTTAGGATCAGCAAAGGAATGCAGTGTTTCCTCATGTGGAAATGGTGGCCCCAGCTAGGAGCCTAGTCACCTTGTGGTGAATTTATTCAAGTTGTAGTTGCAATTTATAGTGCCAATTTTCCTAACCCTAGGGCCTCAAGAGCGTCTGTAAATGAAGTACAACACAGCATAAATATCATCCCCTCATTTCAGATTGCCTGTGCAGCACTGTATCTGAAGCAGGTATTGGAGTGCAAATAGGTGCTTTATATTGTTTGTGGCATTAGTGGGACCTATCTCCTGTTCTAGCTCTGGTTATGTGCAAACTGCCCAAATATAAACACTGCACTGGGGAAAAACATGAGGCCTAGAAGTTAGGGCATGATCCTGGTGCAGAACATACTGCATGAGGTGGCAAGACCATGGTAAATTGGTACGCTGGCCTCATTAGGATAGTACCGGTGAGCTGCAGGTGCCATCTGCAGCCCCAGAGGCAGCTCACTGATCGCGGGAGGCCAGCAAGACCAGCTGTCTCAGACGATGGCTGAGGGCCTCAGGAGAGTGCGGGTGGGGGGAAGAAGCAATCTGGAGGGGGGCGGGGGGAGAGTTTAAAAAAAAAATTCTTTGATGGGATGTGGGCGTCGCTGGTTAGGCCTGCATTTAGCGCCCATCCCTAATTGCCCTTGAGAAGATGGTGGTGAGCCGCCTTCTTGAACCGCTGCAGTCCATATGGTGTAGGTACACCCACAATGCTGTTAGGAAGGGAGTTCCAGGATTTTGGCCCAGCGACAGTGAAGGAACGGCGATACAGGTCCAAGTCAGGATGGTGTGTGGCTTGGAGGGGAACTTGTAGGTGGTGATGTTCCCATGCGTCTGCTGCCCTTCTCCTTCTAAGTGGTAGAGGTCGCGGGTTTGGAAGGTGCTGTTGAAGGAGCTTTGGCGAGTTGCTGCAGTGCATCTTGTAGATGGTACACACTGCAGCCACAGTGCGCCGGTGGTGGAGGGAGTGAATGTTGAAGGTGGTGGATGGAGTGCCAATCAAGCGGGCTGCTTTATCCTGAATGGTGTCGAGCTTCTTGAGTGTTGTTGGAGCTGCACTCATCCAGGCAAGTGGAGAGTATTCCATCACACTCCTGACTTGTGCCTTGTAGATGGTGGAAAGGCTTTGGGGAGTCAGGAGGTGAGACACTCGCCGCAGAGTGGTGGTCAGCAGCAGCGTTCCTGCTCCTCATTGCTTCCACAGTAAGGAAAGTAAAAAGCATTAAACTTTCCTTTGAGTAGAAGCCTCTCGCAGTCCCATTAAGGACCACTAGTTGGCTGCTGAGCGTAGCATTTAGCAAAGGGGTCTGAAACAGGCGTTGGGCCTCTGATTTGCATATGTTATTAGCCTAATGCCTGTTTCAGACACACGCCCTGACCAGCCCTAACCAATATAGCAGGTGATGCATGTTGGCATGGAATGAGCAGGCGCATATTGAACCTGTAGGCGCCCGTTTTACGCCTGTAGCGCCAGTCGAATTTTTAGGCCAATTTGGTTTAAGCATTGTGTAGTCTGATACTGCATTACTGGATAGGTAGTTACTGGAAACAGTGATATCTAAGTTCGTACCAAACTTATCTGGTTTTATTTTCCCAGTAGGGAAGTAGTCAGGGAGTTATGCTACCTGTTAGGAGAGGAGCTGTAACCTTGTTCAAGATCTAGCGCTGTCCTCTCAATACCAGTGACGATCACAATGACATTACAAATGTTTTGCCACTAAAGGTTCTTGAGGGCCTACAGGGAACGTTGCTAGTCTGCTGTCTATCATGGTATCCAACTGGTTACAAAGGCATTGTTTGCCAGGAACAAACAACGTATGATTTTCTTAATGGATGCCAGGGATCAGCAAGCCCATGTCTTTGCCCTGTACAGATTTGCAGCCTTCCCCCAGGTTCACGGAATCATTGATGGGAACCATGTGGGACTTTGAATTCTTTCAGAGAGGAGTTCCCTGTATGTGAATAAAAAGGGGTACTACTCCATAAATATACAACTTATGTGCAACCACCAGCATAACATGATGCAGCCTTCCCCCAGGTTCACGGAATCATTGATGGGAACCATGTGGGACTTTGAATTCTTTCAGAGAGGAGTTCCCTGTATGTGAATAAAAAGGGGTACTACTCCATAAATATACAACTTATGTGCAACCACCAGCATAACATGATGCAGCCCAATGCCAGGTTCATTGGAAACTCACGCAGTTCCTTCATACTCAGGCAATTTCCCATCCCACTATTGTTTATGGAAATGCAAGAATCAAGGGCTGGCTGTTAGTGGAGCTTGGCTGATGACACTACAGAGTGCTCCTTCCAGTATTGCTCAGAAATGATATAATGAAGTTCATGCCTCAACCAGACTTACTACAGACAATAGCATTGAATACTGAAGAAGAGAGTCAGATGCTTGGTCTGTTCCGGCAGTGTACTTCAGTATAATCCAAGGAAAGTTTCCAGGATCATTGTAGAATTTTGTGTCCTGCGTAACATTGCAACAGATAGGGAAATCCAACTAGATTATGAGGCTTCACAAGGATACTTTGGAGAAGGAGGAGAAGGCTCTAACTAGACCCCGGGGCACTCAGGCACCAACCAGAAGAACCATACACAAATATTATTCTTGAAGGATATTTGAACTTTACCTGGAGTTACTTGCTAAAGGAGCGGAGTTTGGTTAAAAGAACTGTTCAGCTGACTAGTCAAGAGATCATGCTGGGAAGCTTGACCAAAGTCAGAAAGTATTATGCAGATTGTCTGGAAGGCTACAGATAAGGAGGCCTTGAAAGTCTGTGGGAAACCATTGTAAACACCAGCTGCTGTTTAGTAGCATCAGTCTGTGTAACCATGGGAAAGGAAGAATGGAAAAATTATTGATACAGGTTGTTCGTCAACTAGAATGGTGTATATGAGACAATCTTTGAGACCAACCAGGGTTCAGTGTGCACGAGTCAGACCAGAAGAACTCCATGCAGGATGTTGGTGGAGAATTAACAGTGTTCACAAAGCAGAAGAATCGGCCATTCTAAGTTTTGAATTGTACTACTGATTTAAAGGTTGTATCCATCTCTATCTGTAAACCTGTAGGGGGAGAAATTCGGTATCGCCCCATTTGGGGTGTAATTATCGGCCGGGCACAAAGTTTAGCGCCTGGCGCTAATTATCACCTCTAACTGCCAACTTGGCTTCTATCGCCCCTGGAGGTGATTGGAGCACTAAATCAGGCGCTACACACCTCTTTTAAGGTGCTAACGCCGAGGAGCAAGGCGCTACCTCAGAGCGCTGGCGAAGCTCATGTGATATCAGTCAGCAATGGAACACAGACACACTGGCGCCGGCCAGTTCTTAAAGGGGAGGGTTGATCTTGTTCTCCATCCACACCCTGCTCATTGCAGCCTTGAATCTCGGCCTGGAGAGACCTGTACATCAATTCTGCTGGAAAGAACAGCGGAGAGGCCCAGGGAAAGAGCTCAGAATGCAGCCCCCATAGTCTGTTCTAAATCGATGCAAGGAAGATCAAATCAAAATGAACCTGCAAAGTGCTGCTCAGTACCCAAAACTCCTTCACACAGCGTTGAATCTCTCCAGAAGTCTCTCTCTCTCAGAATGTCTGGTGCAAAAATATCGCCAACAAAAAAAGGCAGGAAGCGGCCACCTTTAAATAGCACTCCCCCAGTCCCTTCCCGACTGCAAAACGTTGTCCTCAACCTGTCGTTGCTAGTGGCAGGCGGAAAGGCAGGGGGCGCCACTCAATATCCGGTCCGGGGCGTTGCACGCTCGACTGACGTCACAATCTGCGGGCGCAGGAGATTGTGGCATTCGTGTGCAGCGCCGCCGCAAATTGGTCAATTTCGCGAGCGACGCAAACATTGCCGCGTCCGGGCGCTAATTGCTTTGCGCCCCATTAGCGCCCTCTTAGGGCGCTAATGGGAGGTGCAAAGCAACCGAATTTTTCCCCCTGTAGTGTTTTAAAGTTACTTAAAAACATTAGTTAGAAAAGTTTAAAGTCTTGGTTGATCTCACCTCTGATTACCCTAAAGAGTTAAGAGAATAAAATCAAATACCCTACATTCTGGATGTTTTCTTGTGATGCTGCATAACATCATCATTCAATTACTTCATTTTAGCTTCTCCTGAAATAAAAGATCCCAAAGACATCTGTAAAAACACCGTCACCATTCCATACGACAAACATTCCAACTCCCTCTAACATGAGGGAATTTACATATGCCACATTTCATAGAATTATAGAATCTTACAACACAGAAGAAAGTAATTTTCCCCATCGTGTCTGTGCTGGCTCTTTGAAAGAGCTATCCAATTAGTCCCAGTCCCCTGCTCTTGCCCCATAGCCCTGCAAATTTCTCCTTTTCCAAGTATATATCTAATTCTTTTTTGAAAGTTTCTATTGAATCTGCTTCCACCACCCTTTCAGGTAGTGCATTCCAGATCATAACAACTTACTGCGTAAAGTAAATTCTCCTCATTCCCCTCGTTGATGAAGATGTTGGCCCAGTAATTCCGGGCACAACGCGTGAGTAAGGACAGGGTACTCACGCGTGTGCCCGGAGGAATTGCCGGTTCTCAGCTTGCACAGCGCATGCGCTGAAAACCGGCATTTCCTGTCCTCTGACCCAAGGGGTTAAGAGGCAGTACACGCGCGACTGCACAGGCAGCACGTGCGCAGTTAAATTCCTTTTTTTTTTCAGAGTTGCCCGAGTGTAAAGGCCTCCGGTCTTTACGCATGGAAAAACCAGACGTAAGTATTTAGTTTTACAGGTAAGTGGGCTTTTAGTACAATGTAGACATTTTTTTTCCACAGGTTTGTTATTTTTAAAGAATTTACAGTAAGGTAAGTTTAGTTTTAGACCCTATTTAAATTTTTTTTATTTTTTACAAAAAATTGATTAATTGTTTAAAACATTTTTAAAAACTTATTTATAGTTAATATAATCAGTGGGATGTTTTTTAAAATTTTATTTAAAGTTAAAGTAGTGTTTTGGCAGCCCATACTTTTCATGAGTTTGACAGCTCTTACTGTCAAACTCATGAATGAGTCTCCCCTCCGCTGATTGGCTGCACAGTGCTCACCTGATCCCAGCTGGCACATCGCACTAACTACGCCGCTGGATCAGGTAAGCACATCGCGCCGACATCTGAACCGGGCCAGTGACAGGAAATGCGAGCAGGCCCGGGCTTCAGATGTCGGCGCGCAGGGTGAGTGCAGATCGGGGGCTTGCACGCGCGGCAAGCTCCCGATCCTAATTTCAGGGCCAGTGTGATTAATGTTGTGGATATGGACTTTCAAAAGGTGTTTGATGAAGTGCCACATAATAGACTGTTAACAAAATTGAAGCCATTGGATTAAAGGTGCAGTTACAGCTTGGATACAAAATTGGCTAAGGGAGAGAAAGCAGAGAGTAGTGGTGAACAGTTGTTTTTCAGACTGGGGGGAAGTATACAGTGGTGTTCCCCAGGGGTTGGTATTAGGACCACTATCTTTTAGATATATATTAATGACCTGGACTTAGGTATACAGGGCAGAATTTCAAAGTGTGTAGATGACACAAAACTCGGAAATGTAGTAAACAGTGAGGAGGATAGTAGTAAACTTCGGGAGGACATAGATAGACTGGTGAAATGGGCAGCCAAATGGCAGATTAAATTTAATGCAGAGAAGTGTGACGTGATGCATTTTGGAAGGAAAAATGTGGAGAGCCAATATAAACTAAATGGTACAATTTTAAAGGGGGTGCAGGAACAGAGAGATCTTGGGGTGTATGTACACAAATCTTTGAAGGTGGCAGGACAAGTTGATAAAGCTGTTAAAAAGGCATATGGTATCCTTGGCTTTATAAATAGAGGAATAGAGTACAAAAGCAAGGAAGTTATGGTAAACATTTACAAAACACTGGTTAGGTCTCAGCTGAAGTATTGTGTCCAATTCTGGCCATCGCACTTTAGGAAAGATGTCAAGGCCTTAGAGAGGGTGTAGAAGAGATTTACCAGAATGGTACCAGGGATGAGGGACTTTAGTAATGTGGAGATACTAGAGAAGCTGGGATTGTTCTCCTTAGAGCAGTGAAAGTTAAGGGGAGATTCAATAGAGATGTTCAAAATTTTGATAGAGTTGATAGGGAAAAGCTGTTTCCACTGGCAGGAGGGCCAGTAAACAGAGGACACAGAATTCAGATAATTGGCAAAAGAACCAGGGGGGAGATGAGGAGAAATATTTTTATATAGCGAGTTGTTACGATCTGGAATGCACTGCCTGAAAGGGAGGTGGAAGCAGACTGAATAGTAACTTTCAAAAGGGAATTGAATAAATACTTGAAAAGGAAAAATTTGCAGGGCTATGGGAAAAGAGCAGAGGAGTGGGACTAATTGGATAGCTCTTTTAAAGAGCCGGCACAGGCCGAATGGTCTCCTTATGTGTTGTAAGATTCTGTGATTTTCCCTTCAGGTTCTTTTTCCAATTATCTTAAAATCTGTTTATTGTACAGAGTTTTTGATCTTATCAGTGTCTAACTAATTCTTCCCACTAATGGTGCTTCCCCTTCCTAACAGCAAGTATCTTTTGTGCTTCTTCTAAGTGGCAGGAACAGAACTAGCGGGTGGCAGCTGATTGGTGAAGTCACTCGCTGGGACCCAAATTAGTTCCCAATCTCTGTGAATCAGGACACCAAAAGAGCTGGCTTCGGGCTGTAGTCCTCCCTGTTTCCAGCCTCCTATGCAGTTTAAGGAGGAAGGCTAGCTGCTGTGGAAGTGGAATGATCTGGAGCAGGAGTGGCACTAAGCAAGGTAGCCACTAGTTACCTCATGATATAAGCCAGATTCTCTGTGAATCTGTCCATAAAGGAGGCCACAAGGCAACCAAAGATCTGTATTGCAGCAGTGAAATCAAGGCCAGCCGCTCCAAGCATGTCTGCATGTTTTCGAATCTATGCAGCAAGACCCCTCACATCCGGGATGTATATTCAACCACACTTGCTGCCATATTAGGAAAGCAGCAAGGCACATTACCCAAGGACTGCAGCAGTTTATAATCTCTGATAGCACTTGTCTTTTGAAAGCAGGACCCTGCCCCCTCTTCTACCTGCTCCTGCATCTTTTACTCCCGCTCTTCAGTGCTCATTGAATAAACCTCTATGCTCGCCTCATACTCTCTATCTATACCCCCTCAGATGGATGTAACTGGGCTGCTACATGCCAAGTCTTGGGACTATGATGGGATGTCAGGTGAGTTGCTTCCTGGAAGTTCTGTGGAAGGTCTGGAATCTGCTTGCTGTAAGATTCCTTTGAAGGCATAGGAAAGGCAATTCTAAAAGTATATGCAGAATTAACTTAAGGAATACTCATCAACACATTTATTTTCCAAGGAATGTCATCAGAGTGACATTGTCTGTGAAGATTACTAATATTGGGAGGGAAAGAAAGAGAACTACAAACCCTCAGTGGGGACTAACCACCACGCTTTACCACCTTTTGTGACCTCTCTCAAGTTCTGTTCTTGCAGCCCTTTTCTCGAATTGGGAGAGTTCTTCAATAGTAATGGCTCTTCCTCCAGTAGTGGGGGTCTGAATTCGGTTAAAAGGCACCTTCTCCATATGAGACTTTAATTATTGACAGCAATATTTATATCGAGATACTCTTCAAATTGAGCTGATGTGCCTCATTATGTATTTCGAAGGAGTTGCCATGCAGGTGTTGATAAAGGTGGGACTTGCTCCAGGGCCACCTCATTCTACTAGACCTGCACCATGCCTTCCATTGGTGTTCTTCCCTTGGTGCCAAATATCTGCTGCTTCCTTTACTTTATTTCAGACAATAAATGCTCAACAGAAAATTTAGAAAACTTGGAGTTTCTGAGCTCTGTTGAAGCACCCCAGATATATTTCCTTTCCTCTCTGCACTTCAATTCCTTGCTCCTAGTTAATTGTTGCCCTATCCATTTAAATGCTGCAGCAGTGTCGGATTTCTCTTCTCCCACTCTAGAGAGGCACAAAAAAGCCTTCAATATTAAAATTGACCTGACCCAGGAAAATTCAACAGATCAGGGTGTAAGTGCAGTCTCAATGCACTTCTGACAGCAAATCCATCACAGAGTAAAATGCAGCCTACAGAGTCACGACGGGATGCATGGTCAGTGTCACATGCTTTTTGATATGGCGTTCTTGTCAGGTTGCTCTCATACAGGGGTGTAACATTGGCCCAGAAATTCGGGTCGGGGGCTTCCCGCGGGTGTAAGCCCCCGACCTGCACTTACCTAGCGCGCCGGCCATTGAGCTGTGGGCCCGGGTGGAATTCCGATCCTGGGCCTGCTCCAACTGCCGGCACGCAGTGCTTGTGTATCCCAGGGGCGCAGTTAGTTCAAAGCGTCCCCTGGGATCACATGGGCCATGGAGAGCCAATGGTAGCAGGGAAATGCTCATTCATAAGTTTGACAGGAAGTGCTGTCAAACTTAGAAATACTACAAGCCCCAAAACATCACTAAATCTTCAAATACATTTTTAAAAAACCATCACAATTTTTAAATAAACTATAAATTACATGAAATAACTATTTTAAACAATAATTTAAATTTTTGAAAAAAATAATTTTATTTTCTAACGGGGCTAAAAATAAACTTACCTTTCTTTAAAGTATTTAAAAATAATAAACCTGTGGAAAAAATGTTTTCATTTTAATTAATTCACCACTTACCTTGTAAAAAGCAGCCCTTACGACTGCTTTTTAAATGTGTAAATTCTGGAGATGTACTCTCCCGGGAAAACCTGCAAAAAAAACGCAAGTTCGATGCGCACGCGCTGCCTCTCCTGCGCATGCGTTTGACCTCTTAACCCCTGCTTTCAGGGGACCGGAAGTGCCGGTTTCCCGCGCATGCGCAGTGCATGCAGGTAACCGGCACTTCCATTGGGCTTACTGGTGAGTACCCCGTGCGTACTCACCCGTGGAGACCCGAATTTCTGGGCCAATATAAAAACAGAAATGCTGGAATCACTCAGCAGGTCAGTCAACATCTTTGGAAAAAAGACAACTTAATGTTTCAGGTGTAGAATAAGGGTTGCACCTGAAAAGTTAACTTGTCTGTTCACTCCAAAGATGCAGATTGACCTGTTGAATTTTTCCAGTGCTTCTGTTTTTGTTTCAGATTTCCAGCATTTGATGTTTTTCCTTTTATATGTAACAATAGTATTCCCTTGTGATCTGAAATGGATATTCGTGTATTTTGTACATGCTTCTTCAATCTCTCCAAAGGTGGAATGAAAAAAACACTTGGTAAGACGAGGCCACATATAAATCATTAAGTTGCAAGTAAACATACAGAGCAACACTTATGATCAACTTCATTTAGTTTAAACAGTGCAGCTATCTTTGCGAAGTAATGCTAAATAATATATGCTTCCCTACATTAGGGAGTCATTTTACTTGAGTTAAACAAAAGAGGGTAGATTTTAACTTCAACCGCCACAGGGCAGAAAACTAGTGGTAGCATATTGGCCACTATAATACATTCCATCCAATTTATCTTTCAATTGAAGTCACTAAAAGGAAAAATCGGGAAGGGTTTATAACAGACGGCCGAACTGCAACCCCAGTCTTTACTGGATCTGACTGACTGCCTGTATCTAAGGGCGCGATCTTGCCAGCCCTGGGGAGGCGGGTATGGAGGTGGGACTGCCGGGAAAAAGGCAGAATTTGGGGGCGGGTTGGGCAGCCTGCCATCTTGCCAGGAGGCGGGTAGCCGTCCCGCGCCTGGTCCTGTCTCCTTGGAGGCGGGAAGGGGATTAGTGCCACTTATCTGCCTGTTAACTACCTGTTAACAGGCAGATAAGAGGATTATCCCCATTTTACCCACAAAAGTGCGGGCTTCCCGAAGGCTCCAAATGCCGCCAGGGACACCGAGGCGAGTAGTGGGTCTGCGGGGGTCGGAGGGGTCCAAAAGTTCGCTGTGAAGGTAAGTGATGGGTGCAAGTGTGAAGCGGTGAGTATCTGAGGTAAGTGGAAAGTCTGAGAAAAAGTGTACTTACCTTTGTTTCTTTCTGCAGGCTTCAATCGGTGGGTATGCGGAGAGTCTCGCACCTCTGCGGCAGAGATGACAGATTCTCCAATGCAACAACCATCTAATTTCTGCAAAAGAAAGAGATTTGATGAGGTCTTGAACTCATCAAACTTCAGAGAATGTCAGTGTTTGACAGCTTCACAGAGCTGTCAAACAATAACAATTCATCTGTCAAAAGTTTTTGACAGATGAAACGTCATATGCTGACGTTCTCTGTAACCGGCTTTCCCTTAATTGGCCTGCTTAACCTGCTGGGCGGGCTTAGCAAGGTCAATCAAGGGAAAATAGCATGGGTTGGCCACAAATCGATGGAGGCGGGACATTGACCCGCCAAGCAGCAGTCCCGCCTCCAATGCGCCCCCATTGGCAAAATCACCCCATTTATCTCTGTGTTTTATCTCTCTTCACAGTCAAAAGGGACTGGTGATTTTTCCAAATCCCTTCTGTAGAAAAAGATCAAAAGGTCTCAAAGCGTGACGTGCATGAACCTGTTTTGGACATCCCAGGCCTATATAAACTATTAAAAATATTTAATGATATTTAACTTACAAAGTCTTGCAAATGTGTGTGAGATAGTAGTGTGCTGATCCCCTTGGCATGGGACTGATCTAATCTAGGGGCAGTAGGGGAGGGAGGAGCACAATTTGGACTTGGCTCTTGTTGCTCGACCACTTCAGTGTTCCAGAGTTGGGAGGGGCTGGGAGTCAAGTCTTCAGAAAGAGGAAAAGTGTGTTCCAACAGGTACTGGTACAGGTATATAGGATGCTATGGTACAACATATTGAAAGGTGTGTACTGCAGTTGCTGCTGTATAGAATGCTGTGGTATAGTGGGGCAGTAATTCCTCCCCAAACGCGTGAGTACGGAAGGGGTACTCACGCGTCTGGCCGGAGGAAATGCCGGTTTTTAGCATGCACAGCGCATGCGCTGAAAACCGGCATTTCCTCTCCTCTAACCCAAGAGTTGAAGAGGCTAGCGCGTGCGTCTTGGATTTCCTCTGTTTTGGGGGATTTGCGCATGTGTAAAGGCCTCCGGTCTTTACGCTTGTAAAAAGCACACGTAAGTATTTATTTTTACAGGTAAGTGGTGTTTTAGTGCAATTTAGAATTTTTTTCCACAGGTTTATTATTTTAAAGAATCTACAATAAGGTAAGTTTAGTTTTAGACCCTTTTTATTAAAAATTTATTTTTTTCAAAAAAAACAATTATTGTTTAAATTATTTTTTTAAACTTATTTATACTTAATTTAATGATTGGGATGTTTTTTAAATTTTTATTTAAAGTTTAAATAGTGTTTTGGGCCCCCGTAGTTTTCATGAGTTTGACAGTTCTTACTCTCAAACTCATGAATGAACCTTCCCCTCCCCTGATTGGTTGTACAGTGCTCACCTGATCCCAGCCGGCACATCGCACTAACTACGCTGCTGGATCAGGTAAGCACTGCGTGCTGATATCTGAACCGGGCCTGTGACAGGAAATGCAAGCAGGCCCGGGCTTCAGATGTCAGCGCGCAGGGTGAGTGCTGATCGGGGGCTTGCACGCGCGGCAAGCCCCCGACACCAAGTTCTGGGCCATTATGCTGAAATATGTGTGCTGCAGAAACTGTTAGAAGGGGCAAGTAATTCATAAAACTGGGGGAGGGAGATACTTTGCACCCATCAAAACAAGATGTTACAGCCAGAGAATTGAATATATTTATACTCTCGTTCCTAGTCCCATGTGAGCAATAAGCACTGTAAAGCTCTTAAAGCATGGGGCAGTTACAGATTCTAGCTCCTTCCACTGTGTCCCAATAAAAAAAGAACTTGCATTTGTTCAGGACGCCCCAAAGCACTTTACAGCCAATTAAATACTTTTGAAGCGCAGTCACTGATGTAATGTAGGAAATACATTAAATAATAGTGTGGCAAAGCCACCAAGAGACTCTTGCAGTAATGTATATAATTGCCTTTAACAGGGGCTTGTTACCTTTAAGTGTTTGCTCTGTATAAACAGCGTGGGTTCGGTAAAATGGCGATCCAGCGCGATGACGTCATCACGCAGGTCGCGTGACGTTCCCAACGGTGGGAAACGTGATGACGTCAGAGGGGAGAGGCGTTCCCCCTCTGTCCTCGTGGAACCAGTTGGTGTACAGACCTGTATAGAGTTTCTCCTGCATTTTTGTTTGTAACTTTTACTAGTGCATTAAACCACGTTTGGTTAACTGCTAGTTTCAGTCTCAGTACTTTCGTTAGGAGTTCAAGCACTCCTACAAAAGGAAGAATAATGATTGTGCTTACATTTTGTCATAAGTTTCAAGCAGAGAAAATCTTCATGAATTTATTTATGATGCCAGTGCACATGGGGCTCAGAGTAGTCCTTCCCCCAAAACACAAACTCAGAAGAGCACCTCTGCTGCACACTGGCTTTTCTCATCCTCTGACCTATCCTCGTGATAGCTTCAATTTAGGGCATTTTCGTACTGTGTGACCATGTCAACTGTGAACTGGATTAAAACTGCCCAAACTTATTTCATGCAGGACCCTTACAGAGGAGACTTTCATCCCAGTCTGTGACACCTCAGGTTTCAGATGTGAAATAATGGAATTCTAAGACATTGCTCCAGCAGATTCCCTGCTTTACAGTTTTAAGAGAAGTAGCAGCAGATAACATGCCACACGTGCACCCCTGATCTACTCTACATTAATAAAACAAATCCAGCCACTTGTTCATATTATAGTAATACCTTGAAAGCTAAGGTGACTGGCATTGAGTTAAATCTGTTCTTAATAATAGTATTTATGAAGTTGTTAATTATGTTTAGCCATCTGCAACACAAATACCGGTTACAGCTTGCTGACAGAGGAGATCACCTTTAATTAGAAATATATTTTCTGTCAGGAATCAGCATAAGGAACCAAAAAAAGGCTTGCCACTTTGCTGGGATATTATTTATTTTTTAACAAAAGTGGCTTAATTTTGGCAAAGAAGCAAATAAGTAATTTGAGGCAAAATGTTGAACTTTTAGGGAAAAAAGTGCTGATAGATTTATGCATGACTATAAATTGTTATCTGTGTAACAGTGCTAAAGTACAATCAGTATAGGAAATCAAATGGTATAGTACAGTCAGTTTATGATATTAATTGGTATAGTACAATCAATATATTGAATGGTATAATAATCAGTATATTTTGAAAGGTATAGTACAGCGCAATGTACAGCCTATTATATTAAATAGTAAACTACAGTCCATATATGATATTGATGGTATAAGTACAGTGTAATATATGATATAGATTGGTG